>NW_028274812.1:56872667-57182272 GCF_037043125.1 Eumetopias jubatus | reverse complement strand
GTTTGGTTGGATGAACAAATGACTAATAAAGAAAAAACTGTTGGGGGGCCTGGGTAGCTCAGTTGGCTAAGTGTTTAATCACTAAAACAAATGTTTTCTTTACTATTCTAATACTCTTCTTCATGGTAAGGAAGCTTCCTTTCATTCCATTATTAACATGACATTTTACACAAAGGAGATATTTGTTTTTATCAAGTGACATTTAAGATGTCAGAACTATGTGATTTTTCTCCTTTGCATAAATGGGTGCATTAATAATCTTCTTAAGTTTTAACTGCCTTGCTGACCTAAAATAGTTCTAACCTGATTTTACTGTGCTCAAATGTTAATACACAATTTGATGTGATTTGTTATTAACTTATCATTTCTATTGATTCTCGAGTCTATAAAGTAGTTTACAAACATTTTTTGAAGAACACTAGTTTAAAAAAATGTCAATAGGTGTTCTCTAAAAAATGATTATATGATTAAATATATTTTGAAAATTGTAGCTGAAATGAATTTAACAACTCTCCTAGCTACTGAAATTTGCAGTTAATTCATTAATCTGGATTAGAAATATTCAAAGAATAGTTATTTTAAAGAATGTTTCTAAAATTTCTTTTTTGTAGAAGAGTATAATACCTTCACTTTCCAGAGTTCTTGCATTTTTTAAAAGTTTGGTATTTCTGGGGTCATTTAATTTTGTTTTGACCGGGAAAGAAGGCAAAACTAGGGCTGAAATCATCAACTCAGGATTGGCTCATAGGTTGAAAATGAACCAAAACCCTAGCAGATATATAGAAAATAAACACCTCAGTATTTACCGAAGTGTGATCACTTCTTCCAATAATATTATTTGATATATTTTAGATTTATTGGTGTTCCTGAATTAAAACTATCTACAAAATATGGCAAGTGAAAATTTGGCCTTTTATAAGCATAACTAATGTAAGCATTTCCCAAACAGTTAATAATTTTCTAATTCTTAGCAACCATTTAAAATTAGTCTTTTCGTTGTTGTTCAAGATGTTTTCATGAATATATGTAATTATATTTATATACATATATATACGTATATATGCTTTTGAACAATTAACTGTATTTCACAATTCTAAATGTAAAAGTTCACATTTCATTTCTCAGTAAGCTAAGAACAATGCATTTCATTCTGTATCTTCCCATAAGGTTTGACATATATGTTCTCATAACAAAAAAACCTAAATATTTTAGAATTTGTCTGATTAATGCTGAAAAGTCAATAACAGCTATATGTGTGTGTGTGTGTGTGTGTGTGTGTGTGTGTGTGTTTAGAAGACAATGACTAAAGGTAATGAAATAATCTAGATTAATTTGTATTTAATATAAAAAAGGATTGGCTATCAGCCAGTATTCAGATTTATTAAGAGTCAAAAATGCTCTCACAGCTCATGTGTACATGGAACATTAGTCATTCATTTTGTTAATCTAACATAATATGGACTATAATTTATCAGGACATCAAAATAATAGCTTTTACTCCATTTCCTCACTTCTCTAAGGACATGCACAATAGACTCCACAGCTATACATGCACTCTATTAGGGCTAATTGAAAATAGATGGTACAATTAACCTGCTTCTTAGTAAAAAGCATTAACACTTAATGTAAAAGTCTAATCACAATAAAAGGAGGCTCACATTGGAAGGAAATGTGGTGAATAATTCAAAATCATCTTATTTTCTCTTACAAAGTAAATTAAAGAAAGAAAAAGTTAATACAACAACACCCAAAGCAACAATTAGATCATTTGCATTTCTTTCTCAGATATATTCCACTTTAGAAAACTCTATAGATGATTTAACACAATGATTCAAAGTATGTAGGTGCAACATAGCAGAACTGAGCAGGTGGTTATGAAACAAATAAGCTGTGGAGGCAATCTATTACAATACAAGGTATGAAAATTAACATGCAAACTCTTATGTAGTAGGAAAAGGTGTCTTGATTACTTTATCTTAACAAATTCCACTAAACATAGAATTTTTTGATGATATGCTATAACTGAAGCTCAATATGTTCTTTAAAATAGCAAAAATATTTTTTTCATTTTTAAAAAAGTCATCTATAAATGGTGATCATTTCAAAATCTACAACATTTAGTTGTTTCATAAGGCTTTTAAATATGTTTGAACTTCTTTTAATATGTCTCATAATGTAAAATAAAGTTTTTAAATGCATATTTCTTTTTAAAGATTTCATTTAGGGGCACCTGAGTGGCTCAGTCATTAAGCGTCTGTGTTTGGTTCATGTCATGATCTCAGGGTCCTGGGATCGAGTCCCACATTGGTCTCCTTGCTTAGCAAGGAGCCTGCTTCTCCCTCTGCCTGCCACTCCCCCTGCTTGTACTCTCCCTCTCTCTCTCTCTCTCTCTCTCTGGCAAATAAATAAAATCTTAAAAAATAAATAAATAAAAATAAAAAATAATAAAGATTTCACTTATTAATTTGACAGAGAGAGAGAAAGAACACAAGCAGGGAGAGCAGCAGGGAGAGGGAGAGGGAGAAGCAGGCTCCCCGCTGAGCAAGGAGCCCGATGCTGGACTCCATCCTGGGACCCTGGGGTCATGACCTGAGCCGAAGGCAGACGCTTAACAGACTGAGCCACCCAGGCTCCCTTTAAATGCATATTTAAAGGAAATACTGAGAATATTTACTATTCTTGTGTTCTATACTTAGGGCAAACTTCATTAATCAGTCTTTAAAGGGGAGCCTGGGTGCTTAGTCGGTTAAGCCTCTGACTCTTGATTTCCGCTCAGGTCATGATCTCAGGGTTGTGAGATGGAGCACCCCCCCCACAATTTACCTTTGGGCTCCCCCCTCAGCAGGGAGTCTGCTTCTCTCTCTCTTTTCTCCTTCTGCCCCTTCCCCCCACTAGCACCCTCTCTCTCTAAAATAAATAAATAAATCTTTATAAGACTTTATCAGTCTTTAAACTATTTCCTGCTAAGTCTAGTCTCAGCTTTTGAATCCTTTATTATAACATTCTCAAGGCCACCACTATCAATTCCTAGGAATTGCTATAACAAAAGGTAATCATCTGACAAACCCAAGAGAGTTTAGAGCTCTCTTTGCTTAAGGCTGAAATAAATTAATAAATATTAATATTTTAATAAAATTATAATACATCAAATTAATTATACAAAAATTCATTTTTAAAAAAGATGCATATAAACTGTTGTAGGGGAATTATTTTGTTGTGACATAGAAAAATAATATCACTTATTTCAAGCTTTCAGGGAATTTCTTCTAAGAAAAGTGAAATTCCAAATGTTATTAGAATTGAAGCTGGACATAAATGCTATACTAAGATGATAGTAGCACCACTTTCTATTTTTGGAAAGAATATCCTAAATTATGATGACACGAATAGGTTTTCCTCAGACAGGATGAAATAAGAGAACAAAGGCTAAGTTTGGACAGAGTACCAAAGGTCTTCAAGGGTTGTGAGAATACTGGCATAATCTATAGTATGTCATGAACATGCACTAAGGTCTAAAACAATTGGCTATAACAGATTAAGTTATAAGAGAATCAAAGAGAAAAAGCTCTTCAGGGGTAGAATGTTAACTCTTTTCCCTTCATTTCCTCATTCCTCAGTGGCAGATGAAAGTGTTTTGACCTTAACTAGAAATCCATGTAAATATACTGGTAGGATATTCTAGGTGTAACTATGTACTGATTTCTTTTGTAAGGAACACTTTTAACAGGATATACCTATACTGGTTATATTTTTATTTGTTTTTTTTTTTTTTGTAAATATACCTGTTATTGTAGATTTATAAACCTCAGATGTGCTGAAGAATGCAGGCTTTTTAGTTATAGCTAGTGAAATAGACCCCAAAAACTATGCAAGTAGATTGACCTGAATCCGTCTTTTGCTCTTACCATTCTGAACCCAAAACATGTCCTGGTGAAAAAGAGTAGGGAATTCAGGCAGCTATGTGTGATAGATGTGGGGCATCCCATATGTGGAGGTGGACATTGAGAATATATGGTTACTGCTTCTCTCTCTGAGTCTTGGCTGATCACTAGAAAAACCTGATGCCAGGTAAGATTTCTACTATGTATATATCCATGTTATCATTCAGGTCTTTGAGTTTGCTCAGGATCACATTTAAAATTTGGGAGGTTAGCTTTAAAAAGGCAAAATCACAAGAATGGACTTAGCATTTATGACAGATATTCAAAATTAAATTTTATTTTGAAAAAACTATAAAATGCTATATGCTTGAATATCCTGGAGATTTGCAATGGATATTGGTATGCTAGAATCTCAAAGAAGCACTGTGTGGATATCAGTGGGAGAGAGATTATAATTCCTCTTAAAACAGTACAGCTCAAACTTATTTGACTGAAGAAAATTTATTGGTACAAATAGGGGAAGAATTTTAAAATAAGGAAGAAAAATCATGATGGTCTCAACAAACTGAGAAAAGGTGATAAAACTCAATAAATATCCATGACAAAAATCTTAGTCAATTATGGAAATCACTTAATATAATAAAATGTATTGAGAAAATAAACAAAAATCATACTTAATGGTGAAATGTTAAAATCTTTCCTTCTTAAAAAAATCAACACAAATACCCAGAATCATGAATTTTACTAGAGGTCCTAGCCTGAACACTAATGTAATAAAAGTAATAAAAACAACAAGTATTGGAGAAAAATGAAAAAGCACACTTACCCACAAATTGCATGATTCATATGTAGAAAATTCTTTAAATTGAACAAAAAGATTAGAAATGATCAAAGCAAATTAGTTATTTTGTTGGGAACAAGGTCAATATAGAAAGTCAATTGTGGATCTATATATCAGCAGCAAATAGAAAAATTATTTTTTACACAAATTCCATTTACAACAGCAAATGTATGTGACACCGAGTTATAAAAAGCTTCAGAAAATGGCTTTACATAGAAAATAAACCTGGATTAAGAAAAAATAAAGCCTAAATAGAGGGGTTTATGGTAATCAGTAATTAGAAAATCAAATATTGTAATGATGCTACATTTCCCCAAATGTTTCTTTGCATTCAGTGGAGCCCTGAATCAAAATCCCAATGGGAATTTTGTGGAAATTGATGAATTAATTCTAAAATATGTCTGTAGGGGTGCCTGGATGGCTCAACTGTTAAGCATTCAAATCTTGGCTTCGGCTCAGGTCAAGATCCCAGGGTCCTGAGAGACCCAAGTAGGGATCCAAGCTCAGTGCAGAGTCTGTTTATCCCTCTCCTTTCCCCTCTGCTCCTCCCTGCCCCCTGCTTGTGCGCTTGCCCGAACATGCACTCTCTCTCTTAAATAAATAAATAAATAAATAAATAAATAAATAAATAAATAAAATCTTTAAAATACATCTGTAAATGCAAGGAACCAAGAATATCTAAGACAACTTTCAAAGAAGAGCATAGTTGATTTATTCTATTAGATAGTAAGTCTATTATTAGCACAAGGATATTCATAGACTGATGGAACAGAATAGAGACTTCAGAACCAGACATATGCACTGAGGATCACAGTAACAGTCAGGTTAGTAGGAAAATGTCCTTTTTAATAACAATGCTGGTCCAAATGGCTATCCCTATAGAAGAAAGAAATACTGAGTATCAGCAAGGATGTGTAAAAGTGGGAATTTTTATTTAGTGGAATTGTAACTTGGCAGAACCACTTTGGAAAATAGTGTGGCAATATCTACCAAGTTCAGCATACACATACATAATGGTCCAGTAATTTCATTCTGAGGGATACACCCATCAGAAATGCAGTTTGTATTGCATGTAAAAGCATGCACAAGAATGTCCTTGTTAGCACTATTCATAATAACCCCAAATGGAAATAACTCAAGACGTCCATCTACATGAATGGATAAATCGTTTTTGGTATTGTCATACAATTAAATATTATAAAGTAATTTAAATGTACAAATACAGCCAAAAATTGTGTACAAATTTTGTGTACAAATACACAAATACACAAATGTTCCAAGCATACTGTCAAATGAACAAATCCAGACACAAAAGAAGAGATGACACCATATGATTTCATTTAAAACAGACACAGTAGCTACAAGCATTACAAGTTAGGATAATGTTTACTTTTGGAGACAAGGAAAGGTGTTGACTAGAAGAGTATGTGGGGTGGGGCTCTGAGCTGTTACTAAGGCCCGAATTTTTGTCTTGAGGGATGATTATATGATTGGGTTTATTTTGTAAGAAACCATCAAATTATATATTTATGCCTTATATACTTTTCTACATGTAATCTTTCAATTATAAAATCTGCATTTAACTATTCTGTCCCAAAATATCATGCCCACAAATTGTCTATCTCCTCAGTTCTTCCCTTAAAATCTCAAGCAGTGTAAACTCTATGCGAAAGTTTAAAAACATATTTATTAGTTCTTATACAGTCACAGCACACTTCATGGTATAATTTATAATCAGAAATATGTTATTAAATGTGTTGTAGTCAATTACAGAGCTTTCTGTCCCATTTTCCTCTCAGAAATAATATGCAAATTAAGAAATACAGGCTTAAAGTAAAAACGTGACAGAAATTTCGCATTTTTCACAATAAAGACAGACACCAGATGGAGGAGATACTAACGCCTTGGCAGCGCAGCAGCAGTAACTGGCTGCAGATGGAGGTACCTATGAAAGGCAACCCATTTATTCTCCAGAAACTTGTCTCTGTTCAAGTGTCAAAGGGCTAGGTACCCTAAGCAGCAGACTTGTCTCTGTTCAAGCGTTGGAAGGCTAAGTACCCTAAGCAGCAGACCAAGGCATAACTCTAAAACAGGAAAGCTTTTAGAATCACAGAACCCCCTTTTCACCCTTGTAGGAGTGATGGATTTATTCTCTGGGATGGGTGACACCAGACACAGCTGAGAATAGGATAGGTACTGGTCTGAAAAAAGTAGAATTCATTGGAAAAAGCTCATTCAGAATTACACCTTCCTGCATCAATGAAAACCAACAGACACTTAGCACTCTATGAGAGTGGCAGAATTCTTAAGATGATCCCCAGTGACACATACCCATATGTAATCTCTTTCCCTCCAGTAGGAACAGACCCGTGAGTATGATATCACTCCCATGATTATATTACAAAGGTGAAAGGAATTTTGCAGATGTAAATAAGGTCCCTAATCAGCTGATATGGAATTATTCAAAGGGACATTATCCAGGATAGGCCTGAGTTTATTATATGAATTTTTTAAAAGGGGGTTTAGTCCTTTCCTGAAGTTCTGAGATGCTCTCCTACTGGCTTTGAAGCATACCGCCATAATATGAGTAGCCCACGGAAAAAAAGCAGTCCGTAGGAGCTGAGGGCCTCAGATCTCCCACTACAAGGAAATGAATTCTGCCAGCCATCTGAGTGAACCTGGAAGTGAACTTCTTCAAGCTCCATCATGAGAACTCAACCCTACCAGTATCTTGAATGGAGCCCTGAAGACTATGAATAGAGGATCCAGCATAACCATCCCCCAGACTCTGAGCCACAGAAACTGAGATTATATATTTTGTTTAAACCACTAAAGCTGTGATAATTTTTTATGCAGATATAGAAAAAAAAAAAAAAACACTCTCTTAGGCAAGAAACCGAAGAAATCATTCTGTAGATGAAGAAAAGTGCCCCAGGAAAATCAAGGTAATACTAAACTTTGAAGTCCACAAGGAAACAGCTGTCTCGCTGAACAACTGACCCATGGTGATACCCAATAGTTAGCATCCCGTCTATGTGCACAAAGCATCCAGTTTTCTAATGCCTCATTCCATAATACACATGGACAGACACTGAAAACAAACTATACCTGACCTGGAGGATTCAGTCTTGCAAGCTAAGTTTTAAAAGAAAAAAGAAGTGCTCATTAATTTGTGAAAAATTGAACTGAAAAATACAAGTGTTTAGGAAGATTAACAATAGTTTTAAAAAGTAATAACAATTGAGTACATTTGAAAGCAAATTTCAGAGGAAGATAAAATAACTGGCATACTAGTTAGTTAAACAAATTGGCTGAACATACTACAGGGTGGGAGAATTGTAACTGGCTCTGCTTTGAGCCCTATCTATATTAGTGTAATAGTAGAGCACTGAGTATTGATTAATACAAATTTTCTTTTAGGAATATTTTCAGAGACCAGACACTCATTTACTCTAATAAAATTTGGTATATTATGTCAAAACTCAGTAAATCAAGAGCTCTCAAGAGAAGCATACTATTTAGCATAGCAAAAATGTAACATAATATTAAAAGTTTGGAAGTGGCTGTGCTGAAGACCCATTGTAGAGTTGGGAAGGGAAAGAGTAAGGCATTTCTGCTATTATTAACATCTTTTTAGCATGATTAGTCTCTGAAAATATGTGTAAATATCACCTTGATGAAAATAAAAATTAGATTTAAAATATCTGATAGTATGGGTGTCACCGCTTTGTCTAAAGTAAGTTATTGCTTTCCTCCATGTTACTACTCATTAAAGCACACTAAGTGGTCCCTGAAGGGCTGAAAGAGTTAATATACCCCTTTAAGTACTATCAAGGACAAGGAAAGACTGTCACTAGGGAGCCACTGGCCCATTAGACAGAAGAAAGATTACCAAGTAAAGAGTCTAAAAAATCAAAAGGAGAAAAAGAGGAAGAGAGCTCATGTGTTCACAGTGAGACTAATAAAATTATATGATGGACTGAACAGGTAACTATACCTGTTAGATATTAAAAATCCTATTTGGAATTCTGATTTCTACCACAAAGACAGAGAGATGCAGGATGTCTAAACCTAAATAGCATTGGGATTTTCCTGAGATTTTAAATAATGTTTTCTTATCCCTGTTGAAACTTGTAAAAAGTTATTAAGGTAAAGATATTTGCAAATAGGTCAAAATTAGAATAAAAAACAAAGAAAATCATGGATAGGAGAAGATATATTCAATTGTTATTTGTTTTATATGACAATCAGCATTAAAGGTTAAACTGAAAATTTATAGGCAATCTCATTAAGTTGCTTTATTTATGTGGTATATATATATATATATATATATATATATATATATATATATATACAATGGAATATTTATTATGCAGCCATCAAAAGGAATAAGATCTTGCCATTTGCAACGACGTGGATGGAACTGGAGGGTGTTATGCTGAACAAAATAAGTCAATCAGAGAAAGATTGTATCATATGACATCACTGATATGAGGAATTCTTAATCTCAGGAAACAAACTGAGGGTTGCTAGAGTGGTGGGGGGTGGAAGGGTTGGGGTGGCTGGGTGATAGACACTGGGGAGGGTATGTGCTATGGTGAGCGCTGTGAATTGTGTAAGACTGTTGAATCACAGACCTATACCTCTGAAACAAAAAATACATTATATGTTAAAAAAAAAAAAGAAGATAGCAGGAGGGGAAGAATGAAGGGGGGAAAATCGGAGGGGGAGACCAACCATGAGAGACGATGGACTCTGAAAAACAAACTGAGGGTTCTAGAGGGGAGGGGGGTGGGGGGATGGGTTAGCCTGGTGATGGGTATTAAAGAGGGCACGTTCTGTGTGGACCACTGAGTGTTATACACAAAGGATGAATCATGGAACACTACATCAAAAACTAATGATATAATGTATGGTGATTAACATAACAATAAAATTTTTTAAAGTTGATTTATTTAAAGATACTGGGAACTCCATTTAAAATCAATGGAATTTCAAAAAGAAAAATATATATACTTTTTTATTATTTGAAAGTAATATATAGAACAGAAACACAAAATTATGGGACAAATCTGACCTTCTGTTTCCTTGAAATACCAGAAGACTAACCAATACGTTTTAAATACTCCATTTTCTGACAATATATCCTACATAGACTAGGTTTTTATTTTGTCCCCTTGTCTAATTTGCTTTAAGACTTTAAAGTCATATAATCTTCTTTCTCATTTACAATATTCATTGTTAAGCAAATAGGAGACAAACTACTTTTGACAATGAGATCTTAACACTGAAAGTCTGCCTAGATGGGATGAGGTAGGGATGGAGGAGGTGATGGCATTGCTCAAATAGGGAAGGTCTGCACCTCCCAACCCTGCTCAACCTTGGAACCAGAGTTACTAGATAAAACTGTACAAGGCTAATGGATTAGATTTTTAGATAACACAGCTGATTTCTTGGCAAAATGTTCAAGATAATATATCAAGTCCTGTCAAGCTCTCACTGATTTCTCTTCTCTGTAAAATTTTAATTTAATGAACTTAAGCTAAGAGTGTTCTTTTTTCTAATGTGATATTTTATTTGCATGCATAAAATATTGAAGCTATTAAAAATATGGTTAAAAAACCATTAACTTAGCATTACATTAATAATATTAGTTAATATACATAACTAACAACAGAAATGGTGGCTCACAGATGCAGGTCACAGTATCTGCTATGGACTAAATGTTTGTATCCCCCCTACCCAAATTCTTATGTTGAATCCCTAATACCCAGTGTGCTGGTATTTAGAGGTGAGGCCTTTGGGAGATAATTAGAGTTAGATTAGCTTATGAGGGTAAGGCCTTCATGATGGGATTAATGTCCTTATAAAAAGAAAAAGAGACACAGGATCTCTCTCTCTCTGTTTCTCTCTCCATGAGCATGTACCAAAAAAAGGCTTTGTGAGTACACAGCAAGAAGGCGGCCATCTACAAGCCAGGAAAGGGGCTCTCACCAGATCCAAATCAGATGGTACCTTATTTTTGGATTTCCCAGCCTCCCAGAACTGTGAGAAATAATTTCTGTTATTCAAGCCACTAGGTCTATGGTATTTTGTTATAGCATCTGAAGCTAAGACAGCATCCTACATGATTATTTAATTTAAGGTCCAAATCTGGCTTTGAACTTCTTAGCAAATAGCATAATGATTCAGTTGCACAAAACTGTATTTTCTCTTGTCAAAGAAAACTTGCACCAGCTGCTATTAAACAGGCAAGGAAGACTTTATTCAGAATTATTGCAATAGGGAGAAAAATTGAACTCAATTCTGTTGAAACAAATGCAGGAGGATTTTTAGGTGTTGGGTTGAGACAGTGGACAAGTACTGGAGGATGTCAGTGAGGAGGTTTGTTAATGTGATTAGACCATCTATATTTGCTAATTGGCACTGAAGGAAATTAGGTTCCTGCCCTCCTCAGAGACTGGGAGATAAGGCAGAGAAATACTTGTAAACTAGTTTTCTAAAGTAAATGCTATTAAGAAAAGGGAGGCCAGGAGCCTATAGTGAAAAAATCCTGTCTAAAGTTTAGTCAAGCTTAGGGGAACTTTAAGCCCATCTTGGTCACTGTGAACAATATTAACAATTATTTTTAATGTAAAAGAAAGTTTATAGCAATATCCATTTCTTTCTTTTCTCTCCTTCCTTCCTTCCTTTTTTTCTTTCCTTCCTTCCTTCCTCTCTTTTCTTTCTTTCTTTCTCTTTCTTTCTTTCTTTTCTTTCTTTCTTTCTTTCTTTCTTTCTTCTTTCTTTCTTTTCTTTCTTTCTTTCTTCTTTCTTTCTTTCTTTTTCTTTCTCTCTCTCTTTTTCTTTTTTTCTTCTTTTTCTTTCTTTCTTTCTTTCTATTTCCTTCCTTCTTCCCTTCCAGAGGGAGAGAGAAGGTGGGGGCAGAGGGAGGGGGAGAGAGAGAATCTTAAGCAGGCTTCATGCCCAGCCAGGGCCCAAAGCAGGTCTTGATCTCAATCCTGAGATCATGACCTGAGCTAAAATCAAGAGTGTCAATCACCAACTGAGCCACCTGGGAGCCCAGCAATATCCATTCCTAAAAAAAAAAAAAAAAAAAAAAAAAAAAAAATTCATGTAGATTTCAATAAGGAATCAATGTGACCCACAAGAATATATTTAATTTTATGTCAAAATTTTGTGTGAATAAGAAAATCATTAATTAATATAACCTTTATCCTGCAATATTAAATTTGTACAGTCTTTAGTGGTAGAGTTATGAACTTCCAAAAACATATTAAAAATTACTGAAGATAGTAAGAAAGAAATGGGATATCCTTTTGATTTGGTGAATCATTCATTGAAACAGAATAAAAGAACAATAATGCCACTGCATCATTTCATTGTAGCTCAGCCTCTATCTCTAAGCTATGTTAATATAAGGGAAGATCTATCCAGCTCCAAAGCTTCTGGTTTCCTATATATCATCTGTAAATTGGAGTCAATTATAATGTATCTAGAAATGTCTTAAAACTGTTGATATGTGGGGCTTTCATACTATTTAAAAATAAATACTCTGGTCTGTTACCACTACTTTAACTTAGCAGAGTACAGATAATATCCTAAGCAATTTTCTGTACACAATTACTGTTTTGATCTTCATAGTAACATTTAAGGTGAACAGGGCATGTACCACTCTATCCATTTTACTATCACACATGTAGGATTCAGAGGAATAAAAGATTACTCTTAGTGATGTACTAACCTTGAAGAGGCTAGATAAGAAAAAACGAAACTACAGTACCTAAAACAAAAGCTACTTATGTAGAAGGAAGAAAGGTATGGATATAAGTCTCTTTTCTGTTTGGTCAGTAAAACTCAATAAATAGATTTATCTCATTTCTTATTGCCTGATTTTTAAAGAATGCTTAAATCATCCAAAAACTGAGGACAGACAAGAGATAACTGAATTAGGAAATGTTTTTAAATATTCTCATTTGTAACAGAAATGTTCTGCAACCAAGAGACTAACCAACTTGTCCTAGCTCACCACTGGATAGCTGAATAGGTGAAATATTTATATCAAATAATGTGAAAATAAAACAGTGGATATGAAATAATCACAGAACACTTAATGACCTGAGGTTATAAATAAAAATGAGAATTTCTAATTGTAAGTGATCAGGAAATTATTAATGAAGTTATTAGCAAAGGATACAGACCATTTAGGATAAGTTAGATTTCACTAGGCAGACATGAATTAACAGCATTTCATGTGCCACAAGTAAAGATACAGACATGGGAAAAGTAAAGGTTTATTGGAGAAGATGAAAATAAGACAAGGATATCATGTATTCTTGAATATATGGATAAATTTATTAGAATCAAATATAAGCTTAGGAAAGTAGGAGAGAAACACACTCACAACCATATACATATATACCACACAATCTAGAAGGTGCCATAATAACTACATACTTGACTGGATTTATAGAATAGAGAGGAAAGGAAAATAAGAACACCTAATAGAGAGTAGGTGTTTTGAGGATGATACAGAAAATACAGTAAAAGAAAAAACTTGGATTCCAAGCTAAAGTACTCAAGATTAAGTAAAGCATGGATTTAAATTTTGTCAAATACAAATGTCTTTGTTCCAGCATCCAAACAAGTACTTAATAAATTACTTTCTTATTCACAATTTATTTTCATCAGTATATATTTTAAAACTTACATTTATGTCACACATCTTATGAGCCATACAAATTCATCTTAAGATCCTTGTTGAAACTAATTATAATATGCAGGGGAAAAAAAAGAATCCATACCAAAATCCACTGGCTTATGAATTCACCAAAATAAAAATAAATCTACTTTCCAAAGCTAAAGGCATATAGTAAAGATTTCCTATAAATTTAACATATAATTAAAATAGGCAGTAACTAAAAATATGAAATAGTCTTTGTTCTAAAATTGACTATTGTGTAGCTATTTAGTTTTGAATGACTCATTTTCTTTTTGCTAATTTTTAAGAGTTGAAAAGATAGTAGAGAATTTCAGTACACTTTTGCCCATCTTTCGTTAATGTTAACATCTTAAATTATGATAAATTATCAAACCAAAAAAAAATCGGCACAATACTACTACATTACAGAATTTATTCCAATTTTATGGTTTTTTTTAACTAAAATCCTATGTTCTGCTTATAGAATTATGACGTGAAAGGGATTTTTATTTGTTTTGTTTCATTTTACTTTTCAGCACTTTAGAGATGTCTCCATCATATTTTTGGCTTGTATAGTTTATGACAAGAAGTCTGCTGTAATTCCTATCTTTGTTCCTCTGTAATGTGTTCTTCTGTCCTCAAGATTTTCTCTTTGCCTTTTGTTCTCAAAAATTTCTATGTGATATACCTAGGTTTCTTTTTGTTTATTTGTTTCATTAGGCATTTATTCTTGTTGGTGCTATTTTAATTTGATTTATGCTTTGGAAGTTGTCATTAGATTTAGAAAATTCTTGGCCATTATTTTTGCAAAGATTTCATCTGCCCTGTTTCTTACTTCTTTTTCTGGATTCTAATTATACATTTCTTGACAAATGATAGCCTTGGGTGCACTGTTTTTTAACTTTTTTCTCTTTGTGTTTAAGTTTGCTAATTTCTACTGGCCTATCTTTAACTTCACTAATTCATTCCTCAGTTGTATTTAATTTGTTGATGAGCAAGCGCACCCAAAGTATTCTTTTTCTCTATAACTGATTATACATTTGTAGTCTTTCCATTTCATTCTTTTCTATAATTTCCAACTCTCTGTTGAAATTACTCACATGATCTTTCATACTGTTTATCATATTCTTTAGTCTCTAATATTTTAAATATTTAAGCTCTCTGTCAGCTAGTTCCAATAGATGTGTCATATCTGACTCTGGTTCTGATAACTGATTTGTCTCTTTAAAATGTGTTGTTTTCTCTTACTGTCTGTGTGCCTTACAATTTTGTTGTTGTTGGTTGAAAACTAGATATATTGAGTGGAACAGTCACTGCTTTGGTATCCAGTGTTTAGCCTGGAAATGTGAACATCTTTCCTTCCACTGTGTCTTTAGTACAAGAATTTGAGTTAATCCAGTTAGGAGTTAAGCTGGGTTTGAGGATTGTTTAATATGGTAATGATCAGTCCACCACATGTTTCTAATGTTTCTAGCAATACACTGTGTCAAGTTAGGGGCTGGTATTGTGTAGGTTTTGTTTGTTTTTATTGTTTTTGTCGCTTTGATGTTCTAACCTTGACTTTAGGTCTTTCCTTTGCACTGCCCCTCAGAGAGGCTTTCTTTACATTCTTTTATCCCTTCCCTGTACTTCCCTCAATATTATTTTGCTGTTATTTGTTACTTAAACTTGTTAGTCTAAGGGAAAAGGGTAAAGCATTACAGATATCTTCTCTGTTGTTACTATTTATTAGGGCTCAATCTTTGGAAGGTACCATGTTCCTGTGTCTCCCTGTGTGGCTTCCTCAGCATGCCTGTCCCTCTCTGGCTATAGTTCTAGGTCTAGCACATGTTCCTGCCCCTACCTTACATACAGGGTTATTTTCTGTTTTCTTCTAAATGTTCCAATAGGTTTTCACCAGTAAGGGTGACAGTGTCATTTTGTCAATTTCTGATAGATCAAGACTTGTTCCACAAGTAAGACAGGAGAGAAGTATCCCTGTGGAGTTTCATGCCCGCCCACCCACCCCCAGTGGCTGCATTCCTATTCCCATAAACCTACACCGCACATAAACATTTACTTGCAATTTTTTACTAACATTCCCCAGAGAGCACAGCCTCCAATTTCTGCAGCACCCCTGGGCTTCACAATCTCTTGCAGTGCACAACTGCCCTACACCAATTCATCAACCATTCTTTCACAACTTTTCTACTAGCCTCTGATTGCATCTACTCCAGGGATTCCAGGTAAGGTTGTGCTTGCATCTCTTCTATGTGGACATAAGTTTCTCTTCAGGTTTCAGCCCAGTTGGTTACCCTGCCTCTTCTCCTTCTGATTCTAGAAACTTCTTGAATTTATAATTTATCTAGTGTTTCTTATTCCTTGTATGAGGCAGAGAAACACAATTCACTAGATCAGAGGACTTAGGATAGTAAAGCATAAATAATCAAGGCAGAGCTCTAGTCCCAAAAGACTGCACTAACTAGTAATATGATCAAGTTGAAAAATTTTTTTGTTGTTAAAGCAATGTTTAAATGACTATCTCCAGCAAATTAATCATTATCATAGTGATAGTTAATGGATGAACTGTTATGTGACTTTTAGTCAGACTAAACTATAATTTTATTTATGCATCTTATTCTTTGTGTTTAGGGATTTTTGACATATGCTTTATGGTACATTAAATCACATCTTTATTTGAAATATAACTGACTATATTGTCACATCTTAAGAGTTCTGGAAATATTTGAGAAATTAAAATCAAATCAAGACTAGTGAAATAAAAAGGAAATATTCCAGGTCCAATAGAGAGGAATTTGTTTCTCTGCTTAATTTAATTGCACTTAATAATTCATTAATAAGAATAATTTGATTGTCAAAAAATATACAAAGTATTTAAATCTGCTTTACCTTTAAGCATTATACATGAATATCTTTAGTGGATATGTTTCTCTACATTTTCTCTTCAAACTTCAATTGGAAGATATTTTATAAAGAAAAAGAAAGCTCAGAATTTTAACCCCACCATAGCCACACTGCTCTACATATTCAATCTATAATCTTATAAATGCCAGTTGTAGACAAATGCAAATGTCATTATTTGCAACAAAGTCTCTGAAATTATGTAGTTTCTAATGCACATTAAGATGAAATGACTTTTCATTTCTAATGACTACCTATAAAACAGGATTTTAACTGAATTGTCTAGCTATATATCAATTTTATTGATGAAATAATAATATTAAAAAATAAAACTACAATTGAATAAAAAGATAATATGTGACATTGAAAGACAGTATCACCTTTCTTAATTTTATTAGATAAATTAAGAACATATTCTGTATGGCTTCCATTTAATTTTAGAACAATTTTGGGCTTAGAACTTAACTTTGTAGGATTCACACACTCTAACACCCTTTTAGCATTTAAACATGACACAAATACATCATAATAAAGACAACATAAGTTAACATTTATTAACTGCGTATCAAAATATATGATTTCAACCTATTTACATTTAAATAACTTTTAAATTAATTTTACATGATTTTAAAACTGTTTTTCAGAAGTTCTGTTTATACAAAATAAGGTGTTGCTATTGCATGATCTTTCCTATAGCCATTTTAGATCACATGTCATAAAGACAAGGAAATTTTTTAATGATTAGTGTGTTAGAAGTATTTATCACTGGAAATAAAATTTTAATAAAACATTGTCCAGCATATACAAAAAAGATATTTTAATCTGTTAACATATTTGATAATGTAAACCATTCTCACATTCTTAGGCTTATCCCAGGCAGGATTTTTTTCCTTTGATACATCAGAGGACATTTTATATTCCTTTTAATGGTGACATTTTAGCATTTCAGGAGTTGCTAAATGCTACTAATAATGCTAAAAAGGAGTGGGCAATTCTTCATTTATTCTGAGGAAATCTGAATTAAAGATATATTTTTCAAGTTGATTAAAAAAGCAGTTTGTGCTAATTAAAGAAATGCTTTCATTTGGATCTTTTTAAGTCCATGCAATAGAGTAAATTAAAGAAATAATCCAGTTTTCTGTAAAATATTAATTATTGCAAACAACAAAACAGGCTGATATGCACACACATGCACACTTATGTTCACGAGGAAAATAACACTTATGTTGTTCAAAAAAACAATATGTACTCTATTTCCAAATATAAATATTTATTGATATTATTTGAAATTATTTCCAAATAATGAATATTACTTGAAAATAATAATTAATATTATTATTAAAAGTCCTTCAAGAGGGCATTCATATTCTAGTATGACTTGAAACACTATAAAATTATCAACTATTTTCTGCTAATAAATGAATATTTAACAAATACATATTTCAATAACACATAGTATGACAAACTTTTATCATTTATCATACTTCAGGTCACTATAAACACACACATACATATTAATGCACTTTGAGAAAATGTTACCCAATATATTAAAAAGCTATGGGTCAATGGAGATGCATCAGAATAAGGGGCAGTGATATATCAAAAATTCATTGGCAACCTTTCAATTTAAATATATCAAGACAATATAACCAAGTTAATAGCATATTCACCACTTTTGTTCTATATTCAGTAATCTCCCCTCCTCTGACTAAACAGTAAAATCTTACATGAGCAATCTAATTAGTTAATAATGAATATCAAATTTTCAAAATAGTCCCATTTATCAATTTTGAAAATTTTCATAAGTCTAATTTAATAATGTCATATGAAGTTTGTAATGCAATTTTCATTTAGATTCTTAAGCTAAAGGAGATCAAATTATGATTTGTGTATAGGATTGTCTTATTCCTTAAATTCAGTAACTGCATCTTAATTCTTCTATTCCATTTATAATTCCCAGTGATTTGGGCCTTATTTGGAAGTAATCTTCTACAAATCACTTACTTCCTGCATTGTTAGGCTCTTTCTCCCCACCCCTAATCAATTTATTTTGTTCTTAGTAATCTAGAACCTGCAGTGTTATTTGTTCCCAACAATGTCTTTCATTCCAAATGGTTTTTTTCATCGTGAATTTTAATATTTTAACTACACTTTCAGGTCATCTTATCCATGAATAATTTTCTTAAAAATGCTGTTTTTCAAAATATATTTCATATATGTAGTAAATATATGTATATATGTAGTAAAGTCAAGATAGTTGTATTTAAGACTAATTACCTCAAAACAGTTATCTTCTCAACTTGAAACTATATTAAATGAAAAGTGAACCAAGAGGGAAGAAATATAAACACAATGTTCATTCCTAAACAATAGCATTAATTTTCAAAACTCGATGTACAATGGTGCTGCAAATATACAGAGAAAAGTAAAACATCCCTGAAGATACAAAGATATTAGGTACGAAAGGAAGGGGGACTCAACCTGAAGGTAAATCCTTTAGGTGTAGCAATGAATGGGGGGGCCACCAGGTCTGGTGACAGAAGCACTCATGAAAATAATTCCTTTCAGTTAAGCAGAGTTGAATACAGAGAGAAGCCATTGCAATGCACAGCAATATGGCTCTAGTAAGGCAATAAAGTTCACAGTGGAATAGGGAACCATGAAGCCTAGAAGAATGTATGTATCCTTCATCCACAGGATATCTCTGCAAATAGCAGGGATAATCCAAACGGTTCCATGACCAGTAATAAATGTGAATCTGATTCAGCATACACAAAATTATATGGGAGGAAGAGAGAAATTGATATAATTATTTATCTATTTTCCTATGCAAAGAAAAAGATAAATGAGGAATATGATAAGTAAGATACAATGTGACAAAATCAAGAGAAGAAATTTGAGCTATTGAAATGCAAAAATATTAGAAAGAAAAGATGAATTACAAATTAACACAAAGAAAATAGCCACTGAGTAAAATACATAAGTGACATAGACATATGAATGAGAAAAACTAACAAAAACAAACAGAATTGAAGAAATTTTAAATAAAGATTAGTAAGAGGGGGCAAAATAGTTTCAACACATAAATTGTGGATTTCCCAAATACAGAATATATAATAATGGAAAAACACAAATATTTATATGTATGACTTACCTGATGAAGATTTTTTCTGAAATAAAGAAGCTAATGTATATTGTAAAAGAACACAGTATGTGCCAGAGAAAAATATAGTTCATATCAAAATTTACCCCAATGCAGTTACCACACTATGAAAGTATTAAAAATATATAAAAATGTATGAATAAATTATGAATCTTTGGGGTAGCCAAAACCAAGTCAGTCACCTATGATGGAAAAATTTCCAGGCTGGCCTCAGACTTTTCCAAATAAATATTCAATGTTAGAATAAAAAAACAGAGAATAAAAATATCTGTAATCAAGATAATAAGAAACATTTTTAATCTGTGTAAGCTACCACACAAGCACAAAGGCTACAGTCCAAATATTTCTGAATATACAAGAACCTAGATAATATTGTTGATGAGGAATCTGCCAGGGTCAAAGAATTAATAAAGAGTATTTTACATATTTATTTGTAGAATTTGTAGATCAAATGTAACTTTTTTAAAATAGATTTTATCTTTAGAGAAATTGTAGGTTCGGAGCAAAATTGAGTAGAGAGTTCTCTATACCTACTGGCCTCAGGACAGAACAACCCCTCTAGTATCAACATCTTCACCAGAGCAGTCCCTTTACTACAATTGCTGAACCTACGTTGATACATCAACCAAATACATCAACCAAAGTCCATAATTTACACCAGGGTTTACTCTTCATGTTGTACATTCTATAGGCTTGGATAAATGAACAATGACATGTATATACCCAAATGCTTTCATACAAAATAGTTTCACTGCTCTAAAAATCTCTGCTCTGCCTGTTCGTCACAGCCTACCCACTAATCTCTGGCCACTACTAATGGTCTTACTGTCTCTCCAGTTTTGCCTTTTCCAGAATGTCATATAGTTGGAATTATGCAGTATGTAGCCTCTTCAGATTGGCTTCTTTCACTTATTAATACACTTTTTAAGGATCTCCATATCTTTTCATAGTTTGATAGCCCATTTCTTTTTCTTTTTTTCTTTTTATTCTCACTTTTTAATTTAAATTCAATTAATTAACATATAATGTATTATTGGTTTCAGAGGTAGGGGTCAGTGATTCATCAGTTGCATATAACACCTAGTGCTTATTACATCACGTGCCCTCCTTAATGCCCATCACCCAGTTACCCCATCCTCCCACCCTGCTCCCCCTCCAACAACCCTCAGTTTGTTTCCAATGATTAAGAGTCTCTTATGGTTTGTCTCCCTCTCTGGTTTCATCTTGTTTTATTTTTCCCTCCCTTCCCCTATGATCCTCTGTTTTGTTTCTTAAATTCCACATATAAGTGAGATCATATGATAATTGTCTTTCTCCGATTGACTTTTTTCGCTTAGCATAATACCCTCTAGCTGCAACAATGTGGATGGAACTAGAGCTCATTTCTTTTTAATGATGAATAATATTCCATTGTCTGGATGAACCACATTTTATTTATCCATTAACTTACTGAAGGACACTTTGGTTGCTTTGAAGTTGTGGCAATTATAAAAAAAAGCCATTATAACTATCTGTGTGCAGGTTTTTGTGTGCGGACACAAGTTTTCAACTTGTTTGGGTAAATACAAAAGAATGCATTTGCTGGATCATATGGTAAGACTATGTTTAGTTTTGTAAGAAACCACTAAACTGTTTCCCAAATTAGCTGAGTCATTTTACATTTCTACCAGTAATGAATGAGAATTCCTATTTTTCCATATTCTCACCAGCATTTGGTGTTGTCAATGTTCCAGATTTGTTGAAGAGACTGTCTTTATCCCATTGGATATTTCCTGCTTTGATGAATATTAATTAACTATTTGTTGTGGGTTCATTTGTGGTTTTTATATTCTTACATCGTGTATTATTGATATTAACAGTGTTGTATTATGTTGGTTTGGCTTTTAGCTATATTACCACGTTTTATTGTTACTTGCAACAATCATTTCTTGGGTTAATTTGATGCTTACATGTATTCAAATAACCTGATTTTGTACAAATAAAAGCCATGGGAATCCAAGGAATTAGATGGCTATAAAATAATGTTTTGAATTTCCTTTATTGGTTCTGCTTGAAAATGCTGGGTTTCTCAGGGGCTGGCCCTAGAAACTCTTCTCTCCTACCACATACTCTCAGTTAGCAATATCATCACTTCCCAAAGACTTAAATACTCTCTTTATATGACCTCCAAATTCATAACCTCAAATAAAATTTTTCTTCTGAACTCAAAACTTGAATACTCAAATGACTACTTGCTATCTCCAATCAGATGTGTCCCAAAGATCATAATTCAGATCACAAGTATAACATACATAAAACAGAAATCTTGATCTTTTCAAGATTTTTTTTCCTACTTCATGTCTGCCCCATCAAGTTAAATATTACCACTATTGATCAGGCAAGAAACCCAACTATTATCCACAAGTCCTCAAACGGTCTAACCACATATTCATCAGAATAACAGTAATGTTTTGTGTCATGGAGTTTAATGAATGTATCACAGAGTTTTATGTCAGATAGTGGAGCAAGGTGAGAGATTAAGTCTTATTTTATATGTCTCCAGAGGAAAGAATCAATGGCTGGAAGTTATAGGGAGGTGGGTTTTGGCTCATTGAGATAAAAATCTACATAAGTCAGCAATTTTAAAAATAGTGTTTTTTGTCCTGATTCTATTTTAAAGTATAATTTAAGTTCTACCTTCTTTTTCTCTTTATTATTTTTTAAAGATTTTATTTATTTGAGAAAGAGAGCACAAACACGGGGCAGGGGGGAGGAGCAGAGGGAGAGGGAGAAGCAGACTCCCCACTGAGCAGGGAGCCCGATGTGGGGTTCAATCCCAGGACCCTGGGACCATGACCTGGGCCGAAGGCAAATGCTTAACCAACTGAGCCACCCAGGTGCCCCATTCCTCTTCATTACTGCTGACCCCTTCAGACAGGACTTTGAGTATGGATCATTACACAAAATAACCTCTCTCCCAACTTGCACATTTGTTCGCCTCTGCTCCAGTACTAGACAGTAATAAATGAACCTTCTCCAGTGTCTATCAAGGCACATCACTCCCTACTAATTAAAAATTTTCAGTGGCTTCTCATTGCACTTATACTTAAAATCAAATCACACCTCTTACCATGGCTCATTATAGGGTCTTATCAACTGCATATTTTCACAAACCTCATTTTGTCCACTCTCAACCCCTCTTACTTATCAGAAATCATCTTGGACTTCATTAAATATTTTGGACACAGGAAGAATTATGCCAGGAATATGTTCTGTACCCTTTTTTTATATGATTAGCTTCTTCTCTTTCTTCAGCTACAGCTCAAATGTCATTTTCTTAAGATCTCCTTTAATGAAAATCTATTTTTTCAATCTCTTTTTTTCATCATGGCACTGATTGTAACTTGCAATTGTTTCAGTTGTAGGATATATGTTCTGCATTCTTACTTTCATCACTGGAAGGTGAGCTTTTTAGTAGAGAACTAGTGATAATCATGTTCACCTTTGTATCCCTAGCACCTAGAGCAGGTCCTGCCTATTAGGTCCTTGGTAAATATTTGTGGTTCAATACATCCAGGAAGAAGTTTTAAATAGACAGTCGAATTTTTGAGTTTTAAATAGTCAGGCAAAGAAGTTTGGGAGAGGTTCCTAAGTGAGATCTACATTTAGTGAGATGTGTGTGTGTGTGTATATACACACACACACACAGTACTAGAAAGAGGAAAACATCACATCAGCTAACATACCACATCTGTAATCAGGATAATTCACTAGTGTTATATAAGTGGATCCCAGATAAGGTCATATAAAAGGTTTTATCTTAGGTCCACTAAATTAATTTCCTTACTTATTTCTTGGAAACATTTAACATGTTCAATTTTAATTTTCTAGAAATCCCTAACAAAGGGAATTGCCTTAAGCATAATCAGAATAGCTATTACATAGAGGAAATTCATCAACCCTTTGCCCCAGGTGCTTCAGGTCATCAATAATTTCTCTATGCTACCTCCATCAGATTTTTTTTTCCACCATTCCCACCTGTTGACTTCCCTTATCAT
The DNA here is from genome assembly GCF_037043125.1 of Eumetopias jubatus. Classification (NCBI taxonomy): domain Eukaryota; kingdom Metazoa; phylum Chordata; class Mammalia; order Carnivora; family Otariidae; genus Eumetopias; species Eumetopias jubatus. The sequence continues at coordinate 57,158,748 of NW_028274812.1, read as the reverse complement.
GGAGGAAAATGCTTTGGTTTTTACAGACTGGACTCTGAAAGTGAAGAGCAGTTCCATTAAGAATGATACATTTAGTATTAGTTCTCTCAGTTTTTCTAAGCAGCCCTCTTATTTGCAAGTACATAGGTAATTTGAGGTGGAAGTAGGAAAACAATCTGGACAGGGTAGATATATAAACAATTAATTCATTACACAGACCTAGTGAAACCTGACAAATTCCTTATTCATTTATGGTAAAGGTTTTTCCTTCTTAACAGCTCCTTTGTCCCACCTTACAACATGGCTTCCATAAAAGGACATGTCCCTGGGAAGGTGACCACAGTTGTTCATGGTTTGAAAGGTGGCACTTGTAGGATGATTGAAATGGTGAGAAATTACACAATAGCAAAGATATTCTTACGTGTGTGTATAGATAGGTCAAGAGACATATATGTGTGTAGAATTGTTTTTACTTCACATGCATACAAAAAAACTTGAACCAAACTCAAAACACAACTGGGGCAGTAAATGATAAAATACAAAATACATAACATAAAAGAGAAAAAGAAGGAAAGGAGAAAAATACTTCAGAAAATACTGGATGATAAATTTAACAACCGTGCACATAACAACTGCTTATGTTAAGGGAAATACAACTGAACTTGACCAAAAATATTCATCAGAATAAAACATATTTTCCATGTGCCATGATCTTTTGAAAAGGAGGTTGAACTTATTCTGTGTGTTTCCAAAGAATAGGATCAATGATCAGAAGTTATAGGGAGGCAGGTTTTAGCTCATTTGGATGAATCCCTGCATAAGTCCGCACTGAACAAAAATGGATGAGTGGATACCCAGAGTACAGGGTTTACCATAGCTAGAAGAATTCAGGCCTGAGAAGGACACTTTCTTCTTGGCATGAAGAAGGAATTTCTACATTGGGAGAAATATTAGAAGAAATGATGTGTTCAGTGTTTTATTTCTTTTTCTTAGCTTACTATTCAGCTTTCTTAGTAAATACTTTTCCTTCCCTTCAGAATATATATTCTATATCAACAAGTCCCTACACTTAGGCTAGCTGTCTTTCTTTAACTTTTATACAGAATAATAAAGCACAAAGTACTGCATACCATTAACCTAGGAACATTAGAGATATCTTTGGTGAATAGTAACAGTCTTGATTACCCTTTCAGCACAGATTGTATGATTTCACAGTCAAGTAATCAAATACCAAATTCACTTAAAACAAAGCCATAAGCAAAAGAAAACCTCATGCAAAGGGAAGATTTTAAGTGTTTGTAACAGGAGGTAATTTGGCTACAGGGTATTGTCTCCTAACTCAGTTAAGTTAGGAAATACCTTATTTTTAAAATATAGCTTTCCTTTCGTTATATTTTTACATAGATTGAGTTTTCTCAATAATACTTTATAACATTTCACTGAGATAGGTTTTGCCTAGTATTTATATACCATTCAGGAGTACTCTTAGTTTGTATGTTTCAGGAGGGAAAAAAAAATCAAGCACATGCCTAATCATGTATAAAAATCAAAATCCAGAATTGTTTTTAAAAAGCAGTTATCTGTTTTCATTAAGTTACAAAAACAATCTTAAATAACTGGATGCAATTAAAGAAATCATAGGCTATCCAAGGTAGACTGAGTTAAAGAAATGTTTAGTCTAGGTTTTTGTCCCTAAGAGGAATGAAAGCAATTTTATTAATTATAATTCTCTAATCTATCCTGAAACATTTTAGGGGAAATATTTAAATTATCATATTTGGTTAGCCTGAACCTTCAGTACTTATAACACTGTTCTACTAATATGTGTTGATGGTCAACTTGGAGGTGAGGAATTTCCTTCTGGACTGCTAAGGAATTTCTAACAGAATTCAGGATCTCCACATAACCACATCACTGCAAAAGTCTCCTGGGTCAAAACCCCTTTGTATAAAGAAGTTTGATATGCCCCTCTTATCATTTCTGCCTATGCTCCAGCTACAGTGGACATGTTTCAGACCACAGAAATGCCAAGTTATTGATATCTCTGAATTCTGAGGCAAACTGCACACTGTGACCAAAAAGAGCTACCATCCTCCATATTCACAGGGCACACAGCTATTCACCTATCAAGATCCAAGTCAAGTCACTTTTCTGATAAAACTTATCCTGACATCTGGCTCAGTAGAAATTCCCTTCTCTGTTAGCTGCAAGTTTTTTAAAAGGCTAAAGTTGAGTGATTGATGCAAAACACCAATTGACACTTGCAACACCAAGAGACTCCTGCAAAGTTTAATGAAGGTAAAGGTTTTTACTCATTTACCCACAGGCACCCACACAGAGTGGGAAGCACAGTTGTTTATCTGATTAGGATGCAATCTTCCTATGCCTACAAATCCCTATGGAGAGGTTAAAATAGAAATTGTCTCACTTCAGGCAAGAATCACTATGGGGTCTTCACAATCTCCCTACACCACTCTCAGAGGTATGTTTATTTTCCTGATTCATTTGAAATGTTTAGAAAACTCTGGCCACGTGCCTGCCCTCTCCACTGGCTACATGCTGTTATAACCCCAAATGTTTAGTGAGACTTGTTGAGTTGATGGGCAATTTCCCGGGAATAACATCCCTTTAACAAACTCATGTTTCAGTCTTTCCTGAATTCTATTTCTGAAGTATCTTCCTGTATGACTCACTAAGATGTACTGTCTCATCTATGTAATTTATTGTATTTGTTTATTCATATCTCTAGCTCTCCTATTAAATGTCCATCACTCAAAGGCAAGATAGGATCTTTCTTGTTTGTAACACCAGTATCTATCAAAATGACCAGCACATGAATTTTCTTATATTGGTTGCAATAAAGCATAAAAACACATTATTTACTTCTATTTGCATTATTGTAAGATGTCTATGTGTTTGAAGATAGGTGATGATTTGCCATTATGTATTTATATCTTGAATCAGCCAGAAAAATAAATAAAAATGCCCTTTACATAATATTTGACCCCGGTGATCATTCATCTTATTTACAACTCTTTATTCTCTCATTTTTAAAGAATTTGTAAATTCCCTTGTTTTCCAATTTTCTATAGCTTGCCCTTTTATTTATTCTTTAGTATACTTTCCTCTCTTCTCTCTGCATACAGTCTCTCAGCAAAAATTCAAGAAGCCACTCCATGGCTCCTAAAATTACTCTGAAAGATGATTTACTAATTTTTAGATTCAGTCTCCATTTCTTTTTCACACTTTAGTCCTAATCTTAAGAACTATCAAGCATTAACATCTACATCCCATTACATCATCTAAAATTCAATTATCTAAAATAATACTCTCCTACACAAATTTTTCTATTTCTATTAATAAAATTATAATTATCTCAGTCATCCACACATCCACCCTTAAAATCATATTACTTTTTTTCATTGTAACTACATACAAGCAGCTTTTTTATTCTCACATCATACAAAGATCTCTTTCTCTTCCTACTACTTATATTTTAAGCTACTAACTTTTGTGGTAAATTGTCATAAGGTGACTCAAACTAATTTGCTATTCCCACAGAACCCATGGCAAAAGAGTTTAGTAAAGGAACACCTTGTATCTGTGGTCTGGGCCCAAGATAATTGCACTTTTTTTTTTTTTCTACATGACAGCTTGGGATCCAAAAGAAAGTATGCCTGCAAACAAGGTGAAAAGGACATCACCTTTACAACCTAGCCTCAGAAAAACAGCAATATTTATTCTACATTCTCTTGGTTACAAATAACAAGGCTGTTCAAGATTTAAGAGGACAGGACATAAATCCACACGTTGATAGGAAAACTATAAAGGTCACATTGTAAAAAGGCATATGACATGACAGAATCTGTTTTTACTATCAATGAAAAATACATTTTGCCACAGTCTACTTGTTGGCCACAAGTCATATCATTTCTATATTCAAAATACACTCATTCTTTCCCCCCAAAATCATCAAAATCTCACCTCTTTACAACATTAGCTCTAAAACTATGTGCCCAAGTTCAGATACTTCATGATCTCTACCACGTTAAAAAGTGGAAGAGACTCATTAGGTGTAGTTCTCTGGTAAGGTAAAAAGACAAGATATCTTATTAGTCCTACAGCCAGCATGCAATGGTGTGACAAGCATAGAATAACAATCATAGACACTCTGTACTAGACTGTTTGGGCTGCCATAACAGAATGCCATAGATTGGGGTGACTTAAACAACAGAAACTTATTTTCTCACAATAGGGGAGGCTGGAAGTCCAAGACCAATGTGCCAAGACGGTTGGTTTCTGGTAAGACCCCTCTTTCTGGCTTATAAGATGGCCACCTTCTTTCTGCGTCCTCACATGGCTTTTTCTCTGTTCATACACACCTTTGGTGTCTCCTCTCCATCTCATAAGGACATCAGTTCCATGGGATTAAGGCTTATCTTTATGACCTATTTAACCTTAATTACCCCCTGAAAGACACTATCTCCAAATACAGTCAGATAAGGGATTAGGGCTTCAAGATATTAATTTTAAGGGGACAGAATTCAATCCATAACACACTTGTATTCATAATTCATTAGTCGCTAATCCAAAGCAATTCTAAAATTCAGCCAGAATAATGTTCCCACTTCCTTGATTAAGGCTTATCTGTGCTTCAGCAGAGTTCTCCCTGTCTCCTGGCTCTATCATTTGGGTTCTTTCTTCCACACTCTGTGTAATCCCTTCTTACTATACAAAGTAGCCCAGTCTGCAACTGAGTAGCTTTCTACAGTTTCCTATCTAAAAAAGAGGTCCTTTTATTGCATACCCATTAACTCTTTCGGTTCAAAAATGATACAATTTCTTTAAAATGTAATGGACTTACTGTGAATCAATTGATAATCTACTCTGTTTAAGAAAAAAAAAAAGTTAGCAAAGAAAACTACCCTGATACCAGTAGCCATTCTGTCAACCATTGTGTGAAAGTAAAATATATCCCTCAAATCGAAGTTTATCTACAACTACATGACTTGACCTGACCAGAACACAGTGGAAAGGACTTTGCATGTTCAACCAAACTAAGAGAAATCAATCCAGAGGATGACAGAATCCAAATATATTATTTCTAATAAACGTGAATTTTGAGCAAAAGTCACAGATGCTCTAGATGCTAAATCTGAAAGACCATCCCAGAATATGGCATGTTAAAATAAAATCATACCCAAGTCAAATTTGTAGTAAGTAGATACCTCAAGCAATTCATTTAGTATCTGAAGAATACAGTTGCAGAAAGGAGAATAGAGTACAGGATAGAAAGGCAAAGAAAACCAATATATAAACCCAGCACAGACATCATTAACCTCCTTCTATTCTTCACTTTCAGTAATTTTGTATCTCCTTTATAATTTCCAAATAATCCTAACAAGAAAGAAACAGGATTGTCAAAAATACTTCAGCATTGTTGACCACAATGACAACTTTTGAGATGAATTAAAGAGACTACCAAACACATCACGAGTGGAATTATTTTAAAAATAGCCTTTTAAACCATTTAATGGACAGGCCAAAATTTTATAATGAAATTATTAGTATTCCCAAAAGTCATTTCATAGAAAAATAATACACAAAAGGGAAACAAACTGTACTTTAAAAAAGCAAAATTAAAATTTAGGCATTCATTTATTTATGACTTTATTTTTTAAATCTAATTCTTATGATAAATTTATAATGTGATTCAATCTTGTTTTGATTTACATTCACTTTACATATTTTGAAATATTTTATTAAAAACAAAAAACTTAAAATTCATTAATATAATTCTTATAAATTATTCCAAAATGAAATATTTGGATAGAAAGAAAATTCAGATTTTTTCAAGTTGTTTCAATTATCTAAAATTCTAGATGTATTCAGTTGAAACCCAAAAGTAGATACTAATAATTTTGTCATTTTTTTTAAATTTTATTTATTTATTTGAGAGACAGCACAAGCGGGAGTCAGCGGGGGTGGGTAGAGGCAGAGGGAGAAGCAGACTCCCCAAAGACTGTGGAGACTGACTCAGGGCTCAATCCCAAGACCCTGAGATCAGGACCTGAGCCCAAGTCAGAAGCTTAACCAACCAAACCACCCAGGCACCCTATAATTTTGTCATTCTTATTTAAATAATCAGATAATGAATACAAAGACCTATTTTTTTTTCACATAACAAGAATCAGCTAATCAATACTATGGATAAGGATGTTAGCACTCATCTGATTGGAAAACCAAATAATCATTTCCCCAGGGTGCCTTAACCAACAGACCTTAAAAATTAAGGTCTTAAGGGCGCCTGGGTGGCTCAGTCGTTAACCGTCTGCCCTCGGCTCAGGTCATGATCCCAGGGTCCTGGGATCGAGTCCCACATCCAGCTCCCTGCTCAGCAGGGAGTCTGCTTCTCCCTCTCCCACTGCCCCTGCTTGTGTTCCTGCTCTCGCTATGTCTCTCTCTGTCAAATAAATAAATAAAATCTTTAAAATAAATTAAGGTCTTAAGAAACTAAAGAAACTTAAGAAACTAAAACTAATTATATTCAAACTTAAAACTTGGTGACAATATTTAAAATTATATCAAACCTGCTAATTTTCTAAGTCTGAATATTTTCTTTCAACCAAAAATGTCACACATGCAACACAGCATCCAGAAAGCGTAAAAGCAAACAAAACAATGATTTCTGAGAAAAATAAATAAATCTAGCATTCCAAAACTGAAATAACACATTTTCAGAACTCTTAAATTCATATCCTTAAAGTAAATGAGTAAAGCCTAAATCCATAAATGTACAGGAGATCTCTGCTTTCAAAACTATCATCATTTCTTGGGCAGAAGACATGAACAGACATTTCTGCAAAGAAGACATTCAAATGGCCAACAGACACATGAAAAAGTGTTCAACATCACTCAGCATCAGGGAAATACAAATCAAAACTTCAATAAGATACCACCTCACACCAGTCAGAATGGCTAAAATTAACAAGTTAGGAAACGACAGATGTTGGCGGGCATGCAGAGAAAGGGGAACCCTCCTACACTCTTGGTGAGAAAGCAAGCTGGTGCAGCCACTCTGGAAAACAGTAGGGAGGTTCCTTAAAGTTGGAAATAGAGCTACCCTATGACCGAGCAATTGCACTACTGGGTATTTACTCCAAAGATACAAATATAGTGATCCAAAGGGGCACCTGCACCCCAATGTTTATAGCAGCAATGTCCACAGTAGCCAAACTCTGGAAAGAGCCTAGATGTCCAACAACAGATGAATGGATAAAGAAGATGTGGGATATACACACACACACACACACACACACACACACACACACACACACACACACACACAATGGAATATTATGCAGCCATCATAAGGAATGAAATCTTGCCATTTGCAATGACATGGATGGAACTAGAGGGTATTATGCTAAGCGAAATAAGTCAATCAGAGAAATACAAGTATCATATGATCTCACTAATATGAGGAATTTGAGAAACAAGACAGAGGATTATAGGGGAAGGGAGGGGAAAATGAAACAACATGAAACTGGAGAGGGAGACAAACCATAAGACACTTGGAACAAACTGATGGTTGCTGGAGTGGAGGGGGGTGGGGGGATGGGCTGGCTGGGTGATGGACACTGGGGAGGGTAGGTACTATGGTGAGCACTGTGTGTGTAAGACTGATGAATCACAGACCTGTACCCTTAAAACAAATAATACATTATATGTTAATAAAAAAAATTTAAAAAATCATCATTTCTAATTCTGCCAGTTCAATCAACTTTGGTGATGTGGAAGTAAATTTTAATTAGGCCCTTATTACTGACTATCAGCAATAAAGATATTGAGTCCTTATAGCGTTCTTTTGTTTTTCTTTTTCTTTCCTTTTCTTCCAGCTTAAATGGGGTATAATTGACATATAACATTGTTTAAGTTTAAGGTGTACAGCTTTTGATTTGTTACACTTACATATTACAAAAATGATTATCAACACAGTTTTAACTAACACCTCCATCACATCACATAATTACCATTACTTTTATGTAGTGAAAACAGTTAAGCCCTTTTCCTTCCTCTGGCTTGGTGATCCTCACTATCTCTAGAATTTCCCTAGGTAAGAGTCTTTTTATCCTATACAATCCTAACACTGGAAAGCCACCTTATTCTTATAGGTATGACTATTGCCAGCTGTCTGTATATCATGTTAAATCCTGTCTAATTTCGGGCGCCTGGGTGGCTCAGTCAGTTAAGTGTCTGCCTTTGGCTCAGGTCACTATCTCAGGGTCCTGGGATCGAGCCCCACATTGGGCTTTCTGCTCAGCAGGGAGTCTGCTTCTCCCTCTGCCTCTGCCCCTCCCCCCCTGCTCGTGCACACTCTCTCTCTCTCAAATAAATAAAATCTTTAAAAATAATCTTGTCTAATTTAAATCGTGAGACCCAAGTGTAATATATGCCACAATAATATATGCTGACACATATTATTATTATTATAGTAATATAAGAAATAATCTGGGCTTTTAAAACATTTTGTTTAAGCTTTATTGAGGAGGCATTCGTGAGGTAAAATTTTGAATTGAACTGCTAAAAATGAGTAATATGAAATAATATAAAAGTGAAATTATCACGTGGATAATAATCAATTTCTGAAAATATCTCATATAGATAAAAAGTTGTTTTTTTCTAGATGTTTCTTAAATATTTATATGAAGCATAGCTATATATCAGAAACTTTACTTAATAAAATTAAATATATGTTTTTGGATTATACTTTATTTTAATGGAAATTGAGGATAGATATTTTGTTCTGAGTATAGCTTAAGATAATTTTTTATACACAGAAGCACATACTCTGCCAAAAAAGAGAAAGGTACTATACCTTTAGATAACATAGGTAAATTGATGCATTATAGAAATTCTGCACATCACTTATACATGTCCAAATGTAATAGCATAAAATGCATCATCATAAATCATTTCCCTTTCATTATTTAAAGTATAGTAAGGTCACCTCCAAAGTTTGACAATATTAGCCATTTTATTCATTATGGGATGGAAAATAAAACAAGTAATCTCTTTTAGGACTGCAAGTACATTTTCCTTTTGAATTTTGTTTCTTCTCCCTCTCTTTTATATTTGATGTTGGTTTTACCAGGGAAACAAAGCCCATGACAATGTGAAACATAAATTTCCTGAGCTAAATGGAGTCCATTAAGTGAAACGCTGAATGCAAACCTGTTAGATAAGGAATGGCAGGTTACTATAAATTAAGCAATAGCCATTCTGGAGAGTGTGACAGTAGAATTTTAAAAATCTTAGTGACTCATTTATCAACAACTAAGAATATATCCTGTTTACAAAGATAAAATGTTAAATAAAGAATGGGAAAAAAAATCCTTCATAAAATCCTTCTTTCTATTTTTGACAATACATAACATACTATAATTAGATATCTGTTGAGTCCATACTGCCTGCTGACAGTATGATTGTGCAGGCCCAGGAAATATAAATTTTTAAAATTTACTTTACATGAATTTAGTCTATTTATAAATCATTGAAGCGTTTGGACTATTGTGAAAAGTCAAGGAGAAAGTTTTTGTGTGTTAATATTGAAAATGAGAGTCTAATTCTCACCTATTGATGACAAAAAGGGATATATGAAGATGACAGATAGGCAGAGAGATGGATAACCAGTTCACACGTTATTTTATCCCACACATGGCATTTGTACCCTAAAAAGTATGTGCTTTGAGAATATGAAGGGAGTGAAACACACATTTAAAGATATTAATGAGTTACAGCGGAAGGGAAATTCTTACACCCTTAATGATGTTGATGTTGGTGATGAACTTCCCCACGAGATGGGTTTGCTTGTCCAAACAAAAATAACCCCACAAAAGGAAACAAATTATAGGATTGTAAAAGGGGCTAAGTAAAGTCTACATGTAAATAAATGCTCTTTTCAAAATTCCTATTACAACTCATGACTAGCACCTCTTCCTATGTGAAGGATTGTAAATTCCTAAACAGCTAGAGCTGTTGTTTCCATTATGTGACAATTATGGTTGAAAGCACCTCACCAGTACCCTAACCCAATTTTGCTCAATAGTTTTGGCACTTGACATCTATTTAATGAACATAAGCTCATAGGTGAAATAAATATTTTAGGTAACTTTATAAAGAGAGAGATTTACCCCAATTTTTATCTCACAAAAATAGAACATGATATGACTGTAAATTAGTAGCCATAATCATTTCATATCATTGGCAGGCATTATACTGACTATAAACTCACCAACGGATCTCTGGTTAGGTGACAAGTAGCTTGAACTATACTCCAATCTCACATCCATCAGAATCTTTTCTTACGGTTTACTTCTACCAAATTAGAAAGTATCAACAGCCGTTAAGTCCCTGGATTTAATATTTCATAATTTTATCAGAGAATTTCAGATATTTCAGTTAGAATGACCTCTGATAAGTTAAAGAGAATTCTCACTGAATATCCATTGCTTGAAAAAGTGCGTATCGCAACAAAATCCAGAAAGTCAACTGTTTTAACCTAGAAGAAAATGTCATGGGACTATATCATAGATTGTAAAATAATTATCAATGTTATGTATTATCTTAACTGAGTCCCCCAAATAGCAGACCGCGAGAGAAGGATTAAGCACATGTCATCACTATGGGGGGGTGCAGAAACCATGGAAGGTGAGAGGCAAGTGATAAAGAAAGTATAGGCCAACAAGGGGAGCATTAAACCAGCTACTGCAGTGAGTGACTAAAGCTTAAAGTCTTAGAGAAAATCTCGGAAATGGTATAAAATTCTTGCTTCAAAATTATATAAGGGCAAAGGAACTAGAGTAAGTACGGTCATAGATCTATCAGCCAGTGATTGGTTAAGGGCTGCCTCCAAAGAAAATTAAATTCTAGCCAATTCCAACCAGGCATGCTGATAGGCAAAGCGTACTCTGGCAACCCAGGGTGACATTCTGACCCTGATGTAGACGTTGACCACCAGAAGTCAAGCTGATGGACACTAAAACATAAGCAGATCTTACAGTACATTGGAGGAACACTGAGAGTGTTTACTGCATTTTTCTTTACCAGAAGAATTCACATTACACATCAACATGACAGTATGTTTCTTATAAGCATTTATAAAGTTATTCTTACCTGCAGATTTTTTTTACTATTTTTAAATTAATTTTATATTTCGATTATTCACTGGGAAGACACTGATCAGCCTCTGCGATTTAGAAATAAATTACGCAAAGCAGTGTTATACACAAGGAGAGTCTGAGGAAATTACCTGAAAACACATTAACAAAACATATTCCATTCTATTAACTGATTTTTATTTTACATTTTAGTATGTTTACAGAGCATCTAATTTCTTGTGCCACTGGTGAAAGGTATATGAGAGTTCTGTATTATTTTTGCAATTTCTTTGGAAGTTTAAATTTAGTTAATTTTTTTTTAATGTTTAAGAAGACTGTGTTTTGACAAGTGGGACAACAAAAGCAATAAATATCTAATGTGAATGCTACATAATTAATTATCATATTTCATATACGTTACATAGATATGCCATCGCTTAACTCCCTTTTAATCTCATAACTGTTTGACACTTGATAGACTTTCAGGAAACATAACCATTTTTCTGAGCTTCAATGTGAAAACACTACCCTATCAATACATTGCACAAGGCAGGCTGTGACACATCTTTAAGGTGAGACTGTAGTAGAAGAAATGAGATGCTCTGTATTTGCTACTTTTCCAGAACTTAAAACAAAACAAAAATCTTGATGAACCAAAGATCAGATATGAACTATTTATAACAGCTGTTATTAATTACTTTCTTTCCTAATGACTGAAAAAGCAGATGTGATAATTAAATGACAGAGATGTCATAATTCATGCAGAAGGAATTATATCCTCATAGAACTACTTGTTAGGGGACACCTGGGTGGCTCAGTCGGTTAAGTGTCCCTTCAGCTCAGGTCATGATCCCAGGGTCCTGGGATCGAGTCTTGCATTGGGCTCCTTGCTCAGCAGGGAGCCTATTTCTCCCTCTGCCTGCCACTCCCCCTGTTTGTGCTCTTTCTCTCTGACAAATAAATAAAATCTTTAAAAAAAATAAAAAAGAACTACTTGTTAGTAAGTAGAAATGAATCTGTTGTTCAGAGGACAATACAAAATTTAGTTGTACAGAGCCTGTTAGCCTAGAAGAACCTCTTTTGGCTCAGGCTGGTGTACTGATGTCTTAAATCTCATTCACTGTTGATTACAGGATGCCATGGCCCAACTTTTCGTTCACCATCTGACTCTCATGGAGCATTCAAGGGAATGGACTGAAACATTCTGTGTTCTTACCAAATACAAGGCTTAAAAACATCTCAACTAAAAATCTCTCTCCTGTCATGCATCCCTGCATATATAAAAATGGCTAAAGCTTTTACTAATGGAATACCCCCCCAAAAAAAAGAAAAGCCAAAGTAACAACACTGCTAACTTCAAAATATAACAAAGATCCTTCATGACATTAAAATGATCTCTAAAATATTTCCCTTGTGAATCACGATAGGATGAAGAGATTTCATATAGATATGTATGAGAATGAAATGTTATGGTAGGTGACCTATAATTTATATATTGCTTGAAAACTTAAGGACATATGATTAAATCTATTTATATAATTTACAATATAATAAAAAGAAATTCCCTAACATTTCCTTATTTAATATAGACATGTCAATGGGTTTATATGCTGAATTATATGATCAAGCTCTTGCAAGCTATAAATCAGTCTTTGACTAGTGCTCTTATTTTTATTCTGCCACAATACGTTTTCTAAATAAGGCATTATGTTTATAGTAGTTGAATATATGAGTCAATAAATAGCTCTTGAAGGAGATGGAACGCCAAAACAGAGCAGAGATGTTTGATAACCACCAAACCATCTGTTTGTAATACATATCAATATGATGGACATTATTACCACTAGTCACACAATTTTCACACAACAAAGGAATCAACAACTCAATGTAGTCTCTGCCAAAGTTGTTCTCTTTTCAATTAGTTTGATATTTTGTCAATGAATAAAATAAGTAAAGCATATTATAGCAAAGCTCAATATAAAACTATTCCCTATTGCAAACTGAGGTTAGGGAATCAATTCTTTATGTAATACCTAATGTTAGAAAATTTTCCTTATTTTAATAAGTGTACATGTTACATTATGCAGTCTTTCTTCTGAATTCTTGTCATGTTTCAAAATTTCACTTGTGAACATTTGAGCGACAATTCATGCCTTAAAAACAGGTTAGTATTTTTATTGTTGTAAGTCATCAAATGCACAGAAACCACTATAGTGTATATACTGAGAAACCAAAATGAGTTGTTCATTAGCCTACTGAGGGATCTCGACAGTAAATATGAATTATGTAAGAAAGAAGCTATCTAAAGCTTTTATAGCTACAGACATTGAAGAGCAGCTTCATGAATTAGAGTCCTAAACTCTTGCAGAAAATCAGTGTTCAATTTCAACTTTTTCTTTTAAAGAACTAACCTTCCAGTTTAGAGACAGAAATATACTCTATATGTTTCACTCTTTCTTTTAGGGAACTATTTTAAAGAAAATTTTGTTTAAAGCTAAAGGAAAATGAAAAGAGGCAGTAGGACTTTCTCAGGTTAATACTATTAAGTGGTATTAAATAAAAATGATTTGAACTACTTTATAATATTGCTCTTCTGTGTTGAGTGGAATATAAAATTTGTTTCTCATAAATCACTCTGATACAGGGAAAAAAAATGCAAATAATTGTGCCACTTACTAATCATGTTCAAGGAAGTCCTTTTAGTTATATGAATCTCTGTGTGTTTACCCGAAAAATGGAGATGTCAGTATCTACTTTGTCTCCATTACAGAAGTATTTTAAACTTCAAGTAAAAACATGACTATCAAAAAACTTTGAAATTTAAATTGAAATTAAAATTTAAACCAGCTTATAAATGTAAGGAATATACTTAATTAAATTTTTATTATGTAACAGAAATTTTATAAGACCCTTTTTATTACTTACTATTGACTTGTCACTTGCTGTGTTATGTAAAGTACCAAGTACCACATCTTGTTTTCAGAGTATGGACTTTGGAATCAGATCAATATGAGTTCAGTCTGTGACCAGAAAGGTAGAGAGTAGAGGAGAAGTAGGCTCCCTCCCCCACCAAGCAGGGAGCCCAATGTGGGACTCGGTCCCAGGACCCTGGGAGCATGACCTGAGTGGAAGGCAGATGCTTAACCAACTGAGCCACCCAGGCACCCCAGGGGAACCATGAATTTCTAATGACTCTTAGTAATTTTTGTTTGTAATTTTTCTTCAGCAGCACTCAGGAGTATGGGTATAGAAACAGGGAACATCAGATGGTAACTAGACTTATTGTGGTGATTATTTCACAACGTATACAAATATTGAATCAGTATGTTGTACACCTGAAACTAATGTTATATGTCAATTATACCTCAAAAATAAAATAAATTCAGGGGTGCCTAGGTGGCTCAGTCGTTAAGCATCTGCCTTCGGTTCAGGTCATGATCCCAGGGTCCTGGGACAGAGCCCCACATCGGGGTCCCTGCTCAGCAGGAAGCCTGCTTCTCCCTCTCCCACTCCCCCTGCTTGTGTTCCTGCTCTCGCTGTGTCTCTCTGTCAAATAAATAAAATCTTTTTTAAAAATTTTAGAAAAATAAAATAAAATAAATTCAGAGAAATTGTACAAACTTATTCTTCCAGTGATTTTTTTCTAAAATGGCAAAAAAAAAGTGGAAAAAAGATTTTTTTAAGAAGATTTTTTAATATAAAGATGCTTCTAGGAAGCTCTTTGCACCCTGGGTTCAGCACAGTGTTTTTTTTCAGTGAATGGAAGGAATACCTATTTTGTAGTGCATGTAGTAAAGTATTTAAATGACTTGTAATAAAGATGTTTGTAACAAGCTACTTGCAAACTGCATTCAGCACACTTTTCTTTCAGTGAATGGAAGTGATAATTCCATAATGCATGTAGTGAAGTATTTATTTTTAAGATTTTATTTATTCATTTGACAGAGAGAGAAAGAGAGAGTGAGAGAGCACAAGCAGAATGTTGTTATTCTTGAGAGAGCACAAGCAAAATGTTGTTATCCTTCTCAGGATAGAGGGAGAGGGAGAAGCAGGCTTCCCGCTGAGCAGGGAGCCCAAAGCAGGTTGGATCCCAGAATCCTGGGATCATGACCCAAGCCAAAGGCAGCCACTTAACCAACTGAGCCACCCCGGTGCCCCTGTAGTGATATATTTAACAAGACTTGTAATAAAGGTATTTTGTTATAGGTTAAACAAACAAATAAAGAAAAACAGAGAATGTGATTATGGGATTAATGTATTATTGGCCTTTTGCTGCATGGCTCCAGGAAAAGGCAAAGTGAACAGAGCAGTTGAACATACAGGAGAGGAAGGATGTAAACACTGAAGAATCTTAGTTAAGGAAGAAGACATGAGGAAAGGACTGATTTCAAGAATAGATAAAAAATAATAGAATAATAATGATGATATGAATAGTATAATTAATGTGAGTAGCTAAAAATTACTTTGTAATCTTTGTGTGCCAGAAACTGTTCTTATTGTTCTTATTTAATCATAAAGCTGATGCCATTATTAACTCATTTTACAGATGAAATAACTCAAACACAAAGAATTAAGTAAGCAACACAAGAACACTCAAATAACAAGTGGTTAAAACAAGCTAAAGAGACTGAATGTCAAAAATGTCTTTGGAAATATGGTGAACTAGGAATCCATGAGGATCCATAAGAGGATGAAAAAATATGATGCCAATTGCCGGGTATAATGTTAGAGTCTAAGATTTCAAAATTAGAGCATTTCAGTGAAGAAGATACACATATAACCAAGCAATTGTGTTGGCAAATGGAAAATGTTAATATATTAGAGGCTTAATAATTACTATTTTTGAATCCTAAAATTACAATATAATTTGCGGTAACTGTTAGGAAAAAGATTATTTTTTAAATCTATCTCTTTTCCCTTACCTCTCAGTTCAAGCCAGATATTTGGGAGTTTTTTTTTTTTCCTCCATTTGTTTGGCTTTCTAATGGAGTGCTTTATAAAAAATGTTACAAGGATAACATTATCTGCATTTATCCTCACTGCGAGGAATGTGTGTGGAACATTTTTAGTGAAGTCTTATAAGAACAAAGTTAACAGTGGGATGGTCAAGAAAATCTGAATGAGAGGTGGAAAAAGGTATGTTCATATGAGATAAAGTTCCTTGGAATTTATGAGTAAAAAGAAGAATAGCTACATATTAAAGTCTTCAAAATGCAGGTCAGTGACCAGGAGGCAGATGTCAGTACTCAAGTAACATAATGAATGGTAGATAAGACAAAGGGATGGAAGCAGCAATGAGGTAGTCTGAGAACACTATCTACATCCAAGAATTCACTACCTAGGGCCAGGACACTGAGTAGCCCCAGAGAAGCAGGCCCATACAGAACAACCAGAATTTGGTCAAAGCAAGGAAGTAGTGAAAATATTCTTCCAAAAAGTGAGGGTGTGAGGTAATATTGTTTAATGGTTTGGGTATGATGTCTTCATAGTACCCAGTGAAAGTGAAGATGGCATTGATAAATGTGAAATAGAACTGACTAGAAACACATAATGGAAGAATCTCATCCAATATAGACATAATGATCTGTGCATTTATATGATTTTTTTCCCCCAAGAGTGTTTCTTGTCCAGTAGGAGTGAGAAAGAAGACAGGGGGAAAAAAAAAAAGATTTCACTTTTTGGAGGTGACCAAGCATGACAGGAATGAAATATGTAAAATCAGCCATTCCAATGTTTATATTTTTAATGATAAAATGTTCTTTTGATTAGAATCACTGAAGCCTCTGAGTATTGATTGGATCACATCTAATTATTCCAAACACCCTCATGCTGTAGGAATGCTGGAAATGAAGTCAGGACATCAGTTCTTAAGAGATCCTAACTACTGCCCTAGTGCAGTAACTAGAGATTTGAAAGATACTAAACACTGTACCAAAAGAGACTAATCTGTGCACCAGAACATTTTCCATGCATTCTTAAAAATCCATGTATACTGCGATTAATCATGATAGTAATGCTTAAATCTGTACTGCACAATTGTTAGTATGAATTTAGTGATTTAGCCAGACTCAATGAATGATGGAAAATTTTAGCCTGTCATATGTATAAATGACAAAGTACAAATCATTTTGTTAAACAAAAATCAACAACAGTGTCATCACTATTATGTGCTTAACACCTGAGTTGCCCAGACACAGGTTTCTTTTCATTAAATGTTTCCTTTCATTAAACAAGATTTATTACATCATTGATATTTTCAAGGGTCACAGTTAAGAATCAGATTTGGTTATACAACAAATGAATCTTTGAACACCTATATCTCATCCTGGCTGTAAATGGTTGGCATAATTATAGAGCACAGAGTCACTCCTGAGTTTTAATGATATTTATATGACTTGTCAGCTATGTGATCATAGGCTCTGAAACTTCCCTAAATTATGCAGATAATACTAATATTTCATAGTAGGTAGTGTAATAAAATTATAAATGTAAAATGTCTAACACGGCATCTGGTACATTGTGAGCTCATGAAAACATGTTATTTGATATCATTATTAATACTATTATTCTAGTTTACTATAGGTATCATTACAGAAGCACCAGAAGAACAATGCAAGCCATGTGACAGGACTCCTTGTGAACTCAATTTGATTTTAGGTACTGTCAGATGGACATGAATGCCCTGGTTGAAAAAATTCACCAAGGCTCAGAAAAAAAGTAATAAGGCCAGATTTCAGAACACACCGAAAGAAAATTCCAGGAGCTGTCTGAATATGATATCATATTCTATCAGAGCAGCTTTTTTTTTCTGCTAAAAATGCTGTTGGGGTTCTTTGACTACATGATTTGAAAAAGTGGAAAGGCTTTCTCATTATTACTAAAAAATACAATGAAAATTGATCTTCTGTTTCTTCGTACAGTATACTACAATACAATAATGAAGGGTTAGAGTAAATTTCAATAAAGGCAAAATTAGGCCTAGAGAAAAGATTTTTCATGGTTGGTAATAGAAGCATCATTGTTAGAGGTTATAAATTCAAATAATATGATACGGATTCAAAAGCAGCTGCTTAATTAATTACTCTACACAAGCCACGTAATTGCAACCTGAGGCAATTTCATAAAGGGTGAAATTGTTAAAACTGAATATTAATTATACTATAAAATATTAGTATATCAGGAATTCTAGATAAATTGCATAAGTTGCATAATGATGAGAGAAATGAGAAAGTATTTATGTAAAGTATTATATCTATTCTTATTTGATGCTTAGGGGATAGAAATTCTCCATCTAGGGGCATCTGGGTGGCTCAGTCATTAAGCACCTGACTTCAGCTCAGGTCATGATCCCAGGGTCCTGGGATTGAGCCCCGCATCTGGTTCCCTGCTCAGCGGGAGGCCTGCTTCTCCCTCTCCCAATCCCCTGCTTGTGTTTCCTCTCTTGCTCTGTCTCTCTTTGTCAAATAAATAAATAAAATCTTAAAAAAAAAAAAGAAATTCTCCATCTAGAGAAACAGCCAGTCACTGTTTCTTTTATTATTGTCTCCTAGAGTTTTCCCCCTCATTACTACATTTAGCAGAACAGAATGACTTTTTTTTTTAAAGATTTATTTTTTATTTGATTTTTTTTTTTGATTTATTTTTTATTTGAGAGAGAGAGCGCAAGAGCATGGGTGGGGAAGGGGCAGAGGAAAATGGAGAGAGACTAGAATACTCAAGCAGACTCCCGCTGAGAGTGGAGCCCCATGCAGGGCTCAATCCCAGGACCCTGAGATCATGACCTGAGCCGAAACCAAGAGTCAGACGCTTAACCGGCTAAGCTACCCAGTTGTCCCAAGACAGAATGACTCTTGAAGCTATTACCAAATAAATGTGTAAAAAAGAGCAGAGATTTGAAGGAGAGATTGGCAGAGAAAGTAAAATGGGAGAGGCTCTCTAGATCCAGAACATCAATTTTAGGTAATCCCCTTTCACAAAGTCCTTCAAAAATACATATATTTTAAATTTTATTCTTATGTGCCAATATTTTTCTAGTTATGGGTGATTGAGTAATAAGACAGAGTTCTTGCTCTCATGAAGCTTCTTTTCTAGTGTGAAAGACTAAAAATAAATCAATGCATAAAAATATTCAAGGATGATTTTAGGATCTGATAATCCCTACTCTTATATAGCTAGAGAAACAGCTACATAGGCATGTAAATATAACTTTCATTTGAGGGTGGAACATTCTTCAAATATGACACTTATGGCTCAGAAAATCATGTAACAGATCAGATGGCAGGCACTTTAGATTCATGTCATTTGCTTTTATGATGAGGCATTCAATTTGTATAGGAACCTTCCACAAATTAAGAGTAGTTTTTCAAACGAAAAAATTTATTTACTAATATATAAATGTGTGTCCTAAAACCTACAGGTTCCTCCTGTGTTTGTCCTATAGAAATGTGCTATGGGATCCATAGAGCTTCCAATATCCAATCCAACCTGATTGGATATTCTTGGTTAAATGAGTTGAAGACAGGAATTGCAATGCAGCCTGAACAATGTGTAAAGCCTTCTTTAACAAGGGCCTAACTGGAAACAGGCAGACGTTGAGGTCCGTTAGTAAAAAGGTCCCAGAAATACACTCAAAGATGTTATATTTTGCACTCAAAATCCACAGGAAATCTACCAAAATTCTACCAAAATCCACCAAAAGAGATGCATCTCTCTGAATGCTAGTAGATACAAGGAAAATTGACTTCTTTTTCACATGATATTTATCACAGCATTAAAAGAGCCTGAGATTTGCTCTTCAGAGCCTGACAACATATCTCTAAAGTCTCCCAGATTTTAATCTCATGCCCTACTTATCAGTATGTCTGATGGGCATGATCCTTTGAGTGGGACAAAATAATCATCTTATCTGCAGACTAAATGGAAGCATGAAATCAGAGAACTTAGTAAACCTCTTCAATGAGAGAGAGAAAGTATACACCTGTGCTGCCCAGGGCAGGCAAATACCTATTTTTGATACTCTGCATTTTTTTAAATAAACAAACATCTTCCAGATAAGTTTTCCCTTCCTTTCCCCTTTGTTTGGAAAGGAAAACTTGTTTCTGCCTGTCTGGAAAACTCTTTGTCTTTCCTTCAATTCTGAATGATAACATTGCTGAGTAGAATATTCTTGGCTAGAAGTTTTTGCTTGCTTGTTTGTCTGTTTTTCTTTCAGGGCTTTGAATGTATTGTGCTTCCCTTGAATCCCTTTTGGATTACAAAGTTTCTGCTAAAAAGTCTGCTGAGAGTCTTACAAAAGAGTATTCTCTTCTATGTAAAAAGCTGTTTTTTCTTGCTGCTTTTAAGAGTCTCTCCTTGTCTTTAACTTTTGACACTTTAATTATAATGTGTGTTTGGTGTGAGGTTCCTTCCTGGATCTGGATACCTGTTTTCTTCCCACAGTTAGGGGTTTTTAGCCATTGTTTTTTCAAGTAAGATTTCTTCCCCTTTCTCTCTTGTCTGGGAGTCCTATCATGTGAATGTTAGTCCATCTGATATTGTCCCTGAGGTCCCTTAAGCTATTTTTTTTCATTCTTTTTTTCTTTTTGCTGCTTTGATTGGGTGAGTTCCACTGCCTCATCGTAGAGTTCACTGATTCTTTCTTCTTCACCTAATCTGCTACTGAACTACTCTCATGAATTTTTCAGTTCAGTTATTGCATTCTTCACTCTATGATTTATATTTGGTACTTTCTTATATTTTCCATCTCTTCTTTCAAGTTCTCGCTGTGTTAATCCATTCTTCTTTCCAGTTCAGTAAGCGTATTTATGACCTTTACTTTGAACTCTTTATCAAGTAAATCACTTATCTCCATTAACTAAGCTTTTTTCCTGAATTTTTATCTTGCTCTTTTATTTGGAACATATTCCTGAATTTCTTCATTTGCTTGACTGTCTCTGCTGTTTTATTTATTTATTTTTTAAGATTTATTTATGTATTTTAGAAAGAGAGCGTGTGAGTGAGCATGGGGGGAGGGGGTGCAGGGGCAGAGGCAGACATAAGACCCAGAAACTTAAGCAGACTCTGTGCTGAGTATGGAGCCTGATGCGAAGCTCAATCTCATGACCCTGAGATCACAACCTGAGCCGAAACCAAGAGTCAGATGTTTAACTGATTGTGCCACCCAGGCGTCCTTAGTTTCTTTATAATAGATAAAAACACCTCTCTCAGTCTTGAAGGAGTGGCTTCTTTTAGGAGATAAGTTTTTTTTTTTTTAGTCCTGTTCTAGCTCTTTGTTATCTCTCAAAACTCTATGCTTGTCCAAGCAGCCTATTATATTTTTGATAGCTCCCAGTAATTAAGGATGTGCAATGACCTTTTAGGGTCCCTAAGAGAAGGATCTCAACACCTAGATTCCAAGCTGATTGGAAGCCAGACCCTTAGACAGAAGCTTTCAAAAGTAAACAAAATATAGAACCTCGTGGGACCTCACTCATAAACTCTGCTGGCCACTAGAGCCAGGAGATCTGGCAATGCCCTCTGTCAGGCAGTTGCAAAAACTGGGGCTCCAGACAAGTGTATAAGCTCTCCTCTGGGAGGTACTGGTGAGCTGGAGTAAAGCAGAGAGATCACCAATATGTCATCTACAGTCTATGTTCCTTGAGAGCAGCTCCACAGGCCACTAGATGTGTGTCAAACCTGAAGCCTACCCCCCAGGCCAAAGCTCTGGGAAAAGCAAAGATGCCTCCTTTACCCATGAAGGGGTGGACCTCAGTTTGCTATCAGTGCCCTGGGGGTGGTAGTCCATCAACAAACGTCTCTCCAATTGCCACAGTCCTGGGGAATCCAGGAATTTAGGCCCTCTATATCACCAGAACCAGGAGATCAAAGGGCATCCCCTGAGAAGCAACAGCAAAAATCAGAGCCCCAGATGTAAAACCCAGGACACCAGACACACACAGAGTTCCCCCTAGGAAAGACTAGTGCTCTGGAATGCAGCAGAGGAGAAGTGAAGACAGCACGTGCCCTCCAAGATCTCTGGAAAGGGTTACAGTCAGCACCTGAATGTGTGTTTAATTAGCAATCTTGTACCCCAGGCTGCTGGAGTACATGATGGTTATCAGATAGGCACCCTTCACAAAGCTCCTGAGTCAGGTGCCCCTTGCTGTGTGCCCTGAGGGTGGTATTGTTCAAGAAATGTTTCTCTTGTGGGACACAAAAGTATAAGCCCCACTGACTACCAAACCAGGCAATTTAGGGGTGTGCCTGGCAGCAGCCACAAAACCTGGGGTGCCAGATAGGGGTATGAGCTCCCTCCTGGGTGACACCAATTGTAATAATCCCATGGCACCATGAGAACAAGCTCCTCTAGCCTCCAACACCAAGCAGTCAAGAGGTGTCCCCTGGATGGCAGCAGCAAAATCTAGGGCAAGAGATGCATGTAAAAGCTCCCCTCTGGGAGATACTGGTGCTCTGAAGCACAGCAAAGGAAGAGCACAAAGATGTCAACTCTCAGGAAGAGAAATCAAGTAAACAATCCCATTTATAATTGCATCAAAAAGAATAAAATACTTAGGAATTAATTTAACCAAGGAGGTAAAAGACTTGGACTCTGAAAGCTATAAGCTACTGATGAAGAAATTGAAAATGACATAAATGGAAAGATATTCTGTGCTTGGAAGAATCAACAATATTAAAATGTCATACTGCCCAAAGCAATATATAGATTCATTGCAATCCCTATCAAAAACTCAATGGCTTTTTTCACAGAAATAAAACAAATAATCCCAAAATTTGTATGGAACCACAAAAGACCCCAAATAGCCAAAGCAATCATGAGAAAAAAGAACCAAGCTGGAGGCATCATGTTCCCTGATTTCAAACTACACTACAAAGATACAGTAATTAAAACAATATGATGTTGGCACACACACAAAAGAAGACACACAGATCAATAGAACAAAATAAATAGCCCAGAAATAAACCTGCAATTAATGGTCAATTAATTTATGACAAAAATCCCAAGAATATACAATGGGAAAATAATCTCTTCAATAAATGGTGTTGGCAAACATGATCTTACACCATACATAAAATTTAACTCAGAATGGATTAAAAACTTGAATGTAAGACCTGAAGCCATAAAACTCATAAAAGAAAGCACAGGTGGTAAGCTCCTTGACACAGGTCTTGGTGATTATTTTTCTAATCTGACACCAAAGCAAAAGCAACAAAAGTGAAAATAAACTAGTGGGACGACATCAAACTAAAAAGCTTCTGCACAGCATACTAAATGAAGAAAGTATTTGCAAATCATATATCTAATAAGAGGATAATATCCAAAACATATATGTGGAAACTAAAAAAGTTAAAATTAAAAATATACAACAAGAAGAAGCTCATAGATACACAGAACAGATTAATGGTTGTTAGAGATGGAGGATGGTGGGTGGGAAAGATGGGTGAAGGGGGTCAAAGGTAGTAAAAGAAAAAATTAATAAAAAATAAATAGCTGTATACCTGGTGACATGTGCTGTTGATAGTTATATAAAGAGATCTCATCTAGAACAGCAGTTGTAGTCACTAACTAAACAATATGAAGCCTATATTGGGAATAAGACAAGCTTCCCCTAGAACTTCCATTTCCAATATCAGTTTGAGCACAAGGATTAAGACACCCCTTTCCCAGACACCTCTGCCTCCATTATCAAATGTCTAGAGAGAGTAATGGAAATCATCCATGTACAATACCTCCAGCTTTGCCACCAGGATCTGCTCTGAATCTACTGAGACTAATTTAAATAGCCCCTTTCATCTGTTTATGTTAGTATCAGAGGAATGCCCAGAGTTCTAAGTCATTTCACATCTTCTGCTCATTAATGTCCCTATGGCCCTTTATATTCCTACTGAGACTCTTATCCTCAATTCCTGAAACACTTCCACCCCTCTTCCATTTCTTAAACACTTCAAGTAGAACCCTATTGAGCCCCATTATTTTACCCTTTCACAACTTCTAAAACACTGAAAATTAATGATACATCATCATCACCAAACTCTTTTCTAAATATTCCATGTACTTTCTTGCTCTAAAGGAAACCTAATTCTTCCCTGAGGACTCTGATTTCTCTGCAGGAGTAACTGTGTATTTCTCTCACCACTCTCAGGCCTCCACATGTCAGCAGGAATGGTGGGTGTCCTCCTTAATTCTCATTGCTGCTTCCACACAATTCTCCCTCCTTTATCCCTGAATTCCCCAGTTTTAAATCTCATGTCACCAAATTGGAACATCAGATGACTGCATCATATATATATATATACCTTCATTACTGCTGTCATATATGTGCATCTAACATGTTAATCCTGATTCCTCAATGATTTTATCTCCTGTTCACCAATGCTATATGATACATGATTCCAGTTTAAATTCTTTGTTATTTCAAAACACACCTACAGGGTCTTTCCAATGACCTTGAACCTCTTCCCCAAACTGATCTGGTCTTTCTCTCTACTGCTCATTTCCACAGAAGTATCTTAGACTGTGACATTGTCAAGAACTGTAAACACTCCATAATCTTATTTCCAAGTATTCAAACTCCAAGTCTGACATTAAGACAACCTCCAATTCATAGATCCTATTATTTTTTCACTGTTTCTCTTCTATTTGATGGTCTTTCTTCCCTTTCTATTAATCTTAAATTATATGGTGTTAGGGGCCGAACTGTGTCCCCCTCAAAATCCATATTCTAAAGCCCAAATTTCCAGTACCTCAAAATGTGGTACTAAAGGAGATAGGTCCTTTAAAGAGGTAATTAAGTTTAAATGAGACCATATGTGTGGGCTCTAATCCAACTTATCTGTTGTCTTCTAAAATGACAAAATCTGGACACACTTAGAGACACTGAGGGGGTGTGTGTACAAAGGAATAATCATATAGGGACACAGCAAAAAGTGGCCATCTACAAGCCAAGGAGAGAGGCCTTGGAGAAATTTGCCAACACCTTGATCTTAGACTTCTAGCCTCCAGAACTCTGAGGAAATAAATTTATATTGCTGAAGCCACATGGTCTGTGGTATTTTGGTTATGGCATCCCTAGCAAACTAAGACAGATTTTGGCACTGATAAGTAGAGTTCTGTTGAAACAAATGCCTAAAAATATGGCAGTGGCTTTGGCATAGGTACAAGCTGGATGAATTTGAGTTGCATGTTAGAAAAAGCCTAGAGTCACCTAGGTGGCTCAGCTGGTTAAGCATCCAACCCTTTGATTTCGGCTCAGGTCATGATTTCAGTCATAAGATCGAGGCTGCATGGCCTCTGCTCAGCAGGGAGTCTGCTTGAGATTCTCTCTCTCCCTCTCCCTCTGCCCCTTCCCCGGCTCATGCACATGCACTCTCTCTTTCTCAAAATAAACACATAAAATCCTAAAAAAAAAAAGGAAAAGCCTAGATGGACCTGTAGAGACCACTGGCAGATTTAAGGACATTAGAGGGGATTCTTAGGTCAACCCTGAGATGGAAATATGGAATGTGTTACTAGAGCCTGGAGGAAAGGTGATCCTTGTCACAAAGTGGCAAAAAACTTAAAGTTGGCTGAATTGTGAGAGAGACCTCAGGAGAATCCAAACCTGACAATACCTTGGTCTTGGACTTCTGGCTTCTAGAACTGTGGGGAAAAAAAATTCCTATTATTTAAGCCACTCAGTCTGTGTATTTGGTTATGACAGCCCTAGCAGACTAATACATATGGTAATGCATTAAAAGTACTCTCTCTCATAATTTTCTTCCATATCCCTGACACATTTTACCATATTTGCTTCCCAAAACCACAACTCTAGTTACATCCAATGTCTGTCTATTCTACACATGTAACATACATCTTGAGTAAGTCTGGAGCAAAGAAAAAAAAAGAACTTCATATTAAAACCACATTGCCTGGTCTTGTTTTAACATTAAAACCACAGATGTCAACTGGGCCCTTAACTGCATTGCAATTATCTTATACTTTCCTAACACATTGGTTTTTCTACTTTTAAGAGATTATTTCACATATTCTCTTCTTATCTCAAAGTTCTAATACTTAAATATCCTCACTCCACAATTAAAACTCTTCTTCTTTTACTAAGAATTTGAAACAACAGAACATAATTTCCACCATCTTCCTTCCCTACATCTCACCAACCAGCATCTACACCTGAATATGCTAATTTCCTACCTGTTACCAAAGATCTCTGCTTGTATGAGAAGATAATCCCTCCACTTATTTTTAACATTTTTATAATTCTGCTGATCTTTTTCATCCTGGAATAGTAATTTTTACAGTAGTTTTAAGTTTCCAGAAAAATATGCAGAAATTACAGCCAGTTTTTATATACACTCTCACCACATTTTCTCCTATTATTAACATCTTGCATTAGTACCCACTCATCCATTCATTACAATTGATGAAACACTGTCAATACATAATTATTAACTAAGGTCCATAGTTGACATTAGCATTCAGTCTTTGTGTTGTATAGTTGTATGGGTTTTAACAAATGCATAATGTCCTATATGTATTATACATAGCATCTTATTTGCTTCTAAGTTTTGGCAAATATGAATAAAGCTGCTGTAAACATTCTTTGCAGGTTTGTGTGTGTATATAAATTTACACTTGATTGGGTAAAAGTCTAGGAGTGAGATTGCTGATCTTCTGGTAAACTTATGCTTAGCTTTGTAGAAACTGCCAGACTATCTTCAAAGTGGCTATATCACTTGGTATTCCCACCAGCAAAGACTGAGAGTTCTTATTATTCAGTATCCTCACAATCATGTGGTTTGTCAGTGTTTTAGATTTTTGCTATTCTAGTAGGTGTGCAGTAATATCTCTTTGTTGATTTAATTTGCAATTCCCTATGACATATGATATTGAACATCTTTTCACATGCTTATTTGCCTACGGTATATCTTCTTCGGTGAGATGTCTGCTCTGATTTTAATCCCTTCACTTTTAAATCAGATCTTATTTGGTTTCACCGACTCAGTAACATTATCCCAGTATCTCCTACAATTCCTTTTTTTTTATTTTGCTTTCTACATAATTAATTCCATCACCAAAAAAAAAGTAGTAGTATTTTTTTCCATCTTAAAAAAAACAACTTCTCTTGTTCCATGTATCCTTTCATTTTGTCCAAACTTACAACAATCAAGGTTTTGTCCTATCATTTCATTAAAGCTACTATTTAGAACTCCACGTACTGGGATGCTTGGGTGGCTCACTCAGTTAAGTGTTCAACTCTTGATTTCAGTTCACATCATGATCTCAGGGTTGAGGGATCGAGCCCCTTCTCTCTCCCTCTGTTCCTCCCCTCACCACTCTCTCTCTCAAATAAGTAAATAAATAAATTTAAAAATAAAATAAAATATTTTTAAAAATTTTAAAAATTAAATTAAAAAAACAATAATAACAGAGAATGTGATTAGATCACCACTGCTGCATCCTCAAGTCTTTGATGATTTGCATGATTTGTTTTTTTTCTTAGACACCTATTATTGCACTGGGTTTACCAAGTTGGAAACCAAGGGAAGCTCCAGAGTTTTCAATCCACCAGACCTTAACACCCCCTATTATAGAGGTAAGGGAGTCCAGGACCTGAGAAATAGCTGACGCGGTCTTGCTTTATTTCTCTATTTTATTTTGTTTTTAATTACTGTTTCTGTTCTTCACTTTGATTGTTCTGCTCTGAATTCCAGTTTACCTTCTTGGGGCCCTGATACCATGCTAGTTTTAAAAGGCACTTCCCCTAACAATCTCAACGGCATTCCTTGAACTCCACAATTCTGAACAAACTGTTTTCCTAAAACCAGCCTGTGCATAATGTCTCACTTTTTAAATTATCACATAATGTGGGGGGGCAGAGCAAGATGGTGGAGGAGTAGGAGACCTGGATTTCATCTGGTCTCGGGAATTCAGTTGAATAGGGATCAAACCATTCTGAACACCTACGAACTCAACAGGAGACCGAAGAAGAGAGTAGCAACAACTCTGAACAGAGAAGCGACCACTTACTGGAAGGTAGGACGTGCAGAGAAGTGAATCTGAGGCGATATTCAGGAGGATAGACCGTGGGGGAGGGGACCTCCGTCGGCCGCTTCTGGCAAGTGATAGAGCTGCGGAGCACAAAATCGGGACTTTTAGGAGCTGGCTCCGCTGAGAGACATCGCTCCAGTGGCTAAGCGGGGGGTGGAACCCTCGCGGGACAGTGTGGTCTCAGGACCCTCGGGGTCACAGAAAGACCGGGGGTGCCTGAGTGCAGCAGAGCTCCCAGGTATCGGAGAGGGGAAGCCGGCTACAGAGACAGAGCCAAGGCGTGGGCTCTCAGCTCCGGGGTTGCCATAAACTGTGACCCACGGCCCAGTCGGGCCACTGCTCCTGCAGCAGGGACCCAACAAGCGGCAGAGCTGGGGAGACTCCCCTTCCTCCCCCGGGAGGAGCAGAGCAGGAGCGCACTGCAGGGATCTGCTGGGTTTGGAGACTCCACACGGGGTCGGGTGCCAGAGATAGAAACGCTCAGTCCCAGGCCGGGTGAGCACGCAGTGCGGCCGGAGACCGGAGAGACAGGAGTGACTGCTTTTCTCTGGGGGCGCACTGAGGAGCGGGGCCCTGAGTTCTTGGCTCCTCCGGGCGGAGATTGGGAGGCCACCATTTTCACCCTGGTCCTCCAAAGCTGTACCGAGAGCTTGCAGGGAACAAAAGCTCCTGAGAGCAAACCCGAGCAGCTTGCTTAGCCGGGACCCACAAGGGCGGGGCAATTCCGCCTCCGGCAAAGACATTTGGGAACCACGGCAACAGGCCCCTCCTCCAGAAGATCAACACGAACAGCCAGCAAGTCAAGACCAAGTTTACTGATCAAGGAGAATGGGAGAACTCCAGCGCTAGGGGAATACTAAACATAGAATTCATGGCTTTTTTACCATAATTCATTAGTTTCTCAAAGTTAATTTTCTTAACTGTTTTTTTTTAATTTTTCTTTTTCCCTTTTTCAACCAACATCTTATCGATCCCTTTTTTAAAAAAACATTTTTTATTTTTCATTTTTAGAGTCATATTTTTATCCCTTGATAGTACTTACCCTTATTTTTGGCATATATATATATATATATATATATATATATAAGTTGTTCTCTCTTTAAAATTTTGAGATACAGTTTCTTCCAACAGATCAAAATATGCCCTAAATCACTAGTGTATGGCTTTGTTCTAGTCTCCTGCCTAATCACATTCTCTGCCTTTTTTTTCCTTTTTTTTCCTTTTCTCTTTTTTTTAAAATCTTCTTCTTTCTTTTTAAAAACAACTTCTTATCTTATCAATTCCTTTAAAAAATCTTTTATAATTTTCATCTTTACAGTCATCTTCCATGCCTTCATTGTATCAACCCTTATTTTGTACATATATAAGTCTTTCTTCCTTTAAAATTTTAGCAGGCACTTTCTTCTAACAGACCAATATACTCCCAAAATCTAGTGTGTGGCACTGATCTATGCACTAGCCTGATCATATTTGATCATATACTGGTTTTTTTTTGTTTTGTTCTGTTTTTGTTTGTTTTTATATTTTTCTTTTTCCTTTTTTTTATTCTCTTTCTTCTTTCTTTCCCTTTCTTGTCCCCTGGTTTCAGGTCTTTTCTGATTTGTATAGAGTATATTTGATGGAGACGTTGTTAACCTGTTAGCATTCTGTTCTTTCATTCATCTAGTCTCCTCTGGACAAAATGACAAGACGAAAAAAATCACCTCAGCAAAAAGAACAAGAGGTAGTACTGTCTGCCAAGGACCTACTCAATACTGACATTAGTACAATGTCAGACCTAGAGTTCAGAATCATGACTTTAAAGATACTAGCTGGGCTTGAGAAAAGTGTGGAAGTTATTAGAGAAACCCTTTCTGGAGAAATAAAAGAACTAAAATCTAACCAAGTCGAAATCAAAAAGGCTATTAATGAGGGGCAATCAAAAATGGGGGCACTAAATGCTAGAATAAATGAGGCAGAAGAGAGAATCAGCGACATAGAAGACCAAATGATGGAAAATAAAGAGGGAGAAAAAGAGAAATAAACAACTACTGGATCACGAGGGCAGAATTCGAGAGATAAGTGATACGATAAGATGAAACAACATTAGAATAACTGGGATCCCAGAAGAAGAAGAAAGAGAGAGAGGGGCAGAAGGTATATTGGAGCAAATAATAGCAGAGAACTTCCCTGTGGGGAAGGAAACAGGCATCAAAATCCAGGAGGCACAGAGAACCCCTCTCAAAATCAATAAAAATAGGTCAACACCCCGACATCTAATAGTAAAACTTACGAGTCTCAGAGACAAAGAGAAATTCCTGGAAGCAGCTCGGGAGAAGAGACATGTAACCTACAATGGTAGAAACATTAGATTGGCAACAGACCTATCCACAGAGACCTGGCAGGCCAGAAAGGACTGGCATGATATCTTCAGAGCACTGAACGAGAAAAATATGCAGCCAAGAATACTATAGCCAGCTAGGCTGTCATTGAAAATAGAAGGAGAGATAAAAAGCTTCCAGGACAAACAAAAACTAAAGGAATTGGCAAACATGAAACCAGCCCCACAAGAAATATTGAAAGGGGTCCTCTAAGCAAAAAGAGAGCCTAAAAGCAGCATAGATCAGAAAGGAACACAGACAATACAATGGCACTAAATCCATACCTTTCAATAGTTACCCTGAATGTAAATGGGCTCAATGCCCCAATCAAAAGACACAAGCTATCAGAATGGATTAAAAAACAAGGCCCATCAATATGCTGTCTGCAAGAGACACATTTTAGATCCAAAGACACCCCCAGATTGAAAGTGAGGGGGTGGAAAACCATTGACCATGCTAATGGACACCAAAAGAAAGCTGGGGTGGCAATCCTTACATCAGACAAATTAGATTTTAAAACAAAGACTGTAATAAGAGATGAAGAAGGACACTATATCCTACTTAAAGGGTCTATCCAACAAGAAGATCTAACAATTGTAAATATCTATGCGCCTAACATGGGAGCAGCCAATTATATAAGGCAATTAATAACAAAAGCAAAGAAACACATTGACAACAATACAATAATAGTGGGGGGCTTTAACACCCCCCTGACTGAAATGGACAGATCATCTAAGCAAAAGATCAACAAGGAAATAAAGACTTTATATGACACACTGGACCAAAGAGACTTTACAGACATATTCAGAACATTCTATCCCAAAGCAACAGAATACACATTCTTTTCTAGTGCCCATGGAACATTCTCCAGAACTGATCACATCCTAGGTCACAAATCAGGTCTCAACTGGTACCAAAACATCGGGATATTCCCTGCATATTTTCAGACCACAATGCTTTGAAACTAGAACTCAAACACAAGAGGAAAATCGGAAAGAACTCAAATACATGGAGGCTAAAGAGCATCCTACTAAAGAATGAATGGGTCAACTGGGAAATTAAAGAATTAAAAAAATTCATGGAAACCAATGAAAATGAAAACACAACTGTTCAAAATCTTTGGGATACAGCAAAGGCAGTCCTGAGAGGAAAGTATATAGCAATACAAGCCTTTCTCAAGAAACAAGAAAGGTCTCAAATACACAACCTAACCCTACACCTAAAGGAGCTGGAGAAAGAACAGCAAATAAAGCCTAAATTCAGCAGGAGAAGAGAAATAAAGATCAGAGCAGAAGTGAAATAGAAACCAAAAGAACAATAGAACAGATCAATGAAACTAGGAGCTGGTTCTTTGAAAGAATTAACAAGATTGATAAACCCCTGGCCAGACTTATCGAAAAGAAAAGAGAAATGACCCAAATCAACAAAATCATGAATGAAAGAGGAGAGATCACAACCAACACCAAAGAAATACAAACTATTATAAGAACATATTATGAGCAACTCTATGCCAGCAAATTAGATAACCTGGAAGAAATGGGTGCATTCCTAGAGATGTATCAACTACCAAAATTGAACCAGGAAGAAATAGAAAACCTGAACAGACCTATAACCACTAAGGAAATTGAAGCAGTCATCAAAAATCTCCCAACAAACAAAAGCCCAGGGCCAGATGGCTTCCCAGGGGAATTCTACCAAACATTTAAAGAAGAATTAATACCTATTCTCCTGAAACTGTTCCAAAAAATAGAAATGGAAGGAAAACTTCCAAACTCATTTTATGAGGCCACCATTACCTTGAACCAAAGCCAGACAAAGACCCCATCAAAAAGGAGAATTACAGACCAAAATCCTTGATGAACATGGATGCAAAAATTCTCACCAAAATACTTGCCAATGGGATCCAACAGCACATTAAAAGGATTATTCACCATGACCAAGTGGGATTTATCCCTGGGCTGCAAGGTTGGTTCAACATCCGCAAATCAATCACCGTGACACAATACATTAACAAAAGAAAGAACAAGAATCATATGATCCTCTCAATAGATGCAGAAAAAGCATTTGACAAAGTACAGTATCCTTTCTTGATCAACACTCTTCAGAGTATAGGGATAGAGGGTACATACCTCAATATCATAAAAGTCATCTACAAAAAACCTACAGTGAATATCATTCTCAATGAGGAATGGCTGAGAGCTTTTCCTTTAAGGTCAGGAACGCGGCAGGGATGTCCACTATCACCACTGCTATTCAACAGTGTATTAGAAGTCCTAGCCACAGCAATCAGACAACAAAAAGAAATCAAAGGCATCCAAATCGGCAAAGAGGAAGTCAAACTCTCACTCTTTGCAGATGATATGATACTGTATGTGGAAAACCCAAAAGACTCCACCCCAAAACTGCTAGAACTCATACAGGAATTCAGTAAAGTAGCAGGATATAAAATCAATGCACAGAAATCAGTGGCATTCCTATACACCAAGAAGAAGACAGAAGAGAGACAAATCAAGGAGTCGATCCCATTTACAATTGCACCCAAAACCATAAGATACCTAGGAATAAATCTAACCAAAGAGGCAAAGGATCTGTATGCAGAAAACTATAAAAATACTCATGAAAGAAATTGAAGAAGACACAAAGAAATGAAAAAACGTTCCATGCTCATGGATTGGAAGAACAACCATTGTGAAGAGTCAATGCTACCTAGAGCAATCTACACATTCAATGCAATCCCCATCAAAATACCATCCACTTTTTTCAAAGAAATGGAACAAATAATCCTAAAATTTGTATGGAACCAGAAGAGACCCCGAATAGCCAGAGGAATATTGAAAAAGAGAAGCAAGGCTGGCAGCATCACAATTCCGGACTTCCAGCTCTATTACAAAGGTGTCATCATCAAGACAGTATGGTACTGGCACAAAAACAGACACATAGATCAATGGAACAGAATAGAGAGCCCAGAAATGGACCCTCAACTCTATGGTCAACTCATCTTTGACAAAGCAGGAAAGAATGTCCAATGGCAAAAAGACAGTCTCTTCCACAAATGGTGTTGGGAAAATTGGACAGCCACATGCAGAAGAATGAAACTGGACCATTTCCTTACACCACACCCAAAAATAGACTCCAAATGGTTGAAAGACCTAAACGTGAGACAGGAGTCCATCAAAATCCTAAAGGAGAACACAGGCAGCAACCTCTTCGACCTCAGCCGCAGCAACTTCTTCCTAGAAACATCGCCAAAGGCAAGGGAAGCCAGGGCAAAAATGAACTATTGGGATTTCATCAAGCTAAAAAGCTTTTGCACAGCAAAAGAAACAGTCCACAAAACCAAAAGACAACCGACAGAATGGGAGAAAATATTTGCAAATGACATATCAGATAAAGGGCTAATATCCAAAATCTATAAAGAACTTATCAAACTCAACACCCAAAGAACAAATAATCCAATCAAGAAATGGGTAGAAGACATGAACAGACATTTTTCCAAAGAAGACATCCAAATGGCCAACAGACACATGAAAAAGTGCTCAACATCACTGGCATCAGGAAAATCCAAATCAAAACCTCAATGAGATACCACCTCACACCAGTCAGAATGGCTAAAATTAAGAAGTCAGGAAATGACAGATGTTGGCGAGGATGCGGAGAAAGGGGAACCCTCCTACACTGTTGGTGGGAATGCAAGCTGGTGCAGCCACTCTGGAAAACAGTATGGAGTTTCCTCAAACAGTTGAAAATAGAGCTACCATACGATCCAGCAATTGCACTACTGGGTATTTACCACAAAGATGCAAATGTAGGGATCCGAAGGGGTACGTGCACCCCAATGTTTATAGCAGCAATGTCCACAAGAGCCAAACTGTGGAAAGAGCCAAGATGTCCATCGACAGATGAATGGATAAAGAAGAGGTGGTATATATACACAATGGAATATTATGCAGCCATCAAAAGGAATGAGATCTTGCCATTTGCAATGACATGGATGGAACTGGAGGGTGTTATGCTGAGTGAAATAAGTCAATCATAGAAAGACATGTATCATATGACCTCACTGATATGAAGAATTCTTAATCTCAGGAAACAAACTGAGGGTTGTTGGAGTGGTGGTGGATGGGACAGATTGGGTGGCTGGGTGATAGACATTTGGGGAGGGTATGTGCTATGGTGAGCACTGTGAATTGTACAAGACTGATGAATCACAGATGTGTACTTCTGAAACAAATAATGCAGTATATGTTAAGAAAAAAAAAAGAAGGTAGCAGGAAGGGAAGAATGAAGGGGAGTAAGTCGGAGGGGGAGAGGAACCATTAGAGACGATGGACTCTGAGAAACAAACTGAGGGTTCTAGAGGGGAGGGGGGTGGGGGGATGGGTTAGCCTGGTGATGGGTATTAAAGAGGGCACGTTCTGCGTGGAGCACTGGGTGTTATGCACAAACAATGAATCATGGAACACTACATCAAAAACTAATGTTGTAATGTATGGTGATTAACATAACAATAAAAAATTATATAAATAAATAAATATATTATCACATAATGTATGAAACATTTAGGCCATGCCCGACCTCTTACACCTCTCGTACATCAGTATCTGCAGAATATCCTTTTTGGGTTTTTTCACTAGGTGTTTCCCTCTACCACCATCAGTACAGTCTACTCAGTTTCCTCATCCTCCATTCCAAACCGAACCTTCCCTTACTTTACTCCTTAAAATTTTATCAATGTTTTTTGAGACATGCTTCACACTGAAACCAAGCCTCTACTCTCAGTTTAAATCCACTGTAGCCAAATGCCCAATAAAAAACAAAACAAAACAAAAAAACCCATTGTAACCAACTACAATTTATTAATATATATTAATTAATATATTATCTATTTTAATAAAATATCAAATAAAAATAATTATTATAATAAAATATAAATATAAAATAATTAAATTAATATATATTAACTAATTGATATGTATTGTTTACACTTGGAAATGACCTTTTCAATTTGTGGGGGTTGGATGTAGGACATTGTTTCTCAGAGGGCTGTGACTTTCTCTTCACTGACTGTAACTATATAAAATTATTGTTTCATTCCTGACTCTTGAATGAGGTATTTAGATGGCATGGGAGAAGTGAACATGACTATAGTTAATCTCCCGCCTGACTATGTTACCTGGAGTTACAGGATCTCCTATATCCAAGAAGTTGCTGTTTTTCATACATTTGACTCAATTTGCAGAGTTCACAAAAAGAGCTAAACATAAAGAGAATTACTGATGAAATATTTTGTACAAGTCCCAAGAGAAGTCATTATTTTTAAGAAAAACTTTCAATATTTGTACTATAATTTATCAATATAATTGATTTCACAGACAAGTTAATACATATTACATGTATCATATATATAGTAAATAGCATAAATATATTGTAAGACTGGTTTTTCACTTATGCGTATTATTTAAGTTCCAGAAATACTAAAGAATAGATAGTTTTAGATAAACTCCTATAGGTCTTCAGATATTGCAGATAGGAGTCTAACTAATTTTTACGTATTTAAACATTAAAATATTGATTTAAAAACCATTTAGGACCATGAAATGTTACAAGTACAAAACTTCAATGATATTAACAGATGTGGTTTAAAATCATTACTAATACTTAGTATTATTAGTGTACACAGAGTCCAGATATACTCCTCCAGTCAGGTTTGCCTCAAAAAATTATGATTTTTCTTTCATCGATGGTACTGCTGTATTGTTTAGAATTATTTTCAGTCAGTACAGAATATATTCACTAGAAGTATTAATACTACGTCAGAGTACTGCAGTGGCATGACTTTTCAGCAGCATGTTCTCCTTAATGGTCATAGTTGTACTTATCAGATAGCTTCAGATTTTGTAATTTGTAACAGAATTCAATAACTAATGCGAGATTTTAATAGACAAATTTTAAAATGTAAATAAGAGTCAGCCCTATGTACTGAATACCTCTGAGGACACCCTACAGGTACAAGAACTGACATGTAGCCTCTGTTATTATATACATCAGTGGGAAAGACAAAACATATACACTTACATAAAATATACAATTTATTATCATGTACACTGAGTAGAAACCATGGTCAGAGAGTCAGGGCAAAAGATTTAAGCACTCTGTTATCCTGTTAACACAGGATTTATCCTAAAAATCTATTTTAATCAGCAAAGGAAAACCTCCCCTAATGGCAGAACCACTGACACATAAGTATTTGGTAGTTATCCTTGTTGGTTCCTAAACTGGCCCAGCACAAGAAAGGGCAAACAGCGGCAGAAGAAAGAGGAAGACCATTCCAGATTGACAGGTGGCAGGTTTAATAAGCAAGAGAATTTACTTACAAGGCTTATCTCATGCAGTCACAAGATGAGTAGATCTTGAAACCTGTCCACCATAATCTTAAAAGTTTATACAGAGGTCTTAACTGGATTCAACAATGTATTCAGTCCAGATGGTCTCAACAACACACTGCTCTGTCAAGGCTGTGTCCTTGAAAATGGCTCCCACTGTGGGGATGGTTGGCAGAGCATATATTCCAAGGATAGGGACAGGGTGAGAAGTCTCCTATTCCAAGGTCCAAATTGTGTATCAACCAGTGGTCATGGACGCACAATGACCTCCTCCAACAATCCTCTATAGGTCCATACAGATATTATTTCAGAATATTCACATGGCAAAACTCCTAAGGAAATAAAAAGGATAAGCAGATTTTTGTAACACCATAAGTAAAAGAAAATAGCTAATATAGAAAAAATATATGGATTAGTGATTTCTTTCTGATGACTGAAGGGTAGGAAAAAGGGTTTGAAATGGCTATACATGCAGACATTTTGGGTTTCATATTTTAACAGAAATTTAGGCAAAACTAGAAGAAACTATATGTAACATAACTTGTGCTAAAATCCATCCACAACTAAAAACAAATACAAGAAGAGGAAACAAAATTTAGGAATTAAAAGTAAGAGTAGACTTGAACCAGACAGATCTTGTGCAAGAAACAAAGAAAATATATTTGATAGAATTTATCCTAAAAGTCATTCATATTGTTCACATTTTTCTTTTCAAATACAAATTCCAAATGAGTCTCAAAAGTTGAGCTTTATATCCTGATTCTAAGTGCACTAGTCCTCCTTTCTATGATTTCGCTTGCCATAGTTTTAGTTACCCACAGTCAACTGCGGTTCAGAAACAAATAACTGACCTTCTGAGGAGATGATCCTCCTTCTGACATATCATCAGAAGGTTAAGAGTAGCCTAACACTACATCACAATGCCTGAGTCATTCACCTCATTCTATCTCATCCCATAGCCATTTCATCATGGTTCATCACAAGAAGGAGGAATTCAGTACAACAAGATATTCTGAGAAAGGGACCATATTCACAACATTACAAAATATTGTTATAACTGTTCTATTTTATTATTAGTTATTGTTATTTGTATTAGTTATTATTATGTATTATTAGTTATTATTATATATTATTATTAGTTATTGTTAATTAGTATTAGTTATTAATTGCTTATTGGGCTTCATTTATAGATTAAACTTTATGACAGGTAGGTGTATATAGAAAAAAACATAGTATATATAGGGTTAAATATTATTCATTTTGAGGCATCCACTGGGGGTCTTGGAACATATCTCCTGTAGATAAGTAGTGACTAGTATATTCTTTTAAACAATTTTTCAGCTTAGCAAAGCAAGCTATGTATTTTAGCACAATAGGAATGTTGCCATTTTAACAGGATAGGAGACAAGTGGATTTATAATCAGTGCTTTAAGCTCCTACTTCAGAAGACTAGAGTATGCTATAAAGTTTCTGATCCGATTTTAGAAAATATTTCAAATCCACTGAGAATCTCCATTCTCCACATCTCTGGAACATGATTATTTGAGAACATCTGTACTTTTACAAGACTGCCTGCTTCTGTGTTGAGACATAAAAACAGAAGAAAATTGAGCAAGCCAGTTCATGTGGTTCACATCAAGAAAACAAACAAGCGAAAAAAATAATTTTAGAGTGCTAGTTACTCAGTTGAAAGATACAAATTGTCAAAGAAGTTAAAATTTTGCTGAGAACTTATATTTAGCAGTCTCAACTAGATTTCTCCTTTTAATGTCACACAATTGTGGTTTTAAATAAAATCTAAAATGTTAAGGATTATACTCTTAAGACAACATGTATTGATTTTAGGTATAAAATATACATATCCTTATCATAAGCATTTTTTATAATAGAAGATTTAAGAAAGAAGAGAAAAATACTCTTGGCCATCCCAAATAATTATATTTTTGTGTATTAAGCAACAGTTTATAGCCTTAAAAACCTCTGTAAAGAGGTCTATAAAATATCCCTATTGTTTCCTCTGAACAATTTAATTGAAATATGAGTTATAATTTTCCATTATTTGAAATAGTCCCCTTTATTTTTCCTCCTTCTCATGCTTTATGTAAATTCTATAAGAAATAACTGCTTTGATTTTAAAAGAGATAATTCACTTCACTCATGCTATTTTTAGAGCACAGATATTAATTTATGATTTTATTGCTTTTGGTTTAAATAGTACCTAGGGGGCAAATGGCAAACTCAACCAAGATCCAAAAACTTCATAATGAACAGAAGAAAAACAAAATTAAAATGTTTGACAAAATAAAAAGTGCTTTGGGGCACCTGGGTGGCTCAGTCAGTTAAGCGGCTGAGGCTCAGGTCATGATCTCAGGGTCCTGGGATCGAGCCCCATGTCAGGCTCCCTGCTCACTGGGAGTCTGCTTCTACCTCTCCCTCTGACCCTCCTCCCTGCTTGTGCTCTTTCTCTCTCTCTCGAATGAATAAAATCTTTAAAAAATAATACATACATACATACATACATATATACATAAATCTTCAACAATCCTTTTGCACTTCACTTACCATGACAAGGTCTGGGCTGGTTCTGAGTTGTTCCTGAATTTGTCCCAATTCCAAGACATGGTCATCTGTTCCCTATTTTTAACTTGCTAAATTTTAGTTTTTACTTACATTTAAAAAGTGGAGAGGGAGGCTACAGTTGATAGCAGGTTAGCATTGAGGTGGCATGCATGGGAAGTAACAAATTCAAGGGGAAAGAGTAGAAGAAACAAAAAGCTATAACAGACTTCTCTGGAAAGTGCCCTTCCATGCTAACTCACCTCAGTATCTTCTGGAGTTGTGAAACTACCCAACAGTTAATATTCCTCTTGAAGCTCTTTAACTATACTATTTAATTACAAGATGGATGTATGTAAGATACTTTAGGAAAGTATCCATTCGGGCTCACAGGTACAAACTCATTGTGTGTGTGTGTGTGTGTGTGTGTGTGTGTGTGTGTGTGTGTGTGTGTACCCACATGTCTATGTGTGTCTACATGTTTCTGCATATTTGGGTACATGTATGTATATATGTATACATGTGTGTATATGTATACATACTTCTAAGTACAGTGTTACTACAGTATTTCTACATGTCATCAATATTAAATCCTCAATCACTTCTCTGATTTCTTCCATCACCTTTCAGTAAATGACTTCTCTAAATCTTACCACTTGTAGCCTTCTTAACAGGTGGACGATTTTTCTACCACAATCCATACATTAATGGCCCTGGAGTTGGTGCTAAGTGTCCTCTTTGCATTCCTTTGTTGCTCTCAGATCACTCTCACTTCTTTACTTTTGAAAGCAAACAATAGTGAATTTCATGTCATTGGCCCATACTACTACACCTCAAAGGTACTTTCTTCTACACTCTCAGCTCATCCCCACTTATATTTTAGTCAATTCCTCCAACACTGCTCCTCTATGAATTTTAGGTAATTTAATTATACATAAAGATAACCATTACTTCAACACTTCTCTTCCAGTGATCTTGCCCTGCTTACTACCTCAATTATTCTCTGCCATATTCATGTCCTAGACCTTGCTATTAATAGTAATTTTCCTCCAATCTTAATTTCAAGCATCCCACACTGTTATGGGATGAACTATGTCACCCCTACCCCAAATTCACATGTTGAACTCC
This sequence comes from Eumetopias jubatus, assembly GCF_037043125.1. Lineage (NCBI taxonomy): Eukaryota > Metazoa > Chordata > Mammalia > Carnivora > Otariidae > Eumetopias > Eumetopias jubatus. Next base: position 57,118,142 of record NW_028274812.1, on the reverse strand, counting down.
TAACCCCGTGTACCCCACAATGTACCGTATTTGGAGAAAGAGCCTTTAAAGGGGGAATTAAGGTAAAATGAGGTCCTATAGGTGGTCCTTAAAGCCAATATGATGGTGTCCTTATAAGAAGAGATTAGGACACAGACATTTATGTTCTCAGAGAAAAACCATGTAAAAACAGAGGAAGAAGATGACCATCTGCAGTCCTAGGAGAGAGAGCTCAGAATAAAACCAACCCTGTCAGAAACTTGATCTTGGACTTCTAAGCCTCGTGAAATAAACTTTTATTGCTTAAGCCATCCAGTCTGTGGTATTTTTAAGGCAGTCCTAGCAAACTAACACACACAGTACCTACAACCCCTTACCTTTCCAACACATTTCTTTTATTACACAATCTCTAACAATTTTTCAACCCAATGTGACCTAGATCTATTGATGATACAGTCCTCATCTCCCTAATTTCCTTTTTGCCCTCTTTTCCTAACTTGAATTCCATGTTTAAATGTTTTAGCTTTTTACTGAATTGTAACATGCACACTGGAATATACATGCCACATCATATGTGCAGCTTGATGAATTATTACCAAGTGAACATTCTCATGTAACATCCATGTAACCATGTGATCATGTAACATGGTTAATCAGTTGATCCTTCCTTGGCCTTCTCTTCCTTCATTGTGTTACTTTAGCATAAACACAGCCCTGGTTAAATCCAATTCTCCCTCTACTCTGCATGTGCACCTGTAAAGGTAAATGAGTCCCGAAAAAAATCGGTAGCCACGTGTGTGAATTCTCACGTTGAATTCTAGAAGGGCCTTGATGTTGATTACCTTGATCTACTCTCTCTTTAACTTTCTAGACCAGGGGTCAGCAAACTTTTTCCATGAAGACCAGATATTGAATATTTTATTCTTTGTGAAACAGATGGTTTTTGTCATAACTGCTCAACTAAGCCATAGACATAGCTGTGTACCAATATAATTTCATTGACCAAAACAGGCAACAGTCTGAATCTGGCCCATGGCCTGCAGTTTGCCAATGCCTGTTCTAGACTATTATGTACAATCGTCTCTTTTTTCCTCTAATAGGCAAAACCCCCCAGAGCCCATTCTGATTCTTAAATGATGACCTTGATTCTTAATCCAATTAGAAAATTAAGCAATGTTTTAGGAGTATTATCTCCCTCCATTAAGCCTAGACATTGCCAGCATCTAGACACATGCTGTTTTCTCTATCATCACCATAGGTTAATTTTCTATACTCCTATTTAAGGCCAACATTCTCAACTGTGCAATAGATCCTATATCTTATCATCTGCCAAAAACAACTTAAATAATCTTTCTCCCAACTCATCTATTTTTCTCTTGATCATTTCTGTCAATTACAGAAATAAAAACAAAAACCTTAACACCCACATCCCCTTCCCTTTCACATATTTTGACCAGGTTTTCTATATTCCCTGAATCCAGTACCTCCTCTCTGTTTGCTCTTTAACAAATACTCTAAGTAGGCTTTTGCTCTCACCACTCTTCCAAAACTGCCCTTATAAGGGTCACTGATACTATCCTCATTGCAAAATCCAATGATCAATTCTTATTTCTGATCTTTCAGTAGCATATGGCATAATCGACCCCTTCAACTTCCCACATGGTTTCTTCACTTGTCTATCAGAACACTTCACCCTTTTGGGGTTTTTTGTTTGGTTTGGTTTTTGGTTATTTCCTCCTATTGCTGCTCATTCTTGATCTCCTTTGTTGGTTTAGTGTGATCACATTCATAATATGGGAGGGCTCAGTGGTCAGTCCTTGACTTTTTCTCTCTTCTATCAGCCCTCACTCCCATGGTTTGTTGTTCTTACATATTATCTACATGATAACACTCTAAATTATTTTGATTTATAGCCAGTTTATATTTCAACTTCAGAGTCATATATTGAACCACTCCCTTAATAAAGTTTGTTTACATTTAAGTAGTATCAAAATATTGTACTACTCTCCAATTTAACGTGACTAAAACCAAAATCCCAGTGTTTGCTCTCACTCTGCTCTACCTTCAATTAATGTAACTCCATTTGTCTGATTGCTTAGATCAAAATGTACTGTCATCCTTGCCTTCTTTTTTTCACATCTGACATAAAATCCATCTGAAAATTCTACTGATCTTCAAAATATCTACAGAATCCGAGTACTTCTGAACTACACTGCTAACACCTTGCTCTAATCCAACACAAGGTCTACTCTGGATTTTTGCAAAAACGTTTTTTAACATTAATCTGACTTGGATGCATCTGTGAAGTTATGAGCCCTGTGAACTGGTGAATGTCTTAAGTATATCCCATCTCTCATATCAGCTAGGGCATGCATCTTCTACGTTGTTCCTGCTCTTGACTGCTTCCAAATCCAGATAACCTAAATCTTTTGTCCCCAAAGTAGGCCGGGTAAAATATGAGAGGAATAAATCCCCAGTAAATAGCAAACCAATCACCCTGGAGCTGCTGCAGCCTCTGAGTGGCTCCCTTGCTCAACTTAACCAGGGCCCGCCCTGGAAGCAGCTGCGTGGTGAGGACCAACTACAGCATAGCACCAACCAAGTGCTGAAATCCAAAAAGGAAAGGAAGTGTGCACACACCACATGTGGACTTCCTGGCAGGAGTCCTGAGCATTGTTCCAAAAGCCTTTTAATTAATCTCTGTGCCTCCACCTTTGGACCCATATACTCTACTCTCAGCCAATCTAACAAAGTAATTATTTTAACATATAAGTAAATCATAGAATTCTTTTGTGCAAAAACCCTAGCAAGGTCTGCAAGAGCCAATGTATTTACATTGACCTGCAAGAGCATTAACTAGCTCCCAGTTTCCTTACTAAAGCCATCTTTTATTATTATTATTATTACATTCAGTTAGCCACTGTATAGTACATAGTTTTTGATGTAGTGTTCAATGATTCATTAGTTATGTATAACATCCAGTGTTCATCACAGCATAGCACGTGCCCTCCTCAATACCCATCACGCTGTTACCCTCTTCCCCATTCCCCTCCCCTCTGAAACCTTCAGATAGTTTCCTGGGGTCCATAGTCTCTTATGGTTCATCTCCCTCTCTGATTTCTCCCCCGTTGGATTTCCTTCCCTTTCCCTATGGTCCTGCCTTAAAGCCATCTCCTACTACTCTTCTTTCCTTTCACAGTACACCTGTGACACAAGACCTCCTTGAGCTTCCCTAATATTTATGTTCCAGTCTCAAGGATTTTTGCACTAGCTTCTTCCTTGGCTTGGAAATATCTTTCTTCACATGTGTGTATATCTTGCTCCATCACCTCTTTCAAGTCTCTGTTCATTTGACACCTTTCTTTTGGTGGTCTATCCTGACTGCCCTAGTTAACATTCCAAAGCAGTATGCCTTACCTACCCCCTGCTCTTTAGTTTGTTTTGTTTGTTTGTTTGTTTGTTTTTTATTTTGTGGGTTTTGTTAACCCTTGTCTCTTTTTAACTTACTATATAAGTCAAAAATTTATTATATTCAATGGCTGTCTAAGCTGATTAGAATGCAAGATTTTTAAAATTTTATTTTAATTTCCACAACTAAAACCCTAGGTAGCACATGGACACAGTAAAAAATGTATGTTTTATGTTGGAAACTGGATAAGAAATTAAATATTTGGGTGAATGAAAATGAGAAAAAAACAAATAGGAAGACTATCAATATATGAGTTTAATTTCTGAAATCTTGCATTGAAAAGTTACCAAAAGTGCTTTGGAAAGAATAAGAAGTCAAATTACATTTAACTTGATCACGGTTTTAATAATTTCATCAAAATATTTTGTTACCCCTTAAACAGGCTGCAGGTTTATTTCAGTGGAATAAGCAGAGATTTCTGGGAGCTTGAAAATTTTTAATTTTATCATCATATGCCACGGTATCAACTCAATTAATAGTAATTGAGTTGTAATCAGGAGACTATTTCCAGAAGGAATTCACATAAATACAATTATCCTAGTTGCTTAATCTGTAGGTAAAAGTATGTATTTACTCAGAAATTTAATAGAGTATCATTTTCATATTCTTGTCCAATAGCCAGCCATTCCTTTTACTGCTATGCTTTTCTACCTCCTACCTCTGCTTCCACTCCTACAAACACATTAAAAGTTCAAAATCACAATTGTGCTTTATTTACATATACAACTACATATACATGTATATATTAAATTGAAAATTGTAGAGGCAGAAAACCTCAGCTGCATTTAATTTCAAGAACTTGATAGATCATGACATACAAAGTAAACCAGTTAATGATTTATCTTTACGGTGGTAATTTCTTTAAGAAAGCATTTGATGCATACTGTACATATACTATAGTGTGTGTGTGTGTGTGTGTGTGTATGCGTGTGCGTGCATGTGTATCTTAAGTTTTTTAAAAGAAATGTACCCTAGTTTCAAAGATGGATCAAAATTAAGGTGTTAGGAAATCTACATGTTTGCAGATACTCACATATTTGAGCTGGAGTAAAATAAACACAAATATTACCAGGATGCTTGATTAGATGTTTCACTTTGCACGTACACATAGCTTTAATGTTTGTATTTCCAACTCTGAATGAGTACTACTTCTGGTCCCAGTTACAGTGTCCATGTGGACATGCAAAAGTATAAATCAGTTATTAATTTCTATTTTTAAGACCTAGTATTGATTTAGCTAATAGTATGAGTGGAATGTCTGGCCTCCTGAATATATGCTTTGAATTTCACTATTCAGCTTGAAGGTTTGAAGTCAGATTTTTCAAATCTATCAGATATTCTGACAAATATTAGAAACTTAGTCTTGATATTCCAATATGTAGATATTAATTACATATATTTAGCATTTACTAAGGAAGAATGGTCATTCATAGTACTATGCTGTATGTTTATGTTCACTTTAGTGAGTTATCCCAATGTTTAAATAGAAAAAAAATGTGTATTTTCAAGTCCTTTAGAAGAGATATAGATAAAATCCAACCTCATTAACTTTATTCCCTATAGAGATATTCTCCAGAATGCTGAAAGAAATGTTGCTTTACCTTTATTTTTTTAGCTATATCGATTTTGGCATTCAGGTCTATGTTAGGGCTTAGAATATAAATTGTATGCCTGTAAAATTTTCCATTTTGTTAATGTCTTTTATGTGGCAAATTCCTCTTGTTCCTTATTATGGTCTATGAGTATAATGAGTGGCTAATGACATCCAATATTCTGAATCGTTTTATGCATATATACCATATGCATGCAAATTGGATTTGCCTAATACTCTGATCTTTAATTTGCATTTTCATAGAACTAGTTGAGTATTATGAGGTAAAATTATATTGACTGGTTTCAATATCTTAAAATGTTAAATCATCATTATATGGGAAATGTTCAAAGGCATTAATTATAAATGAATCATGAAAAATATTCTCAAGGCACACATCTTGAGTTATAATGTGATAACAGCTACATGTCCTAAAGATTTATTTTGAAATACCAACGTATGTATGTTTATGTAATTCTAAGCTGGTACAAATTAGATAGAAATGGCATAGGTATATCATGGAATAAAAAATCCAGAGACACCAAGTGTGCATACCAATATAAATACCTTATATTTTTATTCAACAAAAATATATTGTAATGTTTACTGCCATAAACTTTGTTTGTAAAAATACTAATAGAGGCTCCTAATCTGAATCATTAGAAACCATCCATGTCCTAGCATGAGATTTTTGCCCTTTATCTTCTGGTTACAAATTAACAGTATTTTCAAACCAAAAGGCTGAATCAGGTAGGGAGTTGAAACTAGCTAGAAGTATGTAAGCATCCTTGTACTAAACCAAAGTCTAGCTAAATGTGCCCAGGTTTCTGATTTGAGGAATCCAGACAAAAGAAACATGATGAACAAATATCCTGACACATAAAAGAACATGGTGAGGGTGGAAATGTATGTATACTTGGTTTTATTTTATCAGTCTTTCTCAATATTACCTGGTTACTCAAAAATTTAAACATAGAATTGCTATATAATCTAGCAAACCCACTTAAAGCTATATACCCAAAAGAATTGAGAGTAGGTATTCAAAGAAATTATTTGTACATCCATGTTCACAACCACATTATTCACAATAGCAGAAGGTGGGAAGCAACTCAAGCATCCACAAACAGATGAATAAACAAAATTGTGATATATACGTACAATGATATATTATTGAGTCTTAAACAGGATGAAAATTCTGCACATGCTACAGGAATGAACCTTGAAGACATTATGCTTAGTGAAGTAAGCCAGTCACAAAAGGACAAATACTGTATTTTAGCCATTATATGAAGTATCCAGAGTAGAGAAATTCATAGAGAAACCATGTGAAATGGTGATCGCCAGGGACTGAGTGGAGGGGAGAATCATGAATTATTGTCTAATGGATACGGAGTTTCAGTTTCAGAAGATGAAGAAGTTCTGGAGTTGGATGGTGGTGATAGTTGCACAACAATGGAAATGCACTTAATGCCACTGAACTGTGTACTTAAAAATTGTTAAAATGGTAAATTTTATTTATGTATATTTTACCACAATTAAAGTACAAAACTGAAAACTTTTTTTTGCTGTGAAGTAATACAGTGACATTAAATACCACTAAAACTTTTAATTAGATAGAATACTCAATATTCAGAGAGATTGAGTTATCAACTAGTTCTTTTCAGAATAAGTCTGAGAAGTTGGATACCTTACAGAGAGGCCCAAAAGTTTCATCCCTGCATCCAACAATGGCAAATGACTAAAAAATGTCCTTGGCTTCCAGAAATGATTGCTTCTGTTACATAAAGTTCTGTACCTGATCTTACTCTATAGTTGGGAGCTTGTAAGGAGATATCATCACCTGCAATTTTTAGTAATTTTTGCCATTTTCCTCAGAAGCATATTTATTGTTTTTGTCTGTTTGGTTTATTTTCTCTTATTGAATCTATCTCACATACTCAAAATTAATGACTAAAAATTGTAGCATCAGTGTAAGTTTGTGATGATTATAACAACTGTGATGTAGAAGTATGAATGGTGATGAAAAATACTCCATCCCTCCATGGAAGATTGTATGAGGATAAAGACCTACAACTGGCTACCACCCTCTGGGTCGAGTTAAGAAATGTAGCAGTTGGTACTACTGCCTACAAGTTTGGTTTCATAGTTGTATTTCCTTGTAGCTCTACGTGCTCAAGGATAGTAAGGACAAATAAACTGTATGCCTCCCATGGTAGGCAGAATTCTAAAGATGTCCTGCCAACATTCCTCTCCTCTAGTTATTCAATTAAACACTAATCTACATACTTTTGTGAAATGGTTTTGCTGACTAAACTAAGGCTTCAAATCTTAAAATAGAGCAATTATTCTGGATTATCCAGGTGGGACCAAGCTACTCACTTGAACCCTTAACCCAGAGAAACCTCTCTGAATGTGTGACACCGATGGAGGAGAAAAGGAAGTTAGCAAGGTTCACAGAGTGAGAAGGACTCAAATCTCCATTACTGGTTTGGAGAATGAAAGGGGTCACAGACTAGGGCAGGAAGACTTCCTCTGGAATCTTGAGAACAACCTACTACTAACAACCACTAAGGAACTGAGAACTCATCCCTAAAGTCACAAATTGCTGAATTTGGCTAATCAACTGAATGAGCGGGAAGCAGATTCATCCCCTGAGCCTCCAGAAAGGAACACAGGTCTGCAGACACCTTGATATTGGTGTTATAATACCTGGAGAAGAAGAACCAGTTAAGTGATGTGGACACAGAGTTCTCTGTGATATAATAAATTCGATTTGTTTTAAGTTTCTACATTTGTTGGAATTTGTTACAACAGCAGTAAATGCTGCTCTCAAGTAATTGCTTAACGGAGAAAATGCTCCAAGGAAATTTCCTCATGTTGGGTTTAAACAGAATGGGAATACTGAGATCTTCTTAATGAGTCTTCAAAAATTAAGATCCTTTTATTTTATTTATTTATTTATTTATTTATTTATTTATTTATTTATTATTTTTTATTATGTTATGTTAATCACCATACATTACATCATTTGTTTTTGATGTAGTGTTCCATGATTTATTGTTTGCATGTAACACTTAGTGCTCCAGGCAGTACGTGTTCTCTTTAATACCCATCACCAGGCTAACCCATCCCCCCAACCCCCTCCCCTCTAGAAACCTCAGTTTGTTTCTCAGAGTCCATAGTCTCTCAAGATTCATCTCCCCCTCTGATTTCCCTCCCCCCATTGCCAAAGGCAAGGGAAGCAAGGGCAAAAATGAACTATTGGGACTTCATCAAGATAAAAAGCTTTTGCACAGCAAAAGAAACAGTCAACAAAACCAAAAGACAACCGACAGAATGGGAGAAGATATTTGCAAATGACGTATCAGATAAAGGGCTAGTATCCAAAATCTATAAAGAACTTATCAAACTCAACACCCAATGAACAAATGATCCAATCAAGAAATGGGCAGAAGACATGAACAGACATATTTGCAAAGAAGACATCCAAATGGCCAACAGACACATGAAAAAGTGCTCAACATCACTCGGCATCAGGGAAATGCAAATCAAAACCTCAATGAGATACCACCTCACACCAGTCAGAATGGCTAAATTAACAAGTCAGGAAACGACAGATGTTGACGGAGATGTGGACAAAGGGGAACCCTCCTACACTGTTGGTGGGAATGCAAGCTGGTGCAGCCACTCTGGAAAACAGTATGGAGGTTCCTCAAACAGTTGAAAATAGAGCTACCATACGATCCAGCAATTGCACTACTGGGTATTTACCACAAAGATGCAAATGTAGGGATCCAAAGGGGTACGTGCACCCCAATGTTTATAGCAGCAATGTCCACAAGAGCCAAACTGTGGAAAGAGCCAAGATGTCCATCGACAGATGAATGGATAAAGAAGAGGTGGTATATATACACAATGGAATATTATGCAGCCATCAAAAGGAATGAGATCTTGCCATTTGCAATGACGTGGATGGAACTGGAGGGTGTTATGCTGAGTGAAATAAGTCAATCAGAGAAAGACATGTATCATATGACCTCACTGATATGAGGGAATTCTTAATCTCAGGAAACAAACTGAGGGTTGCTGGAGTGGAGGGGTGTGGGAGGGATGGGGTGGCTGGGTGAAAGACATTGGGGAGGGTATGCGCTATGGTGAGCGCTGTGAATTGTGTAAGACTGTTGAATCACAGACCTGTACCTCTGAAACAAATAATATATTATATGTTAAAAAAAAGAAGAAGAAGAAGAAGATGGGGGGAAATTAAGATCCTTTTAATGAGTCTTCCTACTTCAAAAAGGAGAACAGACAGATAACCATGTGTCATTGTTGTTGTATGTTTGGGTACCTAAGAAAATATGTAAGTGTAATTAATTCATCTAAAAGGCATAAAACACAAAGATTCAAGTGCAGTGATTTATTTGATAGTTGGAAAGTACTCTGGTAGGGAATTAGGGAAGTCCTAGAGTGAAGGAAATTCAGGCACCAATGGCTGCAAGATTAGCCGGCTATAAGAATGGCTGACTAGATACTAATCTAACGAGACTGGTAAATGGCGTCAAACTCATAATGAAGAACTATTTCATCTCTGCTAGCCAGAGGTGTTAATTCCCAGGCACTTTGTCCTGTCCTAGGTGTAAGCAGAAATATCTTCCCATTCCAGAAAAAGCCTGCAAGTCTAGACATGTATGTATTGGTAGATAGAGGTTGTCTATTCACACTAAAATGTTCGTGCCTGATGAAAATGGGCAGGACATCAACATGTGAATTGGATATAGCAATTGGGGCAATGCAAAACAAATTGTAATCCCTGTACAGAAACATCTGTCTTAGGCAGATATATATATAGCTTTTCCTTATAACAATTCTGGGAAGTCAGGGCATGAAGGCTTAGAACTTGAACCCATTTTTCTTTAACCTTACTGTGGAAAGTTGAGAAATTATTATTTTCTTTATTTTGACTGACTTGTAGATTGCTCAGTTCAATGGTGAATGGTAAGTACATATCTTTTTGACCTATTTAACACAGGTGATCATTCTTTCAATTCTCTCCCAACATCTTTATCTTGGTTTTCTCTGTTGAATTAGTCCCCTTTCTCAGTCCCCTTGCTAGTTCAACTCCACCACCACTTTGGTTCATAAATGTTAGAATACCCAAGGGCTCAGATGTTGGAATTCTTTGATATCCTTGTTAACTCGATAGGCAATTTCAACCAGTCTCAGGTTATAAATGTCATCTGTAAGATGATAAGCCCCAAATTTCTACCTACACCCTGGATCTATCCTCAGAGCTCCAGATTGGTTACTTGACATCTTCAGGTGGATATCTAATAAGGCACTTAAAATTGTATATGGATGAAAGCAAATCCTGATTTATCTTGCTTTGCCAATAATGTCCTTCTCTTCATTTTTGTGGGTTGTTCTGAGTGCTTTATAGATACCTTGACTCCTTTTTCTCATACCCCTTACCTCTAAACTTTGTTACCTGTTTGACTTCATCTCCCACTCTCTCACTTTCTCTCATCCCATACCTTTCTTTTTCTTACATACATGGAATGAGCTAATCTCATACTGTTTGCACTTGTTCTCAGTTTGGAGCACCCTTCCCTTAAATCCTTAGATATCCCTACTATTTGTAAATTTAACTTCTTCATATCTTTGCTTTTATACCTTGACATCAGTGAAGCCTTTCTTAAATACTCTATTCCTGTCCCTTCCCTCACCTCTGCCCTCCTCCCTATTTCCATTCCCTGCTTTGTATGTGTATTTTTTCTCTGAGAATATCTGTGTATGTGTATTTCATGTGAGTGAGTGTGTGTGTGTGTGTGTGGGTGTGAGAGAGAGAGAGAGAGAGAGAGAGAGAGAATAAATTTCACTAATTGATGAGAGGAAACACATACTAGGATATGAGGATTTTGGTCTCATTTTGATTACTGCTCTATTCCCAGCATCTAGAACAGTGCCTATCATTTAAAAAAAATGCTCAATATATTTTTTTAATGAATTGCCAACTCATCATTTCTACAAGGGGGTTAAAATCCACATTGTCCAAAGGACAACGTGAGTGTCTAGTGATGGAGTATCTTTGGGAGATAAGAAAGGGAGTATTGCTTATCCAATCTCTACCTCCACAGTAAAAATTTATTTATTAGAATCATTTATAAAGTATTACTTAGAAGTTATGACATCTTAATATATGTATAGCAATAATTTATTGCTCACTAGAAATGAGCCACTGCACACCGAGAGTGTACTGTCATGTCACACTCCCTCCATGCAAAACATTTCCGAAAGAAAAGATCATGCAGGATCTTATCTGCGACTACCTCTCCTTTAGCACAACATTCCCCCCTGCTCATTAAGCTCCAATCTCACTGTTCTCGAGGTTTTCACATGGCATTTCCTCTCCCTAGAGCCCTCTTTGCATAGGTCCTCACAGGGCTAGTTCCTTACTCTTTAGGGAGCTTAAATTCAAGTGCATTAGCTCTATTCCTTCTAAATGCCCAATCGTGATACGAACAACATTTTCATTGACTTTAGAACGCTTATCACAACCTGGAATTTATTTGTATCACCTTTTAGAATATAAGGTTTTTAAGGGCAAAGGCCCTTGTGCAAGAGAGTAACCTTAGTAGTTAGCATACTACATCCCATGGAGAAGGCACATGACAAATAGTATAAACTAATTAGTTAATTGCCAGTAAACACCCAAAATCACATTATTGGAAGATAAATTGTGTTCATATTAAGGTTTTATTTACCCCAGCATGTACTGCACATTATTAAGGGCATATATTTGAATCATCCCCTTTGAGAAGAAGAAAAACAGTAGAGTGGGCTGCATAATTTCAAAGTTCCCTTTGAATACTGCATATGTTGTCTTGTTAGATATTTTTTTTAAAAAAGAAAATTCTTAGATTTTCAATAAGTGGTAGAAAGACTACATTTCACTTACATTTGAATTCAAATGTTACAAAATCTAGGCTTAGTAGCTTGTGAAGGATGTTTGTAAATTATTGGCCTATTTTTGTCATTCTAGTACCAAAATTGAATTGTAATGTACAAATTATTTTCCTACTTTTGAAATATATATTAGAACTGTATTTTCCTTCTCTACTAAAAATGGCTCATAATGAGCACACTCCATTTGCACTGTGGATGCAGTCAGTGATACTTGCTCTTTTTTCTTTCTAAAAGCTATTTTAATTCTCCTTGAATAAAGTCTAAAGTACAACTTAATACTGGAAAACCCAGTAAGACAAAGTTCCTGTTCCATTTGCTACTGTTAAAATCAGGGAAGAAAATTATTTTAAAATACAAATTCATCATTTAAGAATGGCAGACGGAAATGGAGGTCAGCATCTACAAATTTTTGACTATTTGACAACCTTTAACAGCTAAAAAATATAACCTAAGATATTTCCTTTTGGAAGAATAACAGTTGGTTAAGATAATCTTATTAAAGATTGTGAAAAGAGAATTTAAAATAGCTTTGGAAATAAGTTAAGTGTATTGCTTCTCACGTTCATATTGTCTTGACATGGAACTAAATTTTTCAACTTCTACAGGAAACTCTTTCCTGAATCCTCAACATTAAGAGGCATGATAATTGAGCTACTAAACAGAACAAAGCATGTAGCGTTACTTTATGTATTTCTTTGCTGAAGCCGGTATTTTGTTAAAGAATAAAGTATTATAATTAAAATTCTATAAACAAGTTGTAGTTCAGAATTTAATGTCTAGTCTATTCTGTCTCCAAAACTATAACTTTTAATTAGAGTATTTTGTTTTCCTCTATTTGTCCCAAGCAAATAAAATTAAATGGAAAGTATTTGATCTGGGCATTTCAGTATAGTTATACTAGTCAAAAGAGAGAAAAGTAATCAGTACAATAGCCCAGCAACTACACAGCCCAGTGTCCTTAACCATTTGATTGAAATTTACAAACATTTGTTTCTTTTCATATTGTAAACTGTCAATGTCTCAAACTGCAAAACAGTGTTTTTCATTCTTTTGTTTTGTTTTGTTGGGGTTTTTTGTTTCTTTTTCTTTATTTTTTTACTATGTTATGTTAACTAACATACATTACATCATTAGTTTTTGGGGTTTTTTTGCCCAACCCCCCACCCGCCGCCCCTGTAGAACCTTCAGTTTGTTTCTCAGAGTCCATAGTCACTTATGGTTCATCTCCCCCTCCGATTCCCCCCCTTCATTTTTCCCTTCCTAATATCATCTTCTTTTTTGTAACATATAATGTATTATTTGTTTCAGAGTTACAGGTTTGTGATTCAACAGTCTTACACAATTCACAGCGCTCACCATAGCACATACCCTCCCCAATGTCTATCACCCAGCCACCCCATCCCTCCCACACCCCACCACTCCAGCAACCCTCAGTTTGTTTCCTGAGATTAAGAATTCCTCATATCAGTCAGGTCATATGATACATGTCTTTCTCTGATTGACTTATTTCGCTCAGCCTAACACCCTCCACTTCCATTCACATCGTTGCAAATGGCAAGATCTCATTCCTTTTGATGGCTGCATAATATTCCATTGTGTATATATACCACTTCTTCTTTATCCATTCATCTGTTGATGGACATCTTGGCTCTTTCCACAGTTTGGCTCTTGTGGACATTGCTGCTATAAACATCGGGGTGCATGTTCCCCTCCGGATCCCTACATTTGTATCTTTGGGGTAAATACCCAGTAGTGCAATTGCTGGGTCAGAGGGTAGCTCTATTTCCAACTTTTTGAGGAACCTCCATACTGTTTTCCAGAGTGCCTGCACCAGCTTGCATTCCCACCAACAGTGTAGGAGGGTTCCCCTTTGTCCACATCTCCGCCAACATCTGTCGTTTCCTGACTTGTTAATTTAGCCATTCTGACTGGTGTGAGGTGGTATCTCATTGAGGTTTTGATTTGCATTTCCCTGATGCCGAGTGATGTTGAGCACTTTTTCATGTGTCTGTTGGCCATTTGGATGTCTTCTTTGCAAATATGTCTGTTCATGTCTTCTGCCCATTTCTTGATTGGATCATTTGTTCATTGGGTGTTGAGTTTGATAAGTTCTTTATAGATTTTGGATACTAGCCCTTTATCTGATACGTCATTTGCAAATATCTTCTCCCATTCTGTCGGTTGTCTTTTGGTTTTGTGGACTGTTTCTTTTCCTGTGCAAAAGCTTTTTATCTCGATGAAGTCCCAATAGTTCATTTTTGCCCTAGCTTCCCTTGCTTTTGGCGATGTTTCTAGGAAGAAGTTGCTGCGGTGGAGGTCGAAGAGGTTGCTGCCTGTGTTCTCATCCAGGATTTTGATGGATTCCTGTCTCACGTTTAGGTCTTTCAACCAACCATTTTGAGTCTATTTTTGTGTGTGGTGTAAGGAAATGGTCCAGTTTCGTTCTGCTGTATGTGGCTGTCCGATTTTCCCAACACCATTTGTTTAAGAGACTGTCTGTTTCCTTTGGGCATTCTTTCCTGCTTTGTCAAAGATTAGTTGGCCATAGAGTTGAGGGTCCATTTCTGGGCTCTCATTCTGTTCCATTGATCTATGTATCTGTTTTTGTGCCAGTACCATACTCTCCTGATGATCACAACTTTGTAAAAGAGCTTGAAGTCTGGAATTGTAATGCCGCCAGCTTTGCTTTGCCTTTTCAACATTCTTCTGGCTATTCGGGGTCTCTTCTGGTTCCATACAAATTTTAGGATTATTTGTTCCATTTATTTGAAAAAAGTGGATGGTATTTTGATAGGGATTGCATTGAATGTGTAGATTGCTCTAGGTAGCACTGACATCTTCACAATGATTGTTCTTCCAATCCAGGAGCATAGAACGTTTTTCCATTTCTTTGTGTCTTCCTCAATTTCTTTCATGAGTATTTTATAGTTTTCTGAGTACAGATCCTTTGCCTCTTTGGTTAGATTTATTCCTAGGTATCTTATGGTTTTGGGTGCAGTTGTAAATGGGATCCACTCCTTAATTGCTCTTTCTTCCGTCTTGTTGTTGGTGTATAGGAATGCCACTGATTTCTGTGCATTGGTTTTATATCCTGCCACTTTACTGAATTCCTGTATGAGTTCTAGCAGTTTTGGGGTGGAGTCTTTTGGGTTTTCCACATAAAGTATCATATCATCTGCAAAGAGTGGGAATTTGACTTCTTCTTTGCCGATTTGGATGCCTTTTATTTGTTTTTGTTGTCTGATTGCTGTGGCCAGGACTTCTAATACAATGTTGAATAGCAGTGGTGATAGTGGACATCCCTGCCATGTTCCTGACCTTAGGGGGAAAGCTCTCAGTTTTTCCCCAGTGAGAATGATATTCGCGTGGGTTTTTCATACATGGCTTTTATGATATTGAGATATGTACCCTCTATGCCTATACTCTGAAGAGTTTTGATCAAGAAAGGATGCTGTACTTTGTCAAATGCTTTTTCTGCATCTATTGAGAGGATTATATGGTTCTTGTTATTTCTTTTATTAATGTAGTGTATCATATTGATTGATTTGCAGATGTTGAACCAACCTTGCAGCTCAGGAATAAATCCCAGTTGGTTGTGGTGAATAATCCTTTTAATGTACTGTTGGATCCTATTGGCGAGTATTTTAGTGAGAATTTTTGAATCCATGTTCATCAAGGATATAGGTCTGTAATTCTCCTTTTTGATGGGGTCTTTGTCTGGTTTTGGGATCAAGGTAATGGTGACCTCATAAAACGAGTTTGGAAGTTTCCTTCCATTTCTGTTTTTTGGAACAGTTTCAGAAGAATAGGTATTAATGCTTCTTTAAATGTTTGGTAGAAGTCCCCTGAGAAGCCATCTGGCCCTGGGCTCTTGTTTGTTGGGAGATTTTTAATTACTGCTTCAATTTCCTTAGTGGTTATAGGTCTGTTCAGGTTTTCTATTTCTTCCTGGTTCAGTTTTGGTAGTTGATACATCTCTAGGAATGCACCCATTTCTTCCAGGTTATCTAATTTGCTGGCATAGAGTTGCTCATAATATGTTCTTATAATTGTTTGTATTTCTTTGCTGTTGGTTGTGATCTCTCCTCTTTCATTCATGATTTTATTTATTTAGGTCCTTTGTCTTTTCTTTTGGTAAGTCTGGCCAGGGGTTTATCAATCTTATTAATTCTTTCAAAGAACCAGCTCTTAGTTTCATTGATCTGTTCTACTGTTCTTTTGGTTTCTATTTCATTGATTTCTGCTCTGATCTTTATTATTTCTCTTCTCCTGCTGGGTTTAGGCTTTATTTGCTGTTCTTTCTCCAGCTCCTTTAGGCATAGGGTTAGGTTGTGTATTTGAGACCTTTCTTGTTTCTTGAGAAAGGCTTGTATTGCTGTATACTTTTCTATTAGGACAGTTTTTGCTGCATCCCAACGATTTTGAACAGTTGTGTTTTCATTTTCATTGGTTTCCATGAATTTTTTTAATTCTTCTTTAATTTCCTGGTTGACCCATTCATTCTTTAGTAGGATGCTCTTTAGCCTCCATGTATTTGAGTTATTTCCAACTTTCCTCTTGTGATTGAGTTCTAGTTTCAAAGCATTGTGGTCTGAAAATATGCAGCGAATAACCCCAATCTTTTGGTATCGGTAGAGACCTGATTTGTGACCTAGGATGTGATCTGTTCCGGAGAATGTTCTGTGGGCACTAGAGAAGAATGTGTATTCTGTTGCTCTGGGATGGAATGTTCTGAATATATCTGTGAAGTCCATTTGGTCCAGTGTGTCATTTAAAGTCTTTATTTCCTTGTTGATCTTTTGCTTAGATGATCTGTCCATTTCAGTCAGGGGGGTGTTAAAATCCCCTACTATTATTGTATTGTTGTCGATGTGTTTCTTTGCTTTTGTTATTAATTGCCTTATATAATTGGCTGCTCCCGTGTTAGGCGCATAGATATTGACAACTGTTAGATCTTCTTGTTGGATAGACCCTTTAAGTAGGATATAGTGTCCTTCCTCATCTCTTATTATAGTCTTTGGTTTAAAATCTAATTTGTCTGATACAGGATTGCCATCCCAGCTTTCTCTTGGTGTCTATTAGTATGGTAAATGGCTTTCCACACCCTCACTTTCAATCTGGAGGTGTCTTTGGGTCAAAAATGAGTCTCTTGCAGACAGTATATCGATGGCTCTTGGTTTTTTTTTATCTAATCTGATAACCTGTGTCTTTTGATTGGGGCATTTAGCCCACTTATACTCAGGGTAACTATTGAAAGATGAATTTAGTGCCACTGTATTGACTGTAAGGTGACTGTTATTGTATATTGTCTGTATTCCTTTCTGGTCTATATTACTTTTATGCTCTCTCTTTGCTTAGAGGACCCCTTTCAATATTTCTTGTAGGACTGGTTTTGTATTTGCAAATTCCTTTAGTTTTTGATTGTCCTGGAAGCTTTTTATCTCTCCTTCTATTTTCAATGACAGCCTAGCTGGATATAGTATTCTTGGCTGCATATTTTTCTCATGTAGTGCTCTGAATATATCATGCCAGTCCTTTCTGGCCTGCCAGTTCTCTGTGGATAGGTCTGTTGTCAATCTAATGTTTCTACCATTTTAGGTTACAGACCTCTTGTCCCACGATGCTTTCAGGATTTTCTCTTTGTCTCTGAGACTTTCAAGTTTTACTATTAAATGTCAGGGTATTGACTTATTTTTATTGATTTTGAGGGGGTTCTCTGTGCCTCCTAGATTTTGACACCTGTTTCTTTCCCCAAATTAGGGAAGTTCTCTGCTATAATTTGCTCCAATATACCTTCTGCCCCTCTCTTTCTTCTTCTTCTGGGATCCCAATTATTCTCATATTGTTTCGTCTTATGGTATCACTTATCTCTTGAATTCTGCCCTTGTGATCCAGTAGTTCTTTATCTCTCTTTTTCTCAGCTTCTTTATTTTCCATCATTTGGTCTTCTACATCACTAATTCTCTCTTCTGCCTCATTAATCTAGCAGTTAGAGTCTCCATTTTTTATTGCACCTCATTAATAGCCTTTTTGATTTTGACTTGGTTAGATTTTAGTTCTTTTATTTCTCCAGAAAGGGTTTCTCTAGTATCTTCCATGCTTTTTTCAAGCCCAGCTAGTATCTTTAAAATTGTCATTCTGAACTCTAGTTCCAACATCTTACTAATGTCCATATTGATTAGGTCCCTGGCAGTACTGCCTCTTGTTCTTTTTTTTTTTTTTTTTTTTGAGGTGAGTTTTTCTTCCTTGTCATTTTGTCCAAAGGAGAACAGATGAATGAGAGAACAAAATGCTAACAGGATAACAACAACCCCAGAAAAATATACACTAAACAAATCAGAAGGGACCCCGAACCAGAGACGCATTGCCTTCTGCACTGTACGAACTTCCCGCCGCTTTCACCCACATCATTAGTTTTTGATGTAGTGTTCCATGATTCATTGTTTGTATATAACACCCAGTGCTCCATTCAATACGTGCCCTCTTTAATACCCATCACCAGGCTAACTTCTTTTTGAATATTTGGTTTTAATTATAAAATATGTGCTTCTGATTTAAAGAACAGATTGAAACATAAAAGAATATATAAAATAGAAATAGTACATAAAATAGAAAATATATGATCAATTATTTTCCTTCACTGTCCCTCTACCAAACAGCATTGATTTTAGGGCATTTTAATTCAGACATTGTATTAAACTCAACTTTAGCTAAAAAGAACTAAACTGCTTATATATTTAACAGCTACTTTCACGAACACTTTTGAATCTTTTATTATAATATAAAGCACAAATAAAGCAAAAATATATAGAGATTAATAAACTATTATAAAGTGAATACTCTTAAAACCATTATCCAGGTCAATAAATGGAACTTTAGGAGCCATCCCAGTAGCCCCTGCATTTTCCCATATTAATCATGGCTCTTCTTCCTCTAAAAGCCCCTGCTATCCTGACTTTCATCATCACTCCCCGGCTTTTCATTATATATTTTTTAAAAATATTATTTATTTATTTGAGAGAGTGAGAGAAAGTGTGAGAGCACATGCACCCATGAGCAGGGGGAGTGGCAGAGGGAGAGGGAGAAGCAGGCTCTCCACTGAGCAGGCAGCCCATACAGGTCTCCATCTCAGAACCCTGGATCATGACCTGAGTTGAAGGCAGACATTCAAACAAATGAGCCACCACGGGACCCCAATTTTCATTATGATTTTATCACCCAAAAGTACATGCCCACTTTTTTAAATTTTATATTACTTTTTTCTAAGATTTACTTGTTTATTTGAGATTGAGAGGTGAGAAAGAGAGAGCACAAGTGGGAGAGGCAGGGAGAGGGAGAGAGAGAATCTCAAGCGGAGCCCCCATGCAAGGCTCAATCTCACAACCCTGTGACCTGAGCCAGATGCTTAACCAACTATGCCACCCAGGTGCCCCAACTTTATATTACTTTTAAGTCTCTTTTAACCTACAGGTTTATCTCTTCTTCCCTTTCTTTTTGTTACAATAAATCTCTTGAAGAACCTGGGAAACTGAACCTATGGATTTTTCACAGTTCTCTATATTTCTTTGTCATCTACAATTCCTACAAACTGACAAGTGGATCCAGATGCTTGTTCAGATTCAGGTTTGATACCCTTACCGAGATGATAGTGTGATGTGTTCTTTCATCAAGAAGTATACAATCAATGGCTGTTTTACAGTATGTTTGCTTGTTTAATTTACTTATTTATGGTGTTAGCATCCACTGATGTTCAACACATAGATCCATTAAATCATCAGGGGTTTTAAAATGTTAATATTCAAATTCTATCATTTTGTTTTCGTTAAATAGCTGGAATAAATTTGCATGGAGATGCTTTCTCTCATCTACTATTTGCTTATTAAATGTATGGTTAATAGAAAAGTCAGGAGAAATGCTTGACACTTTTATTTAACTAGTTTTTTTATATAATGACTCTATTACCCATCAGCCTGAGAAAGTTACCAGTGATTAATCTTTTTGCAGTATTATTATGAACTCATGAATTAAAATGCATTTGATGGGCTTGGGTTCATTGCTGTATCTACTTTTATTGTAGCCTCCTTTGACATAACCCTGTTAAAGACTCTGATAGTCCTTCCTATCTGGTATGCCAAATTATTCCTGCCCCAGGTCTGTAATCAGTCATTTTTCAGGAAGCTTTGGCTTTTCAATAAAAAATATTATTTCAAGTCCACCATATTGGCACTAGGAATGTTTATTGGGAATTGTTTCTAGAATTCTTCAGTGGAAAAATTAAATACCTTGTAAGCTCATACTAATAACTGCAATTCAAATTCAAAACTAAAAGTTTTCAACAGAACCTCTGATATATTATAGCTGTATCTTCTTTCTTCTACACAGTGAATTCTAATTAAGGGTGGGTGGCAATATTGAAATATTTAAAAACTAGTTTATTTGCTATACAACAGTCTCAGACTAACAAAACTAATGCTACCCCAACCAATTATGATTACTAGAAATAGTTTTAAATTTATTTCTGCATGAATTATTCCCACTTTCTCCCCATTGTCAGATTGTATAGTCATTATCTGCTATAATCTTTTCTTTCAAAGGCTCATTTTGTCTTGGTTTTACAATTATTTATTTAATGCTCTCCAGCACTAATTACATTGATATCTCTGTAGTCATTTTCATTATCCAACTCTTGTTCTCTAGTAAATTCCATACGAAGAGCTCTTGAGAAAAATATTCAAGATTTTGTGTATTAGTAACAGTTTGCACATGTCTTTTATACTTGAATGTCAACTTTTTCAAATATAAAATCATTGCTTCACATTTTCTTATTTTCAATATGTTATTTCATATTTTTCTGGGATAACGTGTTGCTACCAAGGGGTTTGATGATCTCATTTTATTTCCTTTGTAAGTCACATACTCCTTTATTTCCTTTGTAAGTCACATACCCACACACATACCCTGTGTCAGATGCTCAAAGTGTTTTGGGGTTTGGGTTTGGGTTTTGTTTGGGTTTTGTTGTTGTTGTTTTTGGTGGTTGTATTTTTTGTGTTGGTTGTTCTGGGTAGATATTCTCAAGTGTAAGCTGTATTCATTTAATATGTAGTTACAAATCTCTTTTTGTAAGTGTTAATTTAAAAATGTTTTTCCTTCCTGTCTTTTTCTCTTAAAGCATCATTGTGTTGAGTTGCTTTTTTGGTTCTTCTCATTTGGTCTTCATGTGTAAAATAATTTTCTCTTTTATTTCAAATTATTTTATGAGTATGTCACATCATTCCTGAATGTTTTCCCGCTTCTGATATATTTTATTCATTCATATCTGGTATCATTTTCTTGATGTCTTTCAGTTTGTTTTGAAGTTTGTTTTGAAATATTAGAGTTCTGATCTGTTTGAGGACACACATTTCTCACTGTGATGTCATTCTGCTTTGTAATCTCTTTTTTCCCTATGGAAATATTGCATGAGATTTGGCATTAATACTTCTTTGTCATTTGTTTTAAAAAGATGCCTGGTTCAGATAACTTTTACTACATCACAGAAGCCCACTTTTCTATTGTTTTTGTGCAGTATTTTAAAATATGGCATCTTGCTTTCTGAGTTCTCCTTGTTCTCTTCTTCTTCCCCACTCTAACTCCTGCCAGTAGTTTCTCCTTAGTGTAGAGGACCTTGTTTAGAAGAGATCCTGGGTAGATCAGTTTTGAATATTCATCGAACCTAGACTACTTCAGTCCCTTCGGTACTTACCAAAGGCCCTTTTCTTCTCCACTTTCAGAACAAGCAACTCTCCATGTAGATGTAGCCAGTATTCTCAAATTGTCTGTGTACTTTAATGAATAACTTTAGACTATTTTGGACTCTCCTTTATGTCTATCAGTTATCCCTTTTTTACCTCTGTTTTCTATTTCCCTGTACCAATAACTGGTGTATTTGTGGCTATAGCTGCGGTATTTCGAAGTTTATAGGGTTGCCTAGTCACTGATGTTTATATGAATGTTGTCCATTAGATTTTTGTTGCTTTGGTTTTTTTATTTGCTTGTTTTTTTGTTTTGTTTGCTATCTAAGTTGCTTCTTATGGTTTTATGTGAGGTTTTCGGAAGAGCCAAAAACTATGCTGCCACTGTTAACACTAATGTTCCAGAATCTTTGCATTAAGTTTTTAAGTAGATGATTTTCAATTTAATTTATTGATATAAGGTGCCTCTCCTTAAATATCTATTTAATCTACTTTTTCACTCATTTTAAATAGCCGTAATTTTCTTTAGCCTAATGGAAACTGTTCAGCCAAAATCTAAAAAATATTGGGATTTGAGCAAACACATAAATGCTCAGTCATTGAGCATCTGCCTTCGGCTCAGGTCATGATCCCAGGGTCCTGGGATCAAGCCCCGCATCGGGCTCCCTGCTCGGTGGGAAGTCTGCTTCTCTCTCTCCCTCTCCCACTCCCCCTGCTTGTGTTCCCTCTTTTGCTGTGTCTCTCTGTCAAAAAAATAAATAAAATCTTTTAAAAAATTTAAAAAAGTACTTAAGAAGAGGGACGCCTGGGTGGCTCAGTTGGCTAAGCGTTTGCCTTCAGCTCAGGTCATGATCTCAGGGTCCTGGGATCTAGTCCCACATCAGGCTCTGCTCAGCAAGGAGTCTGCTTCTTCCTCTGCCTGCCGCTCCCCCTGCTCGTGCTCTCTCTCTCTGACAAATAAATAAATAAAATCTTAAAAAAAAATACTTAAGAAGAAATTCAGGCCCAAGGTTCAGGAAGAAGCATGAAATTCTATACTTTTCCTACTTAATCTTAGTAAGTTTATAAAAGTAGCAATGCCTTTGCAACCAAGAGTTTCTTCCCCCAGAGGCGATCCCAGGGTAACAAAGTGATAACCTTTGCTATCTTACTGCTCCAGGAAATGACAATCTGGCTCATACCCTGAGTACTTTGCAAACCTTTTCAATCCCAAAGAACAAAAGGGCAAAGAGGTTTGCAAATATCTGCCCACTATTCCTGTTTTAGATATACATGACGATCCTCAAGGATAAAGGACTGGACTCTGGTGCAACAAACAGTATGGTGTAAAAATGACCCTGGAAAATGAATCACTTTTTCACTGAGCAAGAAGCTCTCTGGGGTGGATTTCTTCCCTTCTCACTAAAGGAGGGATTCTACAGTAATTGGACATCCCATGCATTCAAAGGTCCTTAAGTGCTTTCCCAAAAATCCTTACAAAAATCCTCACAAGCCAATTCAGACAACCTTGTACCAAGCAGATTATGTATTCTCCTGCTGTAAGGCTGCTTTAATGCTTGTCTTAGAAGAAAGAAAGAAACACAGAGACAGGACCTTTTCCCGAAGACATATAGGTAAGGCATGTCCAGCAAAAATACACTAAACCCAGCGCATGGTTCTCTGCCCCTCCATTTGAACTTTAGAATTAATTTGTTGGTATCCACCAAATAACTTGGTTGAATTTTAACTGCGATGTCATTGAGTCTACAGATTAGCTAGAAAAAAAAAATGACATCTTGACAATATTAAGACTTCCTATCCATAAACATAGAGTATCTCTCCATTTATTTAGTTCCTATTTATATTTTTTATTAGAGTTTTGCCATTTTCCTCATAGACAGTCCACATATTTTGTCTGATTTATACGTAAGTATTTCAGTTTGGGGAGTGGTAATATAAATTTTTTTTTAATTTCAAATTCTACTTGTTTATTGCTGGTATATCTGTATTCTCCAACTTTGCTGTAATTGTTCCAGAAGCTTTTGTTGTTGATGTTTATTCTTTTGGATTTCTACCTAAATGTTCATGTCATCTGCCAACAAAGAGAGTTTTATGTCTTCCTTTCCAATCTGTTTACCTTGTATTTCCTTTTCTTGTCTTACCATATTAGCCAGAATTTCCAATACAACGTGTAAAATTGGTGAGAGGAGACATCCTTGCCTTGTTCCTGATCTTAGCAGGAAAGCTTCTAGTTTCTTCCCAGTCAGTATCATGTTAGTTAGAGGGTTCTTGCATACATTCTTTGTCAAGTTGAGGAAGTTGCCTTCTATTCCAAATTTGCTGAGAGTTTTTAATCATCAAAGAGTGTTGGATTTTGTCAAATGCTTTTTCCGAACCTATTGATATTATCATGTGATTTTTCTTCTTTAGTTTGTTGATATGACATACTAAATTAATTGATTTTCAAATGTTGAACCAGACTTGCATACTTGGGATAAATCCCATTTGATCTAGTATAAACTCCTTCTTATACATTGTTGGATTTTATATGCTAATATTTTGTTGACATTTTTTGCATCTCTGTTCATAAGCAGTATCAGTCTGTAGTTGTCTTTTCTTGTAATGTCTTTGGTGTGGGAGTTAGGGTAACAATGGCCTCACAGAATGAGTTAAGAAGTAGTCCCTCTGCTTCTATCTTCTGGAGGAGATTGTGGGAAAATGGTATACTTATTTCTTTAAATATTTGGTAGAATTTATCCCTGAGGCCATCTAGTGTTGACACTTTCTGTTTTGGAAAAGTTATTAATTATTGATTTCGTTTCTATTCAGACTATTTCTTGAGTAAGTTTTGATAGACTGTATCTTTCAAGGAACCGGTCCATTTCATTTAGGTTATCAAATTTATGGGCATAGACTTGTTCATAGTATATATTTATTATTCTTCTAATGTCCATGAGATCTCTAGTGCTGTCCTCTCAGTTCTGGTATTAGTAATTTGTATTTTCCCTCTTTTTTTTTTTTATTACTTAGCCTGCCTATTTAAAAAACAGAATCCAGGGGAGCCTGGGTGGCTCAGTCAGTTGAGCATCTGACTCTTTGGCTTCAGCTCGGGTCGTGATCTCAAGGCCTTTCACTGGACTCAGTGTGGAGTCTGCTTATCCCTCTCCCCTGCTCCTCCCCCCGCTCTTGCTTGTGCTCTCTCTCTAAAATAAATTTAAAAAATAATAAAAATTTTAAAACCCCATAATCCAACATCCTTGTTGGTGATATTTCATCACCCCCTTCCTTCTCATTTACAAAAGAGGAGGAAGAGGAAAGCCCTTTCCTTTCTTTAGTAAGGGACTTGCCCAAAAATATGGTCTATAATTACAAAGCACATACTTGAAACTACTTTTTTTTATGCTGAATCAAGATGTCATTTACCACCATATAACTGCCTTCTATGATTTGGGATATTAAGTATTTTTATCTAAGAAATTTAAAAATGTTTTCTACTAACATATGAACTTACTGAGTGGCTCATTCATTCATTCACTTAGTCATAAATAATAATTGAGCAACTTGAAGCATGCACTATGTTACTTTATGGAATACAGTAATCAATATTACATTCCCAAGCAAACTACATAACAGTGAAGAAAGAGAGAATTAAATATACTCTATCACTTCACCACAGGCAACTTCAGTATCATAAAAAAAAAAAACAGCTATTGTCCACTTTGCTGATGGAGACATCAGAGCTAAAAATTAAGTGAAAAATGATGTCAATCTCATGATTTTTCCTAAGGGATTTTTTTTTCAGTTAATCAAATTTGACATTATCAATCCTTTAATTCAGAAATTGGATCTAGTTATTTAAGGTGTATCTCTGCTTAGAGTGCAGTCTAAACAAACTCTACCTCATGCAATGGTGCAATCCTTTGACCAGATTTTGTCTTCTGTCTTGTCTTATATTCCCTCTCCTTCACTGCTGCTCTCCAGAGCTGGCATTGATTTTGTTCTTCAAATATACCACCACCTCATTTTCATCTCAGGGCCTGTGTTCTTTCTGTTCTCTCTGTCAGGAACTCTATTTTCCATGATATTTTATTGACCATTGGGTTTCAAGTCAAAAACTGTCCTAAGAATTCTTCTTTGAAAGCCTCACCTAAAGCACACTGTTCTTATCTCTAAGTCCCTCTCTATCCCAATGTTAAACTTCAACACTTATTCCTACATCAAATTCCTATTTATTTAATATTTTTACCTGTTTATCTAGTATTCTCAACATCATGAAAGCTCCATGAAGGCAGGTATCAAATCTCTTCATCACCGTAACTGGCACTAGAGCAGTCTCTGGCTCACAGCCAAACTTGAATATATATTTCTTGCTGAATAAACTGCAGTGAGAGAAAAAAAAGCACATTGTGTAAAGCAAATAATTTTGATATGTTTTCTTATTAATTTATATGTAATTTCTGATTAAGAGGGTTACATCTCTCTTTTCTTTACATGCTTATTATTTCTCTAACTGGGGTTTTATTTAATTTTAATTTTATTCTATTAGTCTTTCTAGCCTTATTCTCACAGCCATCACCTCAAAGTTTTATATAATTTATTTCTACTCTAAACACATTTATATTTATGTAATGTTTTATGTTGAACCTGTTATTCAAAAGCTGATAATTCCTGGGGCGCTTAGGTGGCTCAATCAGTTAAGTGTCTGCCTTCAGCTCAGGTCATGATCCCAGGGTCCTGGGATCAAGCCCTGCATCGGGCTCCCTCCTCCGCGGAAAGCCTGCTTCTCCCTCTGCCTGCAGCTCCCCCTGCTTGTGCTCTCTTTCTCTCTCTGTGTGTGTCAAATACATAAACAAAATCTTTAAAAAAACCTGATAATTCCTGAAAGTGCATTTTAACGAGTCACTCATACAGCACTTCTTTATAATCTTTGCCATTGTGAAAACGGCAAACCACTGATATGTGCATATGTTATAAGTGGGAAAATAATCTGTAGATACATTTTGTTTTTCCAGAGTCAAGAAGACATTTTAGGTAATCAATATGGTTAATTATCTCTGTTGGAAGTTCACAAGGTTGGTCCAAAGAATAAGTACAGTTTGCCCCAACAGCTACAACTCCCAGTCTTTATCTGCATCCCCACTCCCAAGCAATTCTGACTGTCTAGGTGATTATTTTTAAATAAATTTGTACCAACTTAGAACTTCCTAGGGACTTAAATATTTAGACACTAATATATATAATGTATATGTATTCACTGAAGTCCAGTTTGGTTAAGAGACCTCTTCCTTCCCATCACAGCATCAGAGTGGTGTTTTCAAAGGCTAATGAAATTATATTAATTAATCACCTATTTTAACCTTCCATGTCTTCCCATTTAATTGATAATAAAATCTATACTCCAAAAACCTAAAGTCTCTGCAGGCTGGACCAAGCTAGAACGTTCTAGAAACACAAATTCATAGTTTTCCTGGACCCCCAAAGTATTTCTAAACTGGGATTGAGAATCTCTGAAACCTGAAAAAAAAAAAAAGTAAAAACAAAGACCAAGTTTGGGAATTTATTTCAAACCTTGGCTAGGAATGTTTTGAAAATACTGGCATAATGAAAGGCACAGTGGGATGTGAGTCCATACATTTCAATTCTAGTTCTGAAGAGGGCCTAATTTATTATCTGTATGATATTAGGTAAGTTACTTTATTTTTCTGGGGACAAATGTGTAAAATGAAAGTTTGTCTCTGGAGTACTTTCTAACATTGCAATAGCTAAAACTGTATTATCATGGAAAATGATCTTTTAGAACTAAAGTATTCACAGTAGGAAAGCCTTAGGGTGTCTATGGGCTATGATGCTGTAGTAGCTGAAGAGAGTTTAGTAACAGCATTAAATGTGAGAACTGCCCATAAACTGCAAACAATATCAGGGAAAGAATAGCACCATGTGAAAAAATTTCAACAATGCCCTCTCTTTATGAGCAAATGAAATTAGTTGCCTTGAACAAAACATATTTCTTCACCTTCCATAAGAAAGTGGACTGATAATATTATCTATACAGAAAAACAGAAATTTCTGATCTTTATACAGGTGAGATAAAATTTTTCCCAAGTTTTTACAAACGCATAGGTGAGCTACTATGCCAATGATCTTTATATCTATCATATGTTTTGGTGGAGCTCAAAGATGTAGAAAAACTGGAAATATCACAGAGAATAGGAAAATTACAAAATAACATTTATAATTTTGGGTTGAAAAAATGAAGTGGTCTCTATAATCATGTAACCTAATTTTTAATAATATTTCTTATCTTGCCATCCTAAAAATAAATGACTGAGATTAAGAAAAACTGAGTTTGAGAGAGAGAGATTTTTTTCATCACCCACAGAGAATTACAGCACTAAGATGTCATTGCTAAGGGGGATCATAATTCTCAGGAGTAGTAGCATTTTAAATAGTATCATTAGGTTGTAGAAGAAATTTCTATTTATGGAAGGAATTGGAAGACACCTTTGAATGCTAAACAATTATTATTATATTTGGGAAAATAAAGTTTGGCTAGCTGATAAAACATTAAAAAGTAGGTTGAAGGAAAGACGTGTGTGTAAGAATATTTTGAATAATAAAGGCTAGAAATAGATGGTAAAGAAACAGTAGGAGATGGCTCATAATGGAATAGAGAAACACAGTTATCCTTTGCAAATAAAGATGTTGATCAGAATATGACAAAGATATCAGAATCTGAAATTGGTCTGCAACATGAAGCTGTGCCCCAAGCATGAACTCATATCCCCAAAACAGATTAATCATGCTTTAGCCATTTAAACAAAATTATCGGCTTGCCCTTTGTCCCCTCCTCCAAAAATGCCTTTTGGAAGTGTGGGTTTGGAAGCCAAAAGATAACTTGTAGTTGTTTGTTTACTACTTTCTTTCATTATGTTGAAATTTCCTAAGGTCAACATCGTCTTGCCCGCTTTTGATCAATGATGGTAATTGTGAAACTATGCACATAGGCAACGCCCAATAAATAGCTGATGCCGATAATTTTCACTTGTTCTCTTATAACCTCGATTTATTCTCTTTCTCTTTCTATGAGAAGATAAAAATGAGTTCAATATCTCAAGCTGCTTAGAGACCACACTATATTTCAACTCTTCTTCCTAAATTCTATATTTTACTACATAGCTTACTTGTAAAATAGGTTACTCTTCTACACTATTTTATTAACCTGATTCACTTTTCAGTTTTCCTGTCTCTTTACCGTCCAGCTTAAAAATAAATGATTCTTTTAAGTTCTTTCTTTTCCACTAGTCATTAAATTTTACTTACTTGTGTATGAAAAATATAGTAATAGGATTAATACTCCAATTATTTGGCTGGAAGGGGTTTTGTGTGTGTGTGTGTGTGTGTGTGTGTGTGTGTGTGTTAATGTGTGTGAATGTATGTGTGTGAATGTGTTTTGCGTACTCTAAAACAGATACATCTTCCTCTTCTATATAATTTGAAATAATTATTGAAAGAAAATCAAATGCAAAATCATTGCCTAATTGGTTCAGAAAGTCAAAGGAAAAAAGTGATTAGGTTACTTTAACGAGGTTGTTTATTGCTAGCAAATAGCAATCGTGATTTGCTCTTCTGAGCAATAGCAAAAAGGAAGAAAATACAGGGCCCTATATCAATTATTACAGAAGGAATTTTCAGTTTAAGAACCACCTAGTGGAAACAAGAATAATTTAATGTGAAGTCTGCAGAGTAGAAATATTTCTCATAAACTAGTTATGAAAGTTACATTATGCTGATTATATGAAACTGTACTTTAGAGAAGTTCTGTAGAAATAAACTTACACTTTCAATTATCCAATATCTTTACAGAATTCTGCCACTGTTCAGTGGACTGCCACTCTTAAATTTTCGTATGTAAATTCTTTGCTGAATACCTTGACAGCTCCATAACTTACTAACTTTAATGCTTTGATAAGAACAATACTAAACTGTGGATGAACCACGATCTTTGGGTAAAAGGGTGGTATCCCTTTATCATATGTTCTTATACCCAGCTGACTTAAAACATGTCAATATAAAAGGGATTTGGCAATGGTTAAAATTCTGTTAACATATTCATAAAAAGTGAGTGAATTATTATTCCATTTACTCCCCAAATGATTATTTGATTCCCATAGGTACTGGGATTTCTTTTAACATTGTATAACATTGTAAGTATATACTTGACATATTCCAGGAAATTAACTATATTATGGTAGTACTTTATTGAACAATGCAAAATTTCTCTTATAAAGAGTAATCTTGATCATTTTATATATTAGTATATATTAGTTTGAGCATTTGGAATTTTAAGAATTCCTTTTGTTATTCCATTGTATGTCAGAAATAAATGGTTTAAATTCATTGCTGATTTGTGTGTGTGTGCCTGTGTGTATTTGTGTATCTTTTGTGACCTTGGTTTCTATTGTTGAGTTTCTATGGAGATTTATATTACAGTTAGGACCATCTTTTTTTTTTCTTTTATTTTATTCATATTTTTTTCTTGTTTTAGTGTCACACCAACACAGCCCTAGTCAATCAAGATGAAAGAGTTGGTAGAATAAATTCACTCCGTTAATACTGGCAAGCAAATGAATATGGTTTCCACTCCAAAGTCTGATGTACTACATACTTAAAGTGCCAGCTTAAAGGACACATTAAAAAATAATTTGTTCTTGGGGTATGTATACTGAAAGGGCATTTTGTTTTGTAGATAATTTTTAAATATTTTTATTATGAAAGCAAAAAGTGTTTCTTACAGAGAGATCAAAGAAGAGAGGTAAGCAAAAGAAAAGAAGTAACAAACAAAAGTCTGAATTTTTACCACACATCACTGAAAATCATATATGTATTGAAATTTTGTACGTGAATTATAACATAGCATGCATTTATAATTTTCATTTTAAAAATATACTTGAGAACATCTCCAGGCCAACAGAGAAACTTCTGCAACAGAACTTCTAATAGTTTTATAGTCTTTCATTGTTTAACATCTCAGATATTTTAGTAAATTCCTATTTTGATACAATTTTGAACTAACACAAAGTTGCAAGAATAGTGTAAGGAATTCCTTTATATCCTTTGCCCATATTAGCAATTGTTCACATTTTTCTTGATTTCTCTCTCTCTCCTTCCTTCCTCTTTCTGTCCCTGTCCCTTTCCCTCATCTCTACTATACATTAGTACATTTATATATATACAAATTATTACATTTTGCTGAACTACTTGAGAATAAGTTAAGGAACCATACCACTTTGTCCTTAAAAGTATTTAGTGTATTTTCTAAGAATAAACATATTATCTTTCATAAACAAATGCAGTTTTGAAAATCAAATTTCAATAATATAAAATTATTGTCTAAATCATAATCCATATTTAATGTCATCAACTGTTCCAATAATTTCTTTTATGGCTATCTTTCCCTGGACGAGGATCAAATTCAGGACCAACACTCAATTTAGTTGTCTTGGCTTTTTAGTTTCCCTTATTCTAGAACATGTTCTCAGCATTTTCCTATTTCTTTTCATTGACATTTTGAGAGTTAGGAACAGTTTATAGAATGTCCTTCAACTTCAATTTGCCTGTTTCCTTGTGATTAAAATTGGACTTTATATTGTTGGCAGGAATAAT
Organism: Eumetopias jubatus; assembly: GCF_037043125.1. Classification (NCBI taxonomy): domain Eukaryota; kingdom Metazoa; phylum Chordata; class Mammalia; order Carnivora; family Otariidae; genus Eumetopias; species Eumetopias jubatus. Next base: position 57,086,767 of record NW_028274812.1, on the reverse strand, counting down.
GCAGAAATGATGTTATTTCTATGTGCATTTATAAGAAGGCACTTGATGTCATTTGTTCCAATATTGGTGATGTTAGATTTGATGACTTGTTTTAGTGGTATCCTCCAGGTTTCTCCATTATAAAGTTACTATTTTCCATTTCTAATTAGTAAGTAATTTAGGAAGAAAACTTGTAAATATCACATTCCTTAGAACAATTTCATCCATGTGTTTTAGCATCCATACCTTCTGCATTTATTAGTTGGCATTCTACTGTAAGAAAAAGCCTTTTCATATACTTCAGTTTTACAATATTAAACATACATTCCATGCTAGATTTTCTGGAAATAAACCTAGTATTTGTGATTTCATAAATATTTTATGTTAAATTCACAAACATCCAAATTGAAATACGGTTGGAAAAGTATTAGAAAAAGATATCTATACCCCAACATAAAAATGTACCATGACTCTAAAAATGATCTCAGGCATAGCCTAAGTGAAAGTAGCAATAAATTTAGCAATGACATTCCTTTAATTCTTTTCAAAATGGTTCTTTGGAGAGCCTGGGTGGTTCAGTCGGTTAAGTGTCTAACTCTTGATTTCGGCTCAGGTCATCTCAGGGTTTTCCCCCCGCCCCTCTCTATAAATAAATAAATAAATAGTTCTTTGTTGGGTAACAAAGTCTCTATAGTGCCCTTGTAGGTCTAAAATTCTGTTAATATTATAAAATTGAAGAAAAAAAAAAGCCCTGTAGTGTAAGAGGTATTTCTGTTTCATAGAAATTCTTCGATACACAGCGACTGTTTAATAAATACCTTAATTTAAAAAAGAACCTTTCTATCTCCCTGTTTATTTGTATCAATATGGCTTATAGCCCTATTTTTTATATTTTATTTTATTTTAATTCCAGTATAGTTAACATGCAGTGTTATATTAGTTTGATTTGTAAGAGCTCTTCATATATTTAAAACATTCATCACGCATTAAATTCCTATTTGTTTTCATCTGTTTCAGACTTTTCTATTGTGTTTCACCAATCTGTCAATTCCTATGCCAGTAAGTATCTACTTTAATTCCTAAATTTGTATATTTTAATATTTGGATTAAAAGCCTTATTCAAAGTTGAAGCAAATAATAAACAAAGGGCATAAACAAAATTATTCTACCCTCTTAAGAGCTTCTGAGACTCAAACATATGCAAATTAAAAACCTTCATTTTTTTATGCTTCACTTAAAGCTAAGTCATTCCACCAAAACCATCAGTTATATTTCAGCACAATAACTAAAAAGATAATCCAACTGCTTATTGAATGTGCTATATAGGTATAACATCTAATATTGCAATATTAGACATTTTTAAAAAATTTATTTGAGACAGAGAGAGAGCACAGGCAAGAACAGGAGAGAGGGGCAAAGGGAAAGGGAGAAGCAGACTCCCCGCAGAGCAGGGAGCCTGATGTGGGACTCAATCCCAGGACCCTGGGATCATGACCTGGGCCAAAGGCAGTTTAACCGAATGAGCCACCCAGGCGCTTGGAATATTAGAAAATTTAAAGATGACATAGTGCTACATAAAGTTTTCTTACCCCAGGTCAGTGTTGGTTCTAGAATCCATCCAGGTTTGAGACCACATTTTGTTTGCAAGTCAAGCCCGTTATGGGGAGAATACAATACACAGAAGCTGAGAGTCATCATCAGTGGATTTCAACTGAAACATGATAAACACAAACAAAATGCATTCTGAATGATAATCTCTATTACTATTATTTGCTGTCATTTACCCTGAGAGTTCACCTTTGGCAGGAATTATAACACCTACCTACAAGCAAATTTGTAACCCAATACCTGACCATAAGTTCTATGTCAAACATCTAGGTACAGATGGATGAAGCTGTGACAATCAACTGTGAAGATATTCTCCATTGACAATAGCAGAATGTTTATAAGCCTCACAATTAGAACATCTGCTATTCTATTTCCCAAATATTCTTGTGGGTTTTTTAAAGATTTATTTATTTATTTTAGAGAGAGAGCAAGAGTGCACAAGCAGGGGGAGAGGCAGAGGGAGAGGGCGTGCAGAGCCCAACTTGGGCCTTGATCCCAGGACCCTGAGATCATGAACCCAGCCTAAACCAAGAGTCGGATGCCTAACCGACTGAGTCCCCCAGGTGCCCCCCAAATATTCTTGAATTGAAGTAAAGCAAAAAGTAACTCTTCTCTGGCCATTGTAACTGCTAAGTTATCTAGCTCAGATGTACCAACACATAGTATCTTAGAAATAAATCCCTTAATCCTCCCATTTGCTTATCATAGTGTTTATTTGCTCTTGTTGTTCAACAGATGTTAGTTATGTTAGCAAAGGTTATTGTTTAATCTTAGTGTTTTTAACTTGTTTTTCTTTTGACATTCTGTTCATGTAGAAAAATCAATGTGGAGTTCAAATTTCACTTTGGCACTGACTTTGGCAAGAGATATATTTTCTCTGAGCCTCAAATTTGTTATAAGAAAGATACAGATATATAAAGTTGTTGTGCTGATTAACTGAAGTAACACATGGCAGGTGCCTAGAACAGTGGTTGGCATATGCTTAGTGCACTAAAATGTTGGCATCTGGCGCAGTTCTCATTTTATATGTATAATTTTGTTTTGAGGTGGGACAAAGTCAATTTTTTCCCCCCAAAAAATAGTCATTGACCCATTCCAAACCCATTCCCTGCTGCCAAACAGAGCTCAAATAACAGAATTCCAGAGCACTTTAGTGGATAGTAGGTTGCCTGCAGTTTTTATTCTCTTGGCATTCAACGATTACAAAAAAAAATAAAAAATCAAAGTGGCAGAAAATACTAGGTCAACATTAGTTAGTTCTATTGATATTTTTAAAAGACTGATTGTTAATTTTATCACATTTCATTAAATGTAACAAAACCTGTAAGAATGGAGTAGAACCAGGAGCTGCTGGATAGCATATTCAGGAAAATAGGTAGAGAACCCATTTCCACCCAAATCTCAGCTTTCTTTAAAATATAGCTTGAACAAGAAACAAAGGATAGAAAAAGGGACAGGGATAGAACTAGTTACCTACCTTGTTGGCAACTAAAAACACATTATAAGGGGTAAAATTTATATGCTTTAGAAATTCTCTGTCTCCCCCCAGAATGAACACAGGGCCTTCAACATGCAAGGTAGCTCAGTCTTATTACCTCCAGCATCTTACTGTCAGCTATTATTGGAGTCACCCAGGTGTAGACAAGGATTACTGAACTGTTGATAGGCTCTGCCATTTAATTACTGTTTGCCCTCCACTTGTCTTTTTTGGGAGCTGATAGTTAGACCAAGCCATTGGTATCCATGGTCCATTAGAGCTCAAAATGCCCTAATTGTTGATTTAGCTCAGTCACAGGTTATGGGAAATAGATAGGCTCTGGCTGAGGATGTACTTATTGATTGCTTTTGTGGGACTTTAAGCTTTCATTTTTATTTAGACAACTAAAGGAGATAAAAGAGATTGGATTAATATTTTTGAGTAAGACTTCCTACCTGCCTAGTTGATGAGGATATAAGTGAATGCAAAAACAGATATGGTCCTGACTCAGGCGTTTACAGTTTTGAGGAGAAACATGAGAATAAAAAATTGAAAAAAGAAACTACAGCCCAGATATGTCCTTCAAAATAGCAGAACTTGGTGTTATGAAACTTTATAATGAAAACATTCCCTGTCACAGAGTAGATTTCCCTGAGGAGGACTTACTTGAGCTGGAAACTGAAGGATAAACACAAGTTCAGTAGGTGAGGAGGGGGTATACGGGGGAACAGGAATGTGTTACATGCAGAGACAGAGCCACGTGTGAAAGGCCCTGATACGGAAGGGAGCTTAACATTTCACAATGTACTAAGAGGAAGAACACTCTGGCTTGGAGTAGGGATAAGTTAAGATGTGAGAAGAGAGGTCATCAGGCTAGGCTGTCATTCAGTCATCCATGCATTTTCTCATCCATCCAATGGTATCTATCGAGCACCAAGTAGGCTGCTTTTAAACCACTGGGACTAGAGCAGTGGACATAACTGAAAACTTCTCTGAGCAAGACAATGTCAGGTGATACAAACTACTTTTCAGAGAGTTGAATCAGGCTGAAATGACAGATACAACAATTTTTTTTTTAGTAAAACTGAATGCTTGAGGAAAAAAAAATTTCCTGAAGAAGTGATATTTAATGGGGAGGAAAAAAGTAAGAAAGAGCTATTCATCGTGAGAACAAGGGGAAGAGCATTTCACGCAGAGAAACAGCTTGCGAATGACCTTAGGAAAGTAACAAGCTTCAGTTACAAAGAACAGAGGAAAGACCAATGTGACTAAAGCATAATGAGCAAGAGAGAAAGTGAACTGATACGACACTGGAGAAAGAGGCAGGAGCTAGATCACACAGGGATGTATAGAATGGGGTAAAGAACTTAGTTATATTCTCAAAGCGATAGAAAGCCTTTGAAGAGTGTGTGCTGATGGTAGGAGTGGCGGTAGGAAGAGAGGATAGACAGGTAGATCATCTACTTTTATTTTTAGAACATCATCCTGACTTCTGGATATAAAATGAACCCTGTAGGGGCAAGATCAGAAGATTAGTTACCAGGATGTGAAATCAACTGAGCTGGGGAATGAAGATTGTTTAGATTATAGTTTAGATGAACACAGGGAGATTGATCTCAGGTTGGCAGATATTCAAGAGGATGTGCTGGTACATCTAGCTAAAATGAAAGAAGAAAGAAGGATGATCCCAATTTTTTGGTCTTGAAATGTGGCATGGATGTTAGTGCTTTTGACTGAGAGGTGGAAAATAAAAGAGAAGCTTTGAAGAAAACTTCTGAAGTTCAAGAGTTCTGTTTTGGACAATTAAGTTTGAAATGCCCTTTAGACATTCAAGTGAAGATGTCAGGTATGTAGTTTGATAAACAAATCTAAATTTCCAGGAAAAGGTCAGGGCTGAACATACAATCTTGAGGGTCATAAACATAAACAGTACAAGATGAAAGTCCCTGATGTGAAATGGAGATATTTAAGGTAGGAGGACTCAGATTCAGGCCCCGGGTCAGGCCTAGGTCAAATTCAAGCTTCACACACTGGAAATAAGGTTACACCTCCCCTAAGCCTTTCACTTGAATTATTGAAGGTTAAGCAGAGTATCCACATGCAGCTTTCCTCAGACTAACTTGTTTTCATTAACAGGGGTGAACACAAGAGTGTAGACATCTACAATCTCTACCCCTCAACCATCAGTCTGAATACCCTTCTCCACCTTGAATCAACCAGGAAAAAAAAATATTTATGCCTTTTTTCCTATTATACATTCACCGCTAGAAGTTCCAGATATCCAGATACTTCGCCCATACACACTAGTCTACAGAAAGCTCTGAACAGCTCCTGTTTTACATCGTTATCACATCCCTCACATCTAGAAATTCTTCAACTATGGAATTCAAAGACCATCAGCAGCAAAATATTCTATTTTTTCAACCTCTTGTTTGAATGTTTCTGTTATTTTACTGTGCCAAAAAAAACACTTGACTTCTCCCTGAGGGCACTGTCTCCTTTGCAGTCCTCTAGGGTGTTAGAAGGTATTGTCATTGTCAGGCTGGGAAGTGTGGGAGTGGTCCTTTTGCCCCTCTTTGCTGTCTTTATAAACTTCTACAACCTCTTTAAAACACTCCATTTGAATCACACATCCATTGATTATGTCACCTACTACTCTTCATATGTCATTGTCATTTTCAGATCCCAGTTATTCAACCTGTGTGTTCCGAAGATGTCTGTTCCTGGCTCACTGTCCACTCTTTCCACACTACTCCAGTTATAATTCTTGGTGATTTTGGCAAACATGTACTTGATCCTGATAACCCCCAGGCTCCTTGTTTCCTGAACTGATCTTCCGATGATCTTGCCCTTAACTTGGCCTTAGCCACACATTCACATCTTATCCTGGGACTTATTATTACCAGTAAGAGCAACCTACATAATAACAATTATGTGCATTTCACTCTTTGATCATCACTCTATCTTCTTTTTTCTTTGAGTATAGTTGACACACAATGTTACATTAGTTTCAGGTTGTGCAACCCAGTGATTTGCCAAGTCTATATGTTACACTATGCTCACTATAAATGTAACTACCATCTGTCTGGTTACATCATTATTATATCATTGACTATATTCCCTATGATGTGCCTTTTATTTCTATGACTTATTCATTCAATAACTGGAAGCCTATGTCTCCCTTTCAACTTCACCTATTTTGCCCAACCCCCAACCCTCTCCCTTCTGGCAATCATCACTTTGTTCTCTGTGTTAATAGTTCTGATTCTGCTTTTTGTCCACTTTATTCATATTTTTTAAGATTCTACTTACATGTAGAATCATATGTATTTGTCTTTCTCAGTCTGGTTTATTTCACTTATCATAATACCCTCTAGGTCCATCTATATTGTCTCAAATGGCATGATCTCATCCTTTTTATGGCTGTGTAATATTCCAATGCGTGCATGCGTGTGTGTGTGTGTGTGTGTGTGTGTGTGTGTGTAGTACATCTTCCTCATCCATTTGTCTATTGAAGGATACTTAGGTTGCTCCCATATCTTGGTTATTGTAAATAATGCTGCAATAAACACACAGGTGCATGTATGTTTTTGAATTAGTGTTTTTATTTTCTTTGGATATGGTAGTTCTATTTTTGATTTTCTGAGGAACCTCCACGCTGTTTTACACAGTGGCTGTAACAATTTGCATTCCCACTCGATCTTTTCAACTCACTATCTCTATTACTCCACTCTTTCAATCTATTTATCCTACGAATTTTCCGCTGTCACTCAGACCTTTGTTATTTTCTCCCTGCTCCTAAACTAGCTCAAATGCCACTGTCCATTATAATCCCTTTTGCACCCATATTCAACTTCCTGGCCTGTCTCTAATTTTGTTGTACTCACCTAGTAAAATCATAAATCTGTTTAATCCAACTTTCTTAATCCAACTTAATCCAACTTTCTGCTTTCTCTATACCCGAAATTGGTGCAATATGAATAAAAAAGAAGAATATTCAACTATACTGACTGCTTCACTATAAATTTATACTGATAACCCTAAAATAGTCATCAATGTTTCCTGGTAATCTCATCATGCTTCCCTACATGCATTTATTCTCCTGCCACCCAAGATACAATTTCAAGTTTCTAATCTCTCCCCAACTTTCACTACTATGTGTTCCATCTTCATTATTAGCACATGACCTTGATTTCTACTTCCTGAAAAAAAAGTAGAAACAACCTGAAAAGAACCTCCACACTTTCCTAACCACACATCTACCCACCTATCTTCATCCACACTCAGAGTCTGCCTTCCATGCTCATGTGTGAAGCCAATTCTTGCTCTTGTTTAGTGACCATATATATGCTCTTAACTGTTCCGTAACATCACTTCAGCAATTATCTCCTTTCCTGCATCATAATTCGCACCTTTCTACTAAATCATTCTCATTAAATATAAATGTTATTCATTTAAAAAAGTATTGATTTCACTGTTCTAACCAAATACCATGTCATTTCTTTGTTCTCCTTTGCAATAAAACTCCTCTCTCTACAAATTCCTTTTCCCTTATCCTAAACAAACCACATGAATCAGGCTGTTGTCCACAATATTCCACCAGTACTGCTCTTAACCAATGTCATCAATAATGGCTGCATATCTAAGCATGAATTTAAGTTTTCATTCTTAACCTCATTTATGAAACCAGCAGCATTTGACATATTGATCATGGTTGATTTGTGTATACTAATTCATGTATATATACACCATAAATATTTCTATCTGTAGTTATCTGTATTTATATTAAGCTAATCCTGAGTTCATAGTAATATTTCCAACCTTAATCCATTACTAAATGGATCATTCTAGGTTCCTTCCCATGATTATTTGCAAACTCCCATTCCAACAGTGAAAAACCTAGCTCCCACCATCTTCCATACATTTACTCAATTTTTTCAATTGCAGTATACATTTCTAGCAATATTCATAATGTTAACACATACCCCCATGTGAAACAACTTTATCAACTAGAGTACAGTAATGTACAGTTTCCTTATTCTTATGGATTCTGCTCAGTTCCAAAGTTACTTAGGTCAGCATCATTTTTTCCTCCATCCTCAGTGAGGTAATTTCTTATATTTTAAGACAGTTAGATCACTTCATCACACTTTGCATTCCATCCCAAGATCCCTTGACCTCCAAACTGATTCTTTAAAGTTTGCACGCATTAAGGTTACATCTTTCTTATATGAAGTTCTATGGATTTTCACAATGAATATTGTCATATATGCACCATTAAACCATCATACAAAATATTTTCAACACCCTAAACTATCCACTGTGCTCCATATGTCCAACTCTTAACTCCTCCTAAAACCCCTGACAGCCACTGATGTTTTTACTATTTCTATAATTTTGCCTTTCCCATATTTCATATTATTAGAATTATGCAATTTTTAGACCTTTCATATTGACTTATTTAGCAATATGCATTTAAGTTTTATCCATGTTTTTGTGTTCTTGATAGTCATTTCTTTTAATCACTGAATAACATTCCACTGTATGGAAGGACTGAAATTTATGTACCCATTCACACACTGAGGGGCATCTTGGATGCTTTCAGTTTTTGATGATGATATGCAAACTTTCATGTATAGGTTTTGGTATGGACAAAATGTTCAAATCAGTTGGATAAATATGTGGGAGAACAATTGTTACATTGTATGGTAGGACTCTGTTTTAAAGATGAAACACTGGGACTCCTGGTAGCTCAGTTGGTTAAGTGTCTGCCTTCCGCTCAGGTCATCATCCCAGATTCCTATGATAGAGCCCCACATTGGTCTCCCTGCTCAACAGGGAGCATGCTTCTCCCTCTCCCTCTGCTGCTCCCCCTGCTTATGATCTCTTGCTCTCTTACTTTCAAATAAATAAAATAATAAATAAACAAACAAACAAATAAAAGGTGTGACACTGTGTTTCAAATTGGTTGTACCCATTTTGAACTGTTGCTCCATATCCTCATCAACAATTGGTATTATTAGATTTTTGCATTTTATCCATCCTAATATGTGTGCAGTTGTATCTCATTATTTTAATTTGCAATTCTTTACAGAGAAATGATGTTGAACAATTTTTCACATGTTTATTTATCTAATTTTATTTTATTAACATCTATGGCTTTTAACACACTATGAAATTTATAAATTGGTTTATTTTTCCCATGGAACTTATGTGCTATAAGCCCCAGATGGTTTTCATCTATTTCGTTCACTGAAATATCATAAGCACAACCTTGATACACATTTCTTAATAAATGACTACAGAATGAATAAACTCTGAAGTGCATTTAAGGAAGAGGAATAATGTATACTAATGAAGAACTGCGGCCACTGAGGCAAAAGTAAAATAAGGGACATCTCTATTATAGAAGCAAGAGAAAAAGTAAACAATTATTTGGGCTTCAGAAGAGGTCAATAAGACAAAGCCAATGATTAATCCATTAGATCTGAAAGTTGGGATGCCATTAGAGAATGTAGTAAGTTTCTCAATGGAGATGTGGGGATGAAAGTATTGTTTATTTTTTTAAAGTATTGTTTAAAGAATAAACAAGTAGGAAAGGAAAAAAGTTTGAGACAGAACAAAAACAATTCATTCAAGGATTTTGCTTTTCTTGTGAACAGAGAAATAGAGCAGTAATTGGGAACAATAAAGGCTCAAGAAAGGATATGTACCACACATAACAAATGCTAAGCATACTCCTCAGCTGATAAGAATAACCAGTATAACATAAATTGGTGGTAAAGGAAAGGAGAAAATTATAGGAGTAAGTATATAGGAAGGTAAAATTCAGAACAAAAATGGAGGGGTTTTGCCACAAGTATAAGGATATTTTATGCATTATAAAAAAAAGGAAAAAAAGGAGAAGAAAAAAAATGGGCACAGACAGATGTAGACAGATTCACTGGTGGGACATCAGTGAACCTCCTTTCTACATTTATTAATTATTTTATAGAAAGGACAGCAACATATAGTGAGAAATAAAGATGACAGTGTCATAAAGGTATGTAGAAGAAAGAAGAGAGAGGGAACAATAATGATAACAAATCATTTTGAAGAATGGAAAAGTGAACATATAGGACAAAGGTAGTAATATTGTCAAGTAATATCAAATTTCCAAATGGAATTTATGACTGTGGATTAAGTATTAAAAGTCAGTGCAATTGCACAGAGATGCAGTTGTGGTTTTGGCACAAAAGGACATTATTAATCTATAAGGACTGAGGCAGAGAGGAGTAAATTAAACAAGGTTACATTTTAAGAAAATGGTATTGTAATGATTGGTATGCAATTGTTATGAAAAAATTTGTACAAGGATATAACAAGAAATCTAATGTGTATAAGAGATAAGAGCAATATGAGGGACATGATGACTAGTGAAAACAGGAGTCGATAGATAAGATGTCTTCATTTAGTTGTATAATTTCTGCATTGGAATTTTCTAGAGAAAATCAACTAGTGGGATGGAAGTTGATGACAGATATTTTGAAAGGAGAGAAATTATTAGTGTTTTGATCACAGTTATAGATGGCTGAGGAGTGGTAGAATAAACGATTATTGTAGCTCTGGTATAAGAACTAACAGACAAAAAACTGTTGCTATTTCAATTATCAATAATGGTGACAGGATTCTAGTGAAGATGAAAAGAATAAGGCAAGTGCCAAAATGATTAAATAATCAATGAACAGGTATGACTAGAGTTAGGTAGTCGACAGTAACAGAGATGAAAAAGTCTAATTGTATGAACTCCAAAGGAGACTGGGCATTTAAAGGAGGAGGAAGGATAGTTTGGAAATAATACTAGGAAACAAGGTAAACATACACAGTTAAAGAAATAATAGGTTCCAGTCTAGCTGCCTAAACTGTCCATGGTGTGGTCACTTAGGTGTCCAGGAGGACCAGGAAATTGAGACCTTGCCTGCTTGTAGGAAGGTGATGTGACACTCCAGATGAGGTGTTGTGTCTCCTGGAGTAGCAGGCTTGGCACTGACCCTCTGACTGATAGCTTGGTGATCTTAGGAGTTGGATCAGGAGAAAGATATAAAAATGATCCTTATCGGGGCACCTGGGTGACTCAGACAGTTAAGCAGTTGACTCTTGTTTTGGGCTCAGGTCATGATCTCACGGTCTTGAGACTGAGCCCCATGTGGGGCTCCAGGCTCAACGAGGAGTCTGCTTCAGATTCTCTCTCTCCCCCTTCCCCTCTGCCCCTCTCTTTGCTCATGCACATGCTCTCTCTCTCTCTAAAAATGAATAAATCAATAACATTTTTTAAAAGATCCTTATCTTCTCTAGAAAAATGATGTGAAACTTATCCATTTAGGGAGTTTATCTTCATCAATAAACAGCAAGCAACAATTGAATAACTTGAAACAGAGAAGGGGACATAAAAAGAATTAAGTTAAAAAAAAAAACAAAACCTTAAATCATCCCAGCTGATATGTTAGTTGTTTACGGGAAAAGAGTTAGAGTTATTGCAAGGAAATTAATTAGAAGGCTCCTGCTAAACTCTAAGGAGAGATGGTGGTCAACTAGATCAGTGTGGTGCTATTGAAGAAATGAAGCAGACTGCTAACAACCATAGATTAGGAGGAATTGAGCCATATTTTCTAAAATTTGAAAAATTTCAGGAGCTTTCCCAGAGGACTGAAATAAATTAGATAAGGCTATACATCTTTATGTGTATGGTATAACTATATATACAATCACATATGCAATGTATACATACATAACATTTTTCATCTATCAAAATATTATTTAAGAGCAAATTTTATTATTAACAAGGTACTCAATATATTTGCCTTTCATGTTTAAAGGGCCATAGTTGCAATTGGCACTATCATATTTCTCACATTCATTCTCTTTAGGAATTATTTTATAGTACTGATTTTTTCTTTTTATTTCAAAATAAAATAGTCGTAAACTTGGGTTTATAAACTTTCTTATGTGGGATCATAATTTTTATGTTACTTCATCTTATTTCATGATATTGTATATAAATAGCCATTTAAACCAGGAATTAAACCAGATCAGATTCTGTTTCTGCTTTGTTTTAAATGGAATCTTATTGTATGAAAAGTTCACCATTTAAATTTTCAAGAGTTTTGATCATGGCTACCATTTAATTCCTTTCACAATGCTTAAATTAATTACATGTAAAGTCTACTTCTGTAGATCATATGAAAGAACTGTACATTTACTTTGTCCATATCTTAAAGATATTTTATTAATGGGTTTTCAAACAGCAACAAAACTCATTCAGTAAATCTATTTCGTTTTTGAGATGTGTACATACGAACTATTTTTCTTCATATCTCATAGTAACACATCAGGAAACAAAGGCCTCAAGGAGAATAATTTTGAAATATATAAAGGGAGTTCAATGGTAAATGAAGAAAATATTGGTAATTCAATTCAAGTTCTCAACAATTCCTATCTGAAAAAATATGCCTGGTATAAGACCCTATTATGATAGGAAGGTTATAATTACTGTTAAATATGGAAATAGAGTGCTCTCAAGATGCTTGTGACTTTGTGATCTAAAATACAAGAAAACCACCAACATTATGAGTTATTTTCCTCAGCATAAAGATTTTTTAGTGAATAAATTTCTTTCCCAGAAGTTTCATTCCCACAAGGGCAAATATGAGGACAATCTTGATTAACAATGGCAAAAAGCCCATCAGATAAAAGGACCAATTGAAACTGCCAAAGCAACAAAGGGAAATGGAAAATAAGACAGTGTTTCTTTACAGAGATTACTTAAATGAATTACTAAGGCATGCCCTGTCTATGCTACACAGACACAACATGCACAAAATTTCCATGGAGCATTCTTGTTATGAAATACTATATAGGCTTTTAAAACTCCGTTGTGAAAGATACAAATATTTCTATATAAATTGGTGAGGAAAAGCAGATTTCAGGAAAGAGTATGTAGTATAATATTTAAAAAAAATAAAGACAAGATTATATACAACATACTGTATGTCAGTGTTAGTTACCACAATTTATTACCTCTCAGCTCCAGAGCCACCCATCATTGACCTCATTGTCACAATGGAGCTTGATGTTATAAATATCTTTCCATTGTCAATAGAAGTGCTGGAGGGACACTGTAGGATTAAAGGGATTTCTCTTGCTGACTCTAGTGTGTCTTTTCTTTGTTTTCTCCTGTGAGATTCAGTAGCCAGCAACCCACAGGACCATCAGTGACGCTCTGCTTCCAGTAATGGATAAGTCCTGGTCTGCCATCTGGGAACCAGCTCAATCCCAGGATAACCCAACTTCTTCACCATGTAGTAGACTGAAGTCTTGCCTTCTCCAATGGATTCTGAACCTCATCCTTAGAAAGGGTGGAGGGGGGGCACTTTCAAGTTTATGCCTTCCTTGGTTACCTTCTGTCAGCTCTAGTTTCTTCTTTAGAGTTCTCTTATTTCCTCTTTGAAGCTAATCTCTTATAAATAATTAATCTTTATAGTAAGCCTTCTCTATTCAGATTACTGTGTGGTTTCTCTCTTCTGACTGGACCATTATTCACACACACACACACACACACACACACACACACACACACACATACACACAGGATTAGAAAAAATATATTCGAAATAATTAGCAGTGATTATTTCTGGATGCTTGGCTTTGAGTGCTCTTTATCTTCTATATATTTTCTGTATTGTCTAAATTCTCTACAACAAATATACATAACTTTTGAAACCTGAAAATAAACAACACATTTAAGTAGGCATTAGTAAACTCTCCTAAGCTAAGAAAATAAAAACATATCCAGTATATTTAAATGATATTGGTAATCTAAATTTAAAAAAAAAAAACGCTTAGGTTGGGAGATTTTTATTAATCATCCTAGTTTTATACTATATTCTCTAAAAGGCTTAAAATGAATTTAGAAAGAAGTAAACACAATGAAATTAATTCAACAAAAAATGTCATACTCTTATGATATCGCAATTGTTATTATAAACTAATTGCTGTTGCAGACAAGAAAAAAGAAGTGGAATTACTTTTACAAACTTGTCCTAGATAAAAATTGTTCTATTCAATGCCCTTTAAATGGGAAGTGACAGAGTATAAACTGACCAGACAGTACAGTGGATGCATTATCAATGCGCTGACATGGCCTCCTTTGCCTGCTCTCTCTGATTTAATGTCATCAGACACAAGGTGATTTAGAACATTCTTAGTAATAATGGAAAGGCTGAAAGCAGATATTTTTAATGCCTTTTTCCTCCCCTTAGGTTTGTTCTTTAGTTGGGGTTATACTGTGGAGACAATGAGTATGTTGCAGAATGTAATGAAAATGAATATCAAAAGCAGATTGCATTGACGGGAAAAAAAATCTTTTTATTCTTTCAAAAGTGGATTATCATCCAGTAAAAGTAAAAAAAAAAAAAAGTCTGCATGTGTGTGTATGCTTTTTTTTCTATCAGAATTTTAAAGACTTACAACTTCTCAAGTGCCTCTGAAATAAAAGACTAATGATTAAGTTACCATATAGAGGACTAGTCATAGTCCAGTTTTCAGTAAGATGCTTAAAACAACGGTGCTTAGGAAAACTCTGGAAATTTATTAATTCACACCTTGCTTTTACGGTATGCCAAACAAACAAACAAAAACTGTTCTAAATACTAGAGATTATTGTAAGATTCTTTTAAGTAGCCTCAGGTCATCTGTTTTCTTATAAGTCAAATTCCTTAAGGGTCTTTATATATAAGACAAAGCTGATATTTTTCTCAATTACTATAATCAGATTTTCAAACTTTATATAAAATTTCTTAAGGCTTGTATGCATGACAAGTTAACACATCTAAATATTTATTTAAATTTACTTTTATAACAGCATATATTATCACATAGCTCTATCAGTCTCTGTCCTTTCCTTTCTTATCTGTGCAAACTCAGAGTATCACTAAACATTGAATCACCCTTCCCCATAGGTTTACAAATAAGACATGTAATTGTGAAAACTGGCTCTTTGAGGGCAATGGTAATATATTACTTGTTTATCTACGTTTCCCAAGGATTTCTGTTATACAAATTGCCGTTAGCTGTATTATAGCCCTTCCACATACATGGCACCTTGACTTGCACACCAGCAAGCACACTAACTTGAAATTCACATGAATTTCAATTTTTTTATTATCCGTGAATAGCCAGGTCAGACACAGCTCCAGCAGGATCTGAAGTAGTCCTGGATGATACAGCAAGGACATGAAAAGTTCTATTCCTTCTTTCTGGGGTGGTCTCAAATTCATCTTTCACTCTTCGCCTAGTATCTTAAATGCCTGAAGCCAGAGCAAGTCTACTTCTTGATTTCCTCATCCTCTTGAGAAGTTCGCTTTTTAAATTCTTTATCTTATTGCTTACCGGTGGCTGGATCTGTCAACTTATCAGAGAGAGTCAGAATGGGATAGAATTCTTCCTTCAGCTGCAATTATTTAAGCTCCATTGAACTCCCTCCAACATCCTAAAACACCCACCTTCCAAAGGGGGAGAGGTGCCTGCAGCTATCTTAGATAGGATCTTCATTTTACAACTTACATTCCATTTTATTATTTTCAGATAATCATCATCAAAGATCTTTTTTCATACTCTGATGCTTCAGTCTTTTACTGCTCAACTTGCTATATTTCCTTTCTCCTTTTTGGGATGAGTCCAAATTGACAGGGTCTGAATGCTCTTTTACATCTATGGTTTTGTACCTGCTTACATATGCTTATAAAATCCAATTTAATTTTAGTTCTTTTACTTGAAAAATTTGAAATCTCTGTCCTTACAACTCTTCTATCAATTATCTCTAATCATTACTTCTGCTTCAATCAGTTACCTTTTATCATTCACAATTTATGGCTCATTTATCCATGTTGAAGTCTAAAACTTTCTTCCTTGGAAACTTTTCTTATCCCTGGATGTTCTTTGATGTTCTCTGATGCATATTTAATCATATGTGTGGTAAATACTGTTAAATTCTCAACATAGTGCTAAGGCAGGGTTTCTCAAACTTGGCATGCATTAGAATCAGTTGGAAATGGAACACAATTCAGTGCCTGAGCCACACATCAAGAGATTGTAATTTTACTAATCTGGGGTGGAGCTCAGGTATGGGTGATTTTAACACTGCATTTTCCCCTCCTCATTCACCTCTTTCCTGAAGATGGTTTGAATGTGCAGTCAGGGAAGAGAGCTACCTGGCTAGACCACGTGACATAGAGACAAAATGTGAAAGGTATAGTTTCTTCTTCATTATCATATAACATAACGAGATCCAACAAAGAAACACAAAACAATCAGAGCACAATTAAATGTAAATTTTTTGAACTTCATATAAAAGTCTAGAGGGTAGAAAAAATTAAAATGACAATTATTATCAGAAAAAGATCTGTACAAATAAGAGTAACCAGTGAAGGCTTCATAGAATATACACGACGTAAGTTGGATATTGTGCATTTGGGTAAATTCAGAGAAGGGTGAAGGAGATATTAAAAATTGGGGGGTAGTAGTGATAAATGACAAAAGTACTGAGTCATTTCGTGCACTGCAGGAAATAAGTAGGTCTGTTTGACTAGAGTATGAGTGTTTAAAAATTATGAGAAAAAGAGTAAATAAGGTGGCAAACTCAAGAGAGGAGTCTATCTGCCTCTTGACCCATTTTACAATTCCTAATGAAACAAACATCAGGTAATCGACGGATTAAAATAGTAATATAAAAACTGATGTCTAATTCTGCCATTGGAAGATATCCATGAAATGATCCACTATCCATGCAAATAGGGACATAGTTTCATTAACATAGAAAACTAGAAATATTCTCATCTATATGACAGAAACATCAATTATTTGGTTGTTAGAATGCACACAGGGCCAGATTAGAAGAGACAGAGGATAAACTCTCAATTATTTTTTCATTCCAGTGAATGGATGCCTGAGAAATAAAAGAAGGGCACCTTCATAATCTGAACCCTCATTTGGAAATGTGAATACAGCCCTGCAGTATGCAGGATAAGAAGTAGCAACCGGTAAGTGATGTTGGGAAGATTTTTTTCATTAAGTGACTACCATAAACAGAAAGCCTGCAAGGCAAGCTTTCCTGTGAGAGTAGATGATTAAAGAACAAACTTCTAAGTCATAGAGACCCACCCCAACCTCCACCCCTGCTCATTCAGTCAGGCCTACCATCCTGCAAGCAAATTATTAGAACTCCTACTCTTTCAGAGCATGCAATGAGGCAATTTGAGATTTAAGTGCAAACTTTGTTTACAAGAAGAGTAACTTAGGCAGTTTAATTTAACTTTTTAAACTCAGTTTTCTTAGCTGTAAATTGGAAGTACTAGAAAAGTATCTACCTTATGGGTAAGTTGTATAGAATAAGCTCTTTTTATATCCTGGAAGGTAGAGCTATAGTCACAAGAAACAATGGGTGTAGTGGAAGAGCATCCTTACAGGGTTAACTTCCACAGATATAGAAAGTCAATGATGCATGTCTTATTCACAGAGGAGACCACCAAGACTGGAAAGGTCCCATGGCAAGTAATCTGTACCTCTGAGCTTCTTTTGATAATCACAATCTTCAATAAGCACATTCCAGCTCAGTAAATATTCTACTGGAGTGGTTCCCAAAGAAAGGGGCTACCTTATAGAATTACAGTAACTGCCATTCTAAAAATACATATATATTTACAACAAAAAAGAGATATTTTAGAACATCATAACAAAAATGTTGATGGAGTACTAAAACTTGAGAAGTAGAAGGAAGTTTGATGAGAACTCAAAAGGGACATAAAAGACTGAAACATAAAGCATAAAAAATATGATAGGCATGGGTTTATAGTTCAGGCTATACGATCTATTTTAAGAAAGAACTTCCTAAAAGAAATACTATATCAGACATCATAATTGAATAAACAGAAATAATAATAAATAGATGAAGTAATGGTGAGAATAAAAATAATAGCTATGAAATAAAAATTATTAATACAGCAATACATATTTAGATAGATTAAGTACACATATATTTCACTTTTTTTATTATGTTGTTAATCACCATACATTACATCATTAGTTTTTGATGTAGTGTTCCATGATTCATTGTTTGCATATAACACCCAGTACTCCACATATATTTCAAAAACTGGGAATACCAAACTCAGAGACTAGGTTTTTTTTTTTACCTTTTTTGGATAGAACTGAGCACTAAGAGATACTAGTGAATTTTATTATAGGATATTTACCACTATTTAACTTTTTAAACTATTTGTATAAAATACTGTGGAAAGTAATAAAATTGATTTAAAATATAATTACCAACAAAATAAAATATTATGGAATCTGTGTGAAAATTCTGAAAAAAAAATTAAAAGGCAATGATACAATATGGAAGGGAACAAAGAATTTGCTTGGGAGAAGACTTATTCAAGGAAGAGAAGGGTGAAAAAAGGAGGGAATGATACTTGTCTTACAAGCTTTGGAAAATCTAATATAGACTATACAAGACTTTTCAAGAGACTGGAGGGGGGTAAAAAGGATGATTCATTCAGAGAAATGAAGATAATGATACCTGAAATAATTCATGACAGAACTAAAATAGCAGCATTTAATTCATATCAAAAGCAGATATAGAATTGCAATAAACACAGACATTGTGCTGCATAACAGTTGTGGCAAACTTACACAAAATTCAGAGGGGAATGAAAAACAGAATGAAAATGAAAAATGATATTAACTACTGTCAGGAAGAAGTTAAAGCTTCTGGTCTGGGATTATGTCACTTCTTTTATGAGTGATGCCCCAGAGGAGGAACTAAGCAGATAACCTGGGGTAGTCTTTTTGTCAACTGGACCTCTGGGAAAATAAACTAACGCTATTTACTAGGAGGAAGAAATCTTATCTCTGAATTGCCCTTAACATGATATTCCTAAGAATTCCCTATAGTAAATAGTATTCAGGATCTATAAGGCATGTTTCCCTGGGGAGATGCATAACTCTGAGGTTAAAAATGGAGATGATCCAAAATGGAAATGCTCCCACTGTGGGAGATGATACTATGAGCCTTACCTGTGAATCACGTCTATTACTCTGGAACAAGGTGCACATCCAATGTAGGAAGACAGGCTCTGAGAAGCTACCCTTGATGTCCCAGAACTCTGCTTTGAGCTGTTTGATTTCTCATATCCTTGACAGTAGTTACTAAAGCTTAATGCTGGGTGAGATCTCTGATCCATGTGAGTCTGATTTTATAATAATATCTGTGTGTTAGCTCAGCTATGAATGACCTAAAATAGAGAAAGGTAGCTGAATTTCAAGGTAGTTGAACTTCAAGATGATAACTGAACAGATGGCAGAAAATATATATTTCACAGCACCTCTGAAAATAAAGAAAAGTTGGAATCTACAAGGAAAAAACTTCATTGTGTTCCAGTATATATGTTTATATCCATTATTCCATTTCCACCTCTGCACGCACACACTCTGGAACCCACAAACTGGATTGGATACATAGAGACGACAAAGATACAAATATAGATATACAGAGTATCTCCCATGTTAGAGATGAGAAAACTAACTCAGATGCTCAGGTTACTTGTACTAGGATTGCTTCGTTGGAACTGAGAAGATAACCTGTGCTTCCAATTGAAATTCTTCAGGAATAGGTCTTCAGGATTTAAGCAACAGTTCAGTTCTATCCCACTCTACAATAAATAATTTGATAATTCTCTTTGGTTTATTTATTTATTGAGAAGTTTCAGTTATGACACCTTCCAGTTTTCACTTTCCATTAGTTGACTTACAGGATCTAAATAATTTGGGGTGTTGGGTAATTATTTATTAATTCTGGACATGGAGAATAAAATAAATGAAGACCTAAGCCACTCTTAATTCTTAAGTTTTTAAAGGGTAAATTAAAAATATGATAAACTATCAAAGGTTTTTGTTTGGTTGGTTGGTTGGTTGTTTTGTTGTTTGTTTTTGTTGTTTTGTGTTTTTTTGTTTTGTTTTCTTAGGATGATACTGTAAAGAGAATACCTCCCAGGATACAGGGAACAAATGCAGGTAAACATATTGCCCTTAATGCTTCCTAACAGTCAATCATAGAATATGGGTGATTTATGGTTTTGTGTTAGAAGTAGAAAAACTTAGAAATGGCAAGTTTTGGCTTATAGATATGTGAAATATTTTTTAGTTGTGCTATTACTGGCACTGAGCAGATTCCGAGACCATGCAAAACATCTTGTAACTAATAAAATATAAAATTCTGTCCATGTGATGTTTTCTTTATTACTTCAGGACTCCAAAAGCACCACAATCACTTAGAGAATGGGTTCTAACAGCCCAAACAACTAACTTGTCAAAAGCCATTAACAGTATTAATTATAGGAACCACCAGATATATTATCAGTTTCATTTTAAATAAAAGGGAAATGAAGCACATAGTCATTAAATAATTTGCTATGATACATAGAAATGAAGATGAGGGGGCGCCTGGGTAGCTCATGTCAGTTAAGCATCCGACTCTTGATTTCAGCTCAGGTCATGATCTCAGGGTTGTGAGATAGAGGCCCAGGTCTGCCTAAAGCACCATGCTGAGCCTGGAGCCTGTTTAAGATTCTCTCTCCCCCTCTTCCTCTGCCCTTCCCCCACCCACCCATTCGTGCTCTCTCTTACTATTTCTCAAAAAAAAAAAAAAAAGAAAGAAAGAAAGAAAGAAAGAAAGAAAGAAAGAAAGAAAGAAAGAAATGAAATGAAATGAAGATTTGATTTCAACCAGAAATGTTTGATTCAAACACCCTTTCTTTATATAGCTTCCCACATCTCTCCTCACAATACCTGCTCCTCTACTTAGTGAGTTACATTTTGAGATGTCTTGGGGTAGAAAAGTAAGCACAAAACTATGCTAATCAGGGCAAAGTCTGCAACCTCACAATTATTATCATTGCTTTCATGGGTATCTACAAGTTTTTATGAGTAAATCAATCTGACAGACTGATTCCCAGTCCAGAATACCTTGTATGAGCTAATCACGGTTAATATAGATATGTTAAGTGATTTGCTACATTTCAAATCAACATAAGCCAAATATTCTACTCTATTAACAAGTCCTTACTGGGAACTTTCTATCATATGCTACCTACTCAGATAAATTTCTTAGATTCTGTTCTCTGAACTCTAGCAAACCATGTGAATCTTGAAAAGAAATCCTGGGACTTCCATTTACCGAGCTGTTACTTATTTTGTATGTTTACCACTTCTATAAAGAGTAGAGAATTGACCCTATTACATATATTAAAATATAACTATAAAATAGGGATGAATTACACTGAATTCTGTAGTTACTTGATTTTATGTGGCACTGCAAAAAGTTCACAAAATATATCACCCACTTTGCATGGCCAACTCTTAAGAATTTTTCAAGTCTTAGCCTAAATATCACTCCATGATATTTATCATCATAAATATCACTTCTCATTGGATATCAAAGCCTCTTGTTATCAAGTGTTATAACACTCTGTATGTTCCTTTACAACATTTATCACAGTGTAATTATTTTGTTTTTGTGTGTGTGTAGGTATTCAATTCCTATTTCTTCCAATTGACATGCCATCCATGGGAGCAGGAATGTTATCTCTCCTATTAACAGCTATTTTCTGAGACATCTCTTAGCCTAGAACAAAATAATCACTCGGTTATATTTGCTGAAGAATTGAATAATTTGTAATATTTCTGAAGCACAACCTTGTATCATATGTACTGAGAGGCTAGTTAAGTGGGTTGTTTCTAGTTGTCTCTTCAGGATCAAGATTTTAATCCAGCTTTGCCACTTAGATTTTGTGCAAAATTCAATGTAATGACTCAAAAAAGCTTATAAGGGAAACACACTCTTTTTTGGGGGGGGCGGTTGAGCATACGGAAAAATATATATCCAATAGTTGTATACACAAAGTTCAGATTTCACCAGGTTATTCAAGGGCTCCTTCTGAATATAAAGGATGTATCTGTACCTCAAAAATATGTCCTCTGTTGAGTGAATCAGTTATCAGTCAGTAAAGTGATCTAAGTTGCTAGGACTTTGATGTTCCTGATTAGGGAGGCTTGCTCTTTGCACATGACCATATGCACACACACACACACACACACACACACACACACGCAAATTTCTAACATAGAGTTGTCATTATCTTTTGAATGCTTATTTATAGGAAATGAAATTTTCCAGAAAGAACATTTCATTTCCTATAAATCTCAGACAAAAGCTATTTTTATTGGCTTATACTAGTTTAAGTCAGTTCAACTAACATATTTCAGTCACAAAAATGAAACATCTTTGGTCCTTCTGAAGCTCACAATTTACTAGCTATCTGTCTACTCCAAATGAACAACTTCAACTCAGGCAGATTGTGATAAATGTTCTGATATAGGTACAACAACTTATGTATCTCATTTAACAATTTATGTTAATATGCTTACATTTAGCATGGGAACAACAGACTATTTCTTCTTGTCTCCCTTCCTCCCTTCCTCCCTTCATTCCTTCCTTCCTTCTTCTTTTTCCAGGTAAGAAGAGATAATAGAAGATAAGACTGGGATGATCTGTTGTGGTCATATTATAAAAAGTCACAAATAGCACTGTGGAGTTTAAATATTCCTGAAATTTAACAAATATTTCTTAAACACCATATACTGGACACTATTCTGTACATTCAATGATAAATAAGTTTTGGTCCATGTCTTCCTAGAGCATATCATCAAACATCATAGTAAACAGATGAATCAATCATGCATTAACTGATAAATATATTATATTTAATATAATACAAATATATTTAAATATTTAATTTATATATATATTTAAGTAGCAGCAATACAAGAAATGAAGTAGTAAATTTTGTCTGAGAGGATAGAAAATAGAGGGTAAGAGAAGGCTTTACAAAAGTGACTGACCCTAATATTAGTTTAAAAGATAACCAAGGTTTACTTGCAGAATGAGAGTAGGAATATAATCTCAGAAGAAATAGCATGATAATAATATGAGATGAGTTAGAGATTGTCATTGTCTTGGCTAACAAGTAATGTGGAAATAGAGGTTTCTTGTTGTGTGTGGTTTTTTTTTTTAAGATCTATTTATTTATTTGAGAGGGAGAGAGAGAGAGAGAGAGACCATGAGCAGGGGGCGGAACAGAGGGAGAGGGAGAAGCAGACTCCCCACTGAGCAGGGAGCCCGATGCAGGGTTTGATCCCAGGACCCCGAGATCATGACCTGAGCTGAAGGCAGACTCTTAACCAACTGGGCCATCCAGGCGCCCTGTGGTTTTGTTTTAAGAAACTTACTGAAGTGTAAAATGTACTTGGCTAGGACGTTTCTGAGTCTTAGTGACCACGACGCAAGTACTTGAGTTCTTCAAAGAAAAGGGAAACAATAGGGTGCCTGGGTGGCTCAGATGGTTAAGCGTCTACCTTCCGCTCAGGTCATGATCCCAGGGTCCTGGGATCAAGCCCCGCATGGGGCTCCCTGCTCAGCGGGGAGCCTGCTTCTCCCTCTGCTTCTCTGTCTCTCATGAATAAATAAATAAAATTAAAAAAAAGAAAAGGGAAACAATAATATAACTCCCACATCAAAATGTCTACTATGACTTATGTATCATTTGAAACACTTCATACTCACTAACTCATTCAATTCTCATAACAACTTTTTGTCACTCCCTGTTTACTGACTGGAAGATAAAAGCCCAGAGACAATAAGTGATGTGCACAATATCATATAAGTAAGCACTGGAGAATGGGCAATACAATCCCAGGTATTATGGCTCCAGAGTTTGTGCTCTAATATATAGAACCAGCCCTGCTCAGTGGGGAGCCTGCTTCTCCCTCTGCTTCTCTGTCTCTCATGAATAAATAAATAAAATTAAAAAAAAGAAAAGGGAAACAATAATATAACTCCCACATCAAAATGTCTACTATGACTTATGTATCATTTGAAACACTTCATACTCACTAACTCATTCAATTCTCATAACAACTTTTTGTCACTCCCTGTTTACTGACTGGAAGATAAAAGCCCAGAGACAATAAGTGATGTGCACAATATCATATAAGTAAGCACTGGAGAATGGGCAATACAATCCCAGGTATTATGGTTCCAGAGTTTGTGCTCTAATATATAGAACCAGGCCTTAGAAAAGTAAGATTCTAAAAACAAAATAAGGACTTCCATTTTGAATATGTTGATTCTGAAATACATTTAGGGTAAACCTATATGGAACTGTTAACTTATTTGGGATTTTGTTTCTGAAATGAGAAAGACATCTAAGGCCTAATAATATAGATATCGAAGTCATCAAATGAGGATGATAGCTGAAATACCCTAAAGAATTCATACAATCTAAATTCAAAATGTTAGAGGACTGAGAAATACCTTCTTTTAAGGAGACAATAATGAAGGAGAAATAATGCAAAAGAGTCACAGAGCTAGAAAAATATGCAGAGTACACGGTCATGAATGAGAAGGTAGGTGTTAAAAAGAGTGCAGTTTGTCATGGTTTAATTAAAACCTTCATAAACTTTTTATACACTGACTATATATCATAGATTCCTAAACATTTAAATAAAATTTTATCATGTTTTCTGACTACATTAATAGATGTTGCAAATGAAATGCTGACCTTCATCCCTATAAGTAATAATAATGGGTGGGTTTGTAACAATGCTTAATAGCTCTTACCTCAATGTTTCATTTGTCCTTTTATTTAATATTATTAAACTTTATGAACTCTTGCAAAAATGAAGTAATTAATCTTTATAACATCCTCCGCAGGTAGTTAGATAGCTTCATTATGATAAAAGGAAGAGAGAACATATATCGGTTAACTGAATATTGCAGTATCAGCACCTTAGCATTTCTGATAATCTTTTCAACCCACAAGGATAATTATGTTTTTCTTTTTATAGTCTCCTTTAAATATCTGAATGATCTATATATTCTTACTTTTATTCTCTTTGCAATATTCTGAATGTTGTAAGAAAAATCTACAAGTACAAACAAATTTATTTATCTTTTTAAAAATAATTTAAATTGGATTTAATAACTGAATAACTTAATTCTTCATTTAAAATCTGTTTCCTCAGAACGTATATTTTATCCTTAAATAAAGTGCAGAACATTATAAAATGTGTACATTCAAAAATATTTGTAAAAAATATTTTTAAATGGATTTTAAAATAATCTATGTGTGGCTCTTATTTTCATTTTATGTACTGTAACAGCTACTTTATTAACTTTAGAATTTCAGACCAAAATTAAAGGAAAATGGGCTATAGTGTTGAATTTCTTAATCTGCAATTATGTTCTTGATTGCTGTTTTCTAATATAAGGGAAATTATTAAATTTCTTCTAGTTGTGCCTGCCCATTTTTTTAAAATTGTTAAAAAAAGTGTATCTTTTTTTTAATCAAATTCAATTCTTTGAACTTTTGTTTCTTCACAAACCCATGTGTTTGTACTGTATTTCCCAAATACCATCATTAGTCATTCTCTCCAGATAATTAAAGACTGATATGCATAATATGCCAGCCACCCTTGAATATATAGAAATTCTAAATTATCATTCCTCATGTTATCTCCAGAAATATTGTGTATGTCTTTGGCAAATGGTTTAGTAAAATATAGATACACATTGCCCGTACTACTTTCCACATCTATAAGCATAGTAACCTTATCAGAAAAGCAGATGAGTTTAGACTGGTCTTTTTCCTGAGTGTCTATATTGGCTTCTACAACCCGGCTCCAACCCAAGACCATATTTGTGGGTAATTATAACCTTTTTATTTATAACTCTTCCTTTGGGTTTCTTAAAATTCATATTATGCTTACAACATTTTACAACTAAACATTTGTAGCTTATGGTTAAAGAATGGATGTTTCCTCTCAAAAGTATATAGAATTACTGGGGTGCCTGGGTGGCTCAATTGGTTAAGCATTCGACTCTTGATCTCAGCTCAGGTCTTAATCTCAGCGTTGTGAGTTCAATCTCTGCACTGGGCTCCACAATGGGTGTGGAGACTACTTAAAAAAAAAAGACATAGAATTACTAATATTTTCCTTCTCTCCTATCAACAGAGGAGACAATTGTTTTCTTCTTTCACAGACCTAGTAGAAGGGCTCCAAAAGGACCACTTAGGGAGCTTGTTATGTGTCCCCCACAGCCTGAAGCTACAATGACTAAAGTCTGACTCAGGCCTGGGAGACAGTGACCATTTGCCTGAGACAGCCGATCCAAGAGAAGGAGATGCATTGGGAGCATACTGCTCTTCTTCTGATGACAAGGAGAGGACACCCACTTAAAGTCATCTCATAAAAGCCCCCTACTTGGGGGGCTCTGGGGCTCCAACAGAAAAAGCCTATGTGAGCAGACCTCACAAACTGAAGTACAGACAAGAATAGTTTTGTGGTGTTCTATGTCACAGTTTGCAGCTCTCATAATCTGAGAACTGGCGTTACAAGCAGTCCAGCCCATACCACAAAAATTACTCATGAATATTCCCTGAGGTAGTCTCTAAGAAATCATGAAAAGTATTCTGCAACAGACTGAACTTTAAACATCTTCCAAGCGCTGGCACCCAAAGGTGACAGCAGTGGTCAAATACATGGGCATATGTCCTTTCCCTTATTTTTCTCTCCTCCGAGCACCAACCCTAGACAGGTCAGAAACCAAAGTAAGCTAAAGGAGAAGAAATACAAAAGCATGATGGAGAAATAGAGCCAAAGTCTCCCATGACCCCTTACAGCCTTGCAGCCTTCCTAGAGTAAATTGGGATGAGGGGAAAAAAGATGTGACTTGTAACAAACATATTTTGCATGTTGATAATTACCCTGGACAGTAAGAGTATTCTTGGATGCAAAGTGTCTGGAGGATTTTTTATTATCCAAGAGTGATGAGAAAAGCTATGGTACCTGCCTAACATTTTATTCAAGGGGAAAGAAAAGAGTTCTTCACAGGGCAGTTTTAAAGGAAGAGTGGGAAGAAGTTATAGTATTTTGTTGTCGTCTGAACTTTACTGAGTACAGCTCAGACCATTAAAATGGTTAATTTTTTAAAAATATTTTCCCTTTTATTATTTGAAGTGGGCCAAATAATGAGTAGAGTAGTAAATCAGAGGCCTTGGTAAAGATTCACAAGAAGTCCAAGTTCATGTCCCCAAATGTCTAGGGGTCATAAATCTACATCATCACGGTTTAAGAACCTATAGGCCAGAGAAAAGTAAAGTCAATGATCAAGTATACCCTCTTATCCCTATCACTGGGCAGAATTAATTGCAGAATACATCCAAGCATGATGGAAACATACAAACAAGGCACTCTGACTCAGGCAATTGTCAGTCCCATCGTGAGCGTCAAAGAAGTCAGAACTTAGCACTATTAATCACCAAGCCAAGCACTGTAAGGAGCAAGTAACTGGTTGAGGGCAAGGGCACTCCTATCTAGGAGAAGAGACCTGAACTTTGAAGGCTTCTCTTATCCAACAGGAAAAGACCTTTTTCTCAGTAACATGGACTTATTTCCCTCAAAGTGTTTCTTTCTCTCTCTCTTTCTCTCTCTCTCTCTCTCTCTCTCTCTCACACACACACACACAGCTAAAACATCACATTAACTAAACTGGAAAACAAAGAAATCCATTGTGATTATCATGTAAAAATCATGTTGCAAGAGGCAGACAATGTTTTTCACACCATAATGGCATTTTAGTTAGTCAAGCAAGCATCTGTACCTTATGCACTTTGACTGCTTTTGACTCCTCATCTAGTACCTGCTTGTGACAAGAGTTCACCGTAGGATGCTGTTTTTTAAGTGCAACATGATGCAGGAGGAGGGTGTGGGGCTTGGAAAAGTAGGAGAGAATTAAAGGGATAGGATGGGGTCTGACGAGCTCAGACTTGCTTTGAGCTTATTTGATTTCAAGATGACAGCCAAGCACTGAAGGTCAAATTTTCTTGAGCAACATAAAATTTTGATGATTACTGAAGCTGAGGAATAACTCCCATAAGGTCTTGCAAAACTCTCAGCACAGACAAAGCTGTCATGCAGCCAGTCCAAAGAACTGCACGGGACGGGAGCAGTGGCAGTTCTCGTCCTGCATGGGATCCAAGAAGCTAAAGCAGGAGTGATGGTGGCCATTTACAGACCGGTTGATGAAAACCTGGACCTCTATTTAATACTTCCAAAGTAACTGGCAAACACTTTGAGGGGAGCTAATTTTCTCCTTGATAGAGGCGTTCATAATTTGGATATTAAATTAAAAAAGACTTTGGGCAGAAAGTAAAGCTCCAGGGGAAACCCTAGAGGGACTCTGCTTAATATCCAATCTCTTTCAGTTGTACTTCTCTGGGAGACGATACTTTGGTTTTCCAACAAATCTCATTTGTTTATGTTAACTCAGGTTAGATATGTTACGTATAACCAAAGAATTTCTACTTCAGACAAGAATTCTTCCTTTCTCCATGTGTTCAACCAATGCATTCAGACAGACTGAATAGAACATTTTTATCATTTATTGGTTCATATAAAAACATTATCCTTATTAAAATCAATATAATAGCATCTGCTGTAAATGTGTTTCTCTGCTTCCACTGTATAGGAAAATGTTTATACAGAAATATTCTTTTCTTTTTTAGAATGTGTGTCAAAATATCAGGCATACTAAAACTTTTCAGATTATTGAAAATTTAAATAATATTTAAAAATTAATTCAGATATATTGTTATAAATTAAAACAAATTAAATTAAAATTCTAATTCAGGAGTTCTAATGATGAGTGCTATGAGTCTTTCTCTACCAACATATTTTATAATATTCCTCCTTTCTTTCTGCTCCAGAGAGAAAAACATACCTATCTTTTTATCTCCCTTTCTGGAGTTTTCATGGCCAGTTTCCTCTCTGTGCCTCCCAGATAATGTGCATCAGCTCCCTTGGTAAAGTCACCCTTGATGCTCTAGCACATTCCTAGGCAGAATCTGTGTCCTAAGCTACAGGCTCTGTCCTAGACCTTTCCCGCCTTGCCCAAGGGTCTGAAGGGGGTTCTGGCTGAATATACAGGCTGAAAGAAGACAACGTTCCGCTTTTTAAATAATTCTTACAATTCACCTTTGTCATTATTATGCCAATCACAGTAAACTATACAACCAATTTTTTAAATCAAAGTACAAATATACTCCAGTACAATATGATCTAATGCATGGGCCCCAAGAATGTTGCTCTATATTTTCTGATGATAACAGTATATCAGGTTTCATTTAAGCTGTTTGAACATTTGTTACTAAGAAAGCCAGTTGTTAAATCCTAACATGAGATATGTGTTTTCTGGAACAGCTCTATTACATCTATGAAGCTTTTGGAGATCAACAACTTAGGAATTAATTATTGATATCTTGAAATTTTTCTAATTTCTGGTTTCTCTAATTCAGACTTCCTTGGGAATCTAACAATGGCTCTCCTGCTTCACTTCAAAGGTCATAGAGAAGTGAGCCTAGTTTCAGCTTACCAGTTTCTAAAAGTAAGATTCTCTAAATTATTTCTGGCAAGAAATACAAAGGTTCCTCTCTGTGTCTCCTGCAAACTCACAAGCAAACTAGTGCATAATTATAACCTCCCAGTAGAAGAGGATTGGTTAATTTTATCCTCAAGCTATAGTCTAAAAGAAAATTCTCTTCTGTAGCAGCTGTTAGGACTTTTGAAAGTATATAAAGTCATTCTTATTCTTAGTGCAGCTGGGATGGATTCAAGCTCTGCCCTCAGTTTTGCAAATCCAAAACTCACCCAGGGTTGGTCAGGAAAAGATTTTGTATCTTTTTGAGAATTCTGCATAAGAAGCTAACTCAAAACAGAAATCTATATATACTTAAGAATATGTAAAATAAACTTAATGTATACTACTCAAATTTTACTTCATCCTGTATTGTACGGTATTTTATTGCTTTCTGTATGAAACTGAATTTATTATAATTGACCACTAATATGGCATCCAGTGACCATGATTCCCCCAAGATTTCATTTTATGTTTTCAGCACCATCTCCAGCTCAAAATTTCATCCAAGAGTCAGCTCAGTCTGTGATAGAGTCTGTATAAATAACAACTAACAAGATAATCATTTCCTCTGCTATACTCTGAACACTTTTTAAAACAATTTATCAATACAGTGTTTTCAAACTCTCCGTGTTGAAAATACAAGGCTTTTTGTTTTGTTTTGTCTTAATTTCTAATCTATGGCAAACATTAAAAGTGAACCATTAGAAATATTAAAAGTACAAAAAACATAAGGTTATCTTTTCTTCATTCTTTTTTACCAAAAATTACTCCATCAAATCGTATTCGATTTTTTACATGCTCACTTTCACTTCCTATACTTGTTGCAGACCAATCGCAGTTTCTAGATGAATATTGGTCGTCAGACCACACACTATGAGTAGTACTCTAACAAAGAATGCTTAGAGGTAAACTAAGGGAGATGACAACTTCTCCTATGCATAACATTGAAGTACTATAATGTTACATATTCACAGTACTATAAAAAATTGGTATGTAATATTTTGTTTTGCTAGACAGTCTTGTCTCATTTCCTTAGATCCACTCTAAATTATTTTATATGGGAAATGGATATCCAAATTAGTTCCTATGTTTGTAATTAAATACATCAAAAACAAGTTCATTATGTGAGATTTTTATTTACTCATATAATGCTATGTTATATATGCCTTTGCTTCACCTGCTCCCTCTGCCTGGAGTTCCTTTTCTTCAATCACATTGCAAATTTAAAACTGGAAAGCCCTATAAAATCCAGTTCAGTGCCAATGTCTTCAGGAAACTGTCCCAGATTTCAATAGCTGGAAATGGTCTTTCTCTACTTCCAAAACTCTCTCCCCAGTCTTCTTGCATGGCATACAACTCAGAGTTCTGTCCTGTGTGTGATATTTTCACTTCTAAAAACGCGTGCTCCATTCAGGGGAAGTCTGTATCTTATCCAGGTACTTATTTACTGTATTATTTTTTTCCTCACAACTCCTTATTCTTTTGATTCTCTATTCTCACCATATTTATTAATTTAATGTCTGAATTATTTTTTTAATCTGTGTGCTGAAATAAACTATAAACTTTGTGACATCACGAACCTTACCTAACCTTTAGCTCTCCATCTCTGACGAATTCAAAAACAATAGCAATACAATTTATGTCAGGAATTAGTCTGGGCCATTTAGTCCAACAATGCAATTAGGAAGTATTATTATTATCCCCATTTACTGATGAGGAAACTAAAGCACCCCTTTTCAATAACTTACCCAAGATACGATGGTTACCTTACTAATTTAGAGGCTGAGAGTGACTGATACTTCAGTAGTACATTTTCAGAGAATGTAATATTTATTAACATTGTATCTTATTTACTTCTAATGACAGGCATATAATATATGATAAATACATATTTATCAATAAATGAATCATTTCAAAGAAAGTTACCTATTACTTGTTATCTCCCAATTAAGGTAACTTGTATTTCCAAAGACATGGACTTTTTGTCAGGACACAAATTGCAGTATGATATTTGTAAAAAAATTAATGCATTTTCAGAAAAACAAATCAACTATTGCTAATTAACATATCTTTAATATATTTAATAAGCAACATTTTGTGGTTCATAAAGAACTAAATGGTTAAAAAAAGCTGCTTATCAATTGGTAGTAAAGTAGTACCAATATAATAAGATTTTATTTTTTTTAAAGATTTTATTTATTTATTTGAGAGAGAGAGAACAAGTGGGAGGCAGAGGCAGAAGGAGGAGCAGACTCCTTGCTGAGCAGAGAGCCCCACATGGGGCTCGATCCCAGGACCCTGAGATCATAACCTGAGCCAAATGCAGATGCTTAACCAACTGAGCCACCTCAGCCCCATAATAAGATTTTATAAATGGACTTTTGTTGGCTATTTCATTGAATATTATCAGTTAAATCAGCATTATGGGAAATTCAGCTAAGCAAAACTTTTGAAAAATAGTAACTATAAGAGAACAAAATATAGTTTAAGAACCTTTGACATTGTTTAATAATTAGTATAATAGAAAGGTTATATAATAAGTTGTTTATTAGTAGAACAGCACTTAATGAAGACTTTAAAAATAAGTTGTATGAAGAATCTAACTACACTTTAA
This sequence comes from Eumetopias jubatus, assembly GCF_037043125.1. Classification (NCBI taxonomy): domain Eukaryota; kingdom Metazoa; phylum Chordata; class Mammalia; order Carnivora; family Otariidae; genus Eumetopias; species Eumetopias jubatus. The sequence goes on along the minus strand of NW_028274812.1, from coordinate 57,054,463 downwards.
TGCAGTACATCATTCAGTATCTCTGAAATAGGAAAGAGAGTTTTTTATTAATAGATGGGAGCCGATTGCTATCAATAGCCTTAAGCAAAAAAAAAAAAAAAAAAAGACCTTTTTTTCCCAACAGCAATTAACCATGAGTAATAGAAATTTTGCCCAGATGTCATTCAAAAAAAGGTACAGAGTGTGTTCCCAGAAAGAATAATGAACTTGAAATCCAGAGATGTTCATTGCCATTCAGGTTCAGTTTGAAGATTTATACTCTGGGGTCATTTATGTTTCCAGAAAGAAAGGCAGGAGAGTCGAGAACAATTGTAATTGACACGATATTATCATTAATATGAGTGAGATTAATGTTGAAAAGATCATCAGCAGTTTCTTCCCCGGTTCAGAATGGTGCAGACTGGATTTTACTCAAGAAAGTGAAGGGCAAACAGGACAAAAATAATGGCTATTTAGGAGAGAAAAAAAGGGAGGCAATAAATCAAGCCATCCAATATAAGTGTAATCTCACATGAGGCAAAACATGACTGGGTAAATTGTGAAGATAATATTTGTAGAATCTTATAGCTTTCCTCTTAAGGTTATCAAGAACACACACACATGGCAAACAGGAAATACTAAACATTCTATTTTCTTCTCTTTGATTTCTCTTTATAATATTTATCCAAAATTAGAAAACATAATAACTGGGAAATTAAGCAATAAAACCTAATCTTGAAAATTAGGCGATTTTTGTTTCAATTTTATTGACTTATAATGAGACATCTTTTAATATTGTTCTTCAGGGTCTGATTTGCATGAAAGAAATACACTGCCAAATGCAGACTGTTGTCTAAACTTCACATGACTCTTCCAGTTGAGGAAAAGAGGCAGTCTTGTGACTTCTTCTCAGGGCCTCAATTTACCATAAAGATTAACTTAATAAGCTGAAGTATACTTAATTATCTGTGCAGAAAACAGTTGGTAAGGTGTTTTATAGGAAAGTTTGGCTAAAATCCTATCAGGTTAGTAACTTAGCAGTAGATTAGATGTTTTACTTTCAAGACTTTATCTCTGTTTTCAGATTAAAAACTCAGACTACAATGAAATTGGTAGCCTTTATGACTGTAGGATCAGACAAAGTGCTCTTTTCTCCATACCCTCTGCCATTGTTGTCTCCTTGAACTACACAGAAGTACTTGTGAAATAGAATTATAGTTCTCTAACTTGGAGACAGCTAGTCGTAAATTATCAGGTCATTATTAGCAAAGTCAGTCTGGATCAACCCATGTCAAAGAAGATGGAATAGCTTTCAAGATGCTGGACAAGGAAGAACATTCAGAGAATACTATGAAAAATAATTTGTTTACTGCTCTTTTAACTAAACGTTGTTGGGTAGTAATCAACAAGTCTATCCTATCAATTACTTTTTAGAATTCATTATAAAAGATCCATCGAGTGAACAGGAAATTGTCTTTTCAAGTGCATTAAACACAGGTCAGCAACTTTATAATAATAATGAAATACATTATTATTGACCAATTAAAAGACTGTCCAGTAATTATTCTAATAAGACAGCTTGTAAAAGCAGAAGCTTATAAATATGATTCAATTATTCACTGGAAATAAAATCATTCAAAATTGAGAAGCTATAAAAAAAGAATTCCAAATAAAATCCTATAAAGCTTTGTGATAGAAAAATATGCGTACATGTCAAATTAAGCAATATATAAGAAATTTCTTCTCAAAAAGATAAATGGAATTTATAAACAACAGATGGGTCAAGTGACCATAATAATAGATTAGAATGAGCACTAAATCTTCAATAAGGCAAATGGGTTTCAACTGTATTAATACTTTATTGCATGAGATTTTTGTAATATTTCTCAAAGTATACATTGATACACTTAGTACTAAAATTATTAAAAAGGAATGTAAAAACAAAAGATATTAAAATATATTATCTCAAAATACAAAGTAACGTTATCAAAGGAATGCTTAAACTGAGAAAAATCTGCATAATTTTGATCAGGGTGATGAGAAACAATGAATTTGTGAAATAAGTTAAGTATTCGGATCTTTTAAGGATTAAATACCACAAGTGTATGGATTAGGGAGTGTATTTTATGATTATTATTAAGATTATGGTTATTACTCCTCTTTTTAAATGTTCTGGGATCTTTATATTGATGCAAATTCTTAAACTTTAGTCTCTATGCCATCATATAATTTGGTTCTTGGATCAAGGTAATGTGATTTTACCTTTTTGGAGCTGCTAATTTATATTCTTCCAAAGAATAAGCAAACAAAAATCTGGAAAATAAATGGCAATCTTAGTAATATTATTAAAGACAATTTTCTGCAACATTTTGTTGATTCATTAGTTTATTCATCAAAAAAAACTTGAAAGCCATCTAAAAATCAGGCACTAGGTTATTTGCTTGGGATATAGTTATAAACAAACTATACACAAAACATGGTCTTAGGGCGTATAACTAAATGTTGGACTAACATGGTAATGAGGGTGGCCCAAATGATGAGTTATACATGAGTAATTACAGAAAATAACAGTGGAAATATGATGAGTAAATGACTGAGCTCTTTTTACATAATGAAGCTGAGACTGGTCACATGGCCTTAAGGAATGAAAAAGCACTGTGAAGGAATTGATAGCATATACTTCAAAAAACATGGGATTACTTTTAATAAAATTATATAATCTTCATTTTTATTAATATGTTGCCACAAATTATGTTGATAAAGCATGAAAATTGTTGTCAGATGTTGGCATCATTATAGGCCTGTTGATGACAGCTAATCCTCCATGGTCGGGGAATTTATAACAGGCACTTCCATATTATTCAGTACTCATTCCCACAGTGATGGTGTTAGTAAGTAATAAGTAACAATAAATAGACAGTGGAATTTGGAGTAAAGTCCAAACAGCAAATAAGACTAATAATATAAATAAAACATAAACATCAATATAAAATCATAACAGTAAAGTTTACTATCTATATGTCACTAAGTAGGACCCAGACTCAATATAAAACCTACAGTGCTGGTTATTTTCTAAATCAGTGTTCTTTAAATAAAAGGTTTATAAACTGGGATTTATATCAGGATTTTCGAAGGAGTGGGTGGGTAGGAGGGTGTTTTAAGCAAATCACCTTATGGATTTTCAACTTACAAATGTGTTCCTTTCTAAAACTGATCTGCTTGAGAATGTGCCAACAACTCTAGAGTTATCAGGCTAACATGTTTCCATCTCACTTTTCACAAGCTACCTTCTTCCATACCCACAAAACAATGCATTGCCTCAGGGTGTGAAAACATCTGGATGCTTATCAGAGGAATATTTTGAAACTTTTAACTTTTCCATCTCCCTTTTATCAAAGAATGAGTGACCTCTAAGAATGAGTCATTTGAAACGGAAAAAAAAAAAACAAAAAACCAGAACATCCTAAGAAACAGTGAAGATGGAGGGGTCTCCATGCTTCATTCATCTTTTTATCTTGGAGTTCAGGAGTTAGAGGTAGGGGGCAGGACTGAAATGCATATTAACATGCTAATTTGAATTGAAAAACAAAGTCAGACTTTTATTCCTAATGGAATGATTTGGCTGATAGATTTGACAATAAGGACTGGCTTTCTCTGGTTATTTCCATAAACTAAATGATGTAAATTTCCAGCTTCAGGGACACTTGGGAGGCTCAGTCAGTGGAAGCATCTGCCTTCCACTCAGGTCATGATCCTAGGGTCCTGGGATTGAGTCCCACATCTGCATCCCTGCTCAGTAGGGAGCCTGCTTCTCCCTCTCCCTCTGCCTGCCACTCCCCTGCTTGTGCTCTCCCTCTCTCTCTCTGATAGGTAAATAAAAAAAATAATAAATAATAATAATAAATAAATAATCTTTAAAAATTTTTAAAAATAAAATAAAAAAATTAATCTCCAGCTTCAAAGTTGTGACAAAAATATATTAAAGAAGGTGTTATGATAAACACATTTAAAAAAAATACCACAGTGGTCACGCACTATTATAATTAACAATATTTCAATTTTTCAAACTTTTCTATGAATAACAGATAAAACAAAGTGATTCTAAATAAGGGATTTAGAAACATAATTAACATTCATTCTATTAAATAGTACATAGACTGTGCATATATATATGTGTGTGTGTGTATATATACATACATTTTTCACTTCAGAAAAACATAAAAAGAAAGAGAGGATTTTTTCCCTATGAAGAATATAATATAGTCCATTGTTATATCGTTTCTCAAAAGAATATACCTAAGAAAGGGGCACCTGGGTGGCTCAGTCGTTAAGCGTCTGCCTTCAGCTCAGGTCATGGTCCCAGGGTCCTGGGATCGAGCCCCACATCCGGCACTCACTGCTCAGCTGGGAGCCCGCTTCTCCCTCTCCCACTCCCCCTGCTTGTGTTCCCTCTCTCACTGTGTCTCTCTCTGTCAAATAAATAAAATCTTAAAAAAAAAAAAAGAAAATACCTAAGAAACATTGAGAGGATAAGAGAAATAAGGTCAGGAAGGTGGCGGACTGTAATTACTTTTTAAATATATAGTATTATAACACCCCTTCTTATTCTTATTAAATTTATCCAGTGTGTTCATCATATCATTTATAACTATTTTGTTTTGTTTGTTTTTAAAATATTCTTCTCTGAGTCCTTGGCTTATGTTTTGTTTTGGACTTCATAGTGCCTCAGTCCACTTTATACATGCGTATATTATATTCCTTGGTTTGGCACAGAGATTTTTACATCACAATTCTTTGAAACTCACTGAGTTTTTTCTTTTTCTTTTTTTTTTTTTAGTTTTTTCATTTTGAAAGCTGTTTCAGTTATATATGTTATATATTAGAATGCTAAAAAACAAACAAAACTACCACAAACTTAAAGGCTTAAAACAACAGCCATTCTAAATTACCTCCTACATTCTGTAGGTCATGAATTTGGGCAGGGCTGAGTTGCTTATGTTGCTTATGGCACAGATTGAGGTCACTCATTGGTATTTGGCAGATAGATGGGCTGTCTAAACAATCCAAGGGGGTTTCACTCACATGTCTGGAGATGGATAGAAGGCTGCTTGCCTGGTTTTCTGACTAGCATGCTGTCTTAGGATAAAGGGCTTTGTATATGGTAACACATGTACATTCACAAACTCACCTAGTTTTGAGAAAAGATGTAGACCTTATAAATCAATGGGAAGAAACTAGAATGCCTTTATAAAAACAGGGTGGGAGGGATGGGGTGGCTGGGTGATAGACACTGGGGAGGGTATGTGCTATGGTGAGCGCTGTGAATTGTGTAAGACTGTTGAATCACAGACCTGTACTTCTGAAACAGATAATACATTATATGTTAAAAAAGAAGAAGAAGAAGAAGATAGCAGGAAGGGAAGAATGAAGGGGGGGAAATCGGAGGGGGAGACGAACCATGAGAGACTATGGACTCTGAGAAACAAACTGAGGGTTCTAGAGGGGAGGGGGGTGGGGGGATGGGTTAGCCTGGTGATGGGTATTAAAGAGGGCACGTTCTGCGTGGAGCACTGGGTGTTATATGCAAACAATGAATCATGGAACACTACATCAAAAACTAATGATGTAATGTATGGTGATTAACAATAATAAGATAAAATAAAATAAAATAAAAACATTCTCATCTAAAAAATTTAAAAAAATAAAAGTTAAAAAAATAATAAAAAAACAGTACTGTTGGGCCACCTGGGTGGTTCAGGCAGTTAGGCGTCTGCCTTTGGCTCAGGTCATGATCCCAGGGTCCTGGGATCGAGCCCCAGTTCAGGTTCCCTGTTCAGTGGGAGCCTGCTTCTCCTCTCCTCCCAACTTGTGCTCTCTCTTGCTATCTCTGTCACTATCTGTCTCTTTCTCAAATAAATAAATAAAATCTTAAAAAAAAGCATCATTTTGGTAAAAAAAATTATATGAAGATCAACAATCTTTCTCAATTCAGTTACTTTTTCCTCTTCAAACTGAATGCAGACAGAACTAATAGTTTACATTATTTTAGAAACTCTTAATTACTGTGTGTATGATTGTCAGAATTATATAAAAATAGTTTATCCAAATATCTGAACTTTTATTGGCATATGAACATAGGGAAATGTCTAAAATTACTTTATCTGAAAAAGAAGATATATTCTCTCTGATAAGCCTAATCCACAGAAATAAAATAATATTCATCAATATCTTTGTCCACCTCTCAGGCTCCTGACATATATCTACACTGCATGAGGTACTACAGGCCACACAATGGCAGAATAGCAATCTTTTTTCTCTATGAGCTTACTCTCAGGTGACAGGTATACCCTAACCTAAATTCCCATCTAAAAACACTTGACTGTAGATCTGGGTTTATGGAGAAAGGAGTAACAGTAAGTTCTATCTTATGATTTTAAGATCACTTAAAAATGAGGGCTTATTTGTTTGTGTTCATTTGTTTCAGGCAACAGGACCTTTTACTGCCAAATCAGAAAAAAAGTTAAAACAGTGAATATGGAAAAAGGAAAATAATTATTTTATAATCATTCACACTCTTGCTGAACCATTTTTGGGAAAATTTTAAAGTGTCTGAGACAGAGGCTTTCTACAGAAAAGAAAAAAATATATAGAAAGGAGAGTAGAATCTCAGATAGCTTTTGGAAACTCATAATTTTGCCTGGAGCATAGAACAAGAAAACACGTAATGAGTTGCTAATTTTATGTTTCAGGCAAAAATTACAAAAGGAGCTTTTGAAGAGAAATCAATGTGAATCAAATCATCAGGGAAAAATTAGCTCTTTTACATAAACACCTCCCAGCACTGCCTCAAAAATTAGGAGACAGGTCAAGATGAACAAAATTGTTTGATTTCTGTTAAAAGGAAAATCTCTATACGATATAATCTCAAAACTATAGAATAAGAACAATTAAGTTTCTTTTATGTTTGTCCTATTAGAGAATAGGATATGATAACCTCTAATAGGATGTATATTTTAATATTTTGATTAATAAGCTAAAGTATTATTATTCAACCCATGTTATTTATTTCTAGAGAAAAAAGTAACCAATGCAAATTGAAGAGAAACGCATATCCCCTATAAAATCATAAAACATTTTAAAAGGTTACTTAATAAATTCTTAATTTTAACCTCTAGGTCAATTTCTTATCTTAAATGTATATAAATAAAAATATTACTGAAATGAAGAATCCCAACTATAACCCAGCTCCCTATTTTATGGAACATAAATTACATGCAGGCATAATTGCCCACAACGTAATGCAAAGGTCAGAATTTAATCAAAAATTAGCCCTATAAAGTACATAAGTTTATTCAAAGATGTTTGTACACATGTTTATGTCATATGTATATATACATAAACATATACATATGTTTATGTCATAAATGTATATGAATGACTCTATTTGGTTTATTATTTGGTAGAGAAATTATAAAGCAGAGTCACAGCATCAACTGTCATTTATTTACTCCTCTGCTAATTTTTACTTTTTAAAAAGAGATTAGTATTGAGCATTAATTATATTTGCATTTAGAAAAAAATGTGACTTTAAAATATTCATATCCTCTGACCCATCCCATTTCCTTATTGGATTTATACTAAAACATAAATTCATTTAAAAGATTTTCATTCATGCATTATATCTAATAGTGTGAAGCTTAACTCCAATAATCATTGAATTGTTAAATTAGTATTATACCTATTAAAATGTTTAAGGAATATTTTAAATCATGACAAAATCTCTAGAATGATGTCCTTTTATATAAATTTAGTCATTTTTTTCCCACAAATATGTCCTGAGCATTTTATATTGTCGTGGTTGTATGAGATGCGTCTAGGAACCAAAGATCGCTGCCTTTGTAGAACTTATGCTTTGATGGGTAGAAAAACATAAATAATAGCAATATACAAATTATATATTATGTAGAAAGTCATAATGCTGTGGGACAAAAAGAAAAAAGTAGAATAGGAATGGGACACTGAAAATGCTGCAGATTTAAGTAAAAGTTATCACTGTAGCCCACAATGAGAAGGTGAGATTTAAAGCAAAGCCTGGATCAGGTGAATGTGTTAAGTGATTTACTGGGAAAAGTTTTAGGGGAAGAGGCAATAGCTACAGTAAAGATCTGCTTATCTGGGCTGTTTGAGAAGTAATCAATGAAGTCAATGTGAACAGTAAGGGGTAAGGATACCAGTAGAAAAAGATGAGACAGAGAGATAACAGAGGATCAGATATTATCAGTCTTTGATCCTGGGTAACATGGCTGCTACTCTGAGTAAGATGAGAACATTTGCAAAGGCTATACCAGAGGAGTAAACTGATCTCTTTTGAACTTGAACAGGCTAAACTGGGTGATTCTTTTACTAATCTTGAATGGCTCCACTCATGAGTGTGCAGTCAGCTCCTGGCCCACCTGGAGTAGTGGAGGTGGTTGCATTGTTCAGCTTCAATGGTTTATTTGTATTCCTCATGTTCTCTAATTCTCCAGCAGACTGTCCTGTTTATTCATGTGTCATCCTATGGTCCCAAAAAGCAGCAAGAGGAAGGTCCAAGGCCTCTTTAAGCATAGGTTCAGAACTCACGTAACTTCATTTTCTACCATATTTTGTTGGTCAAATCACACTAGTCACAGTGCCAATCCAAATTCAAGGGGTAACTCCACCTTTTGTTGAGCTGGGAAGCAACTGTAACAACATTTGTTACAAACTGTAACAACAACAATCTAACACTCTGTCCTCTGACCACACTACTTATAATCCTCCCACAAATATGCTCAAAATATGCTCACCCTGATTTCAAGACCCTGGAAGTCTCACTCAATAATGGCATTAGGCTTGCTCTTGTGATCTAAACTGGATACAGATGCAGCTTTATCTCGTCTTTATTCAGAAACTTATGAACATGTGTGTGTATACACACACACACACACACACACATCCCACACATCCCACACATCTAAATAACTACAATAGATATTTCATTAATTTTTACCGTATTTATTTTTTTAAAGATTTTACTTATTTATTTGAGAGAGAGAATGAGAGAGAGAGAGAGCACATGAGAGGAGGGAGGGTCAGAGGGAGAAGCAGACTCCCTGCTGAGCAGGGAGCCCGACGTGGGACTTGATCCCGGAACTCCAGGATCATGACCTGAGCCGAATTTTAAATTGAAAGTTCAGTTGTAAAGAGTGAGTCTAAGTTCGAAATGTATATATATTTATTTAGGTGAATTTGGGGAGCATAAAGGAGATTTGGGCCCTAGAGGTAAGGGGCGCCTGGGTGGCTTAGTTGGTTAAGCATCTGCCTTCAGCTCAGGTTATGATCCCAGGGTCCAGGGATCGAGCCCCGCATGAGTTTCCCTGCTCAGTGGGGAGACTGTTTCTCCCTCTGCCCCTCCCCCTGCTCGTGCGCTCTCTCTCTTTCAAATAAATAAATAAAATCTTAAAAAGAAAAGAAAGTACTAATGGTGAAAGTTTAATGTGCTAAAGTCATGTAAGGGGAAAATGGCAAGAAATGAAAGTACTAGATTACTGAACAAGAAGACCTTAAAAAGAAGGTGCATAGAGAGTTGTTGTAAGATGTAGATCATAAAAATGACATGAAGAGAGTTGTGTTTAAGAAGATAATTATGGTTACAGAGTAAAAATCCATGAAGATTTGCAAGTCAAGAGATAGCAAAATCATTACGAAGGCTTTTGTAATAACCTAAATTAAGGTTTAGATGATTAATCTAAACTAAGAAAGTGGTGATAAGAATGGAGTACAAGTGGATACAATCAAAGACTCAAAGACATATTAGGTGGAAGACTGACATAAGTTGGTGATTGATTAAACATTATGGATGAGGCTGAATATGCAGAATTTTCTCTTTCAGATTTTTTAAGTTGAATCAAATTAAAAGAATTGTTCATTGAGGTAGGAATACATGACAAAGAATCTTTTGGGAGAACAGTGACAAATTTAGTATTGGATATGTTGAGCTTTAAGATGCCTAAAAGAGACTTAGGGAGATGTGTCTAGGATATAATCAGATATTTAAGTCAGTAAAGACATTGGGGCGATAATCAGGTGATGGCCTTATCTCCAGTTTAGACACACTGTCTGGAGCCAGGAAATCACATGCATGTAATAGGCAGAATGTGGAGAGAGAGGACAAAAATTAAACTTTGAAGATTGCTGACATTTAAAGGGTTGAGAAAGAACAGGAATAATAATGGCAGCTATAAACAAACCACCACAATTGATGAAGGTAAACTACAACATGTGGACCTTGCTGTGTATCACACTATGAGAAAATAGGGGTTCAATTAAAATACAAGCTGGTCTGCCCCCAAGGCCCACACTCTTTACAAACCATCATGCAGATTTTCATAAGTTGGGTCCTTTACAGCATAAGAAAATGGAAGAAAACCTTATTATCATTTGTATACCCCATAGAACTCAGGCTTTTTTCTTTACTCTCAACCATTTAAAATACTGGAGAAAGCTGTATAGGGCACTAATCTTGCCCAAGACCCTATAAAATTAATTCAACTGCTAAGAATCACTCCTTTACAAAAGATTTTTATTACTAATTGTCTGACATCCTAAACAAGTCCTAAAATTGTGTACTTGGTATCAGATATTAATAAAATAATTTCTCCTGTGCCCTGTCCCCAACTCCCCTGGCTTCTTGTTAAATTTCTAATACAAAGAGCCTGGATGTAAAGCTCCAGTATCTGAGGAATTTGTTGTAGATAAAATGACTGCAAGGCAGTGGGCATTTTTTAGTTCAGTGAGCTTATTTTCAGGAGCCTCGTGCATATATACGTTTGGCTTTTATATTTCAGTAAGCTCTTCAATTTTCTTAATGTGATTGTGTTAAAACAATCTTATCTTGGTTCTTTACCAAAACCAAAAACCACTGATTTTTCCCACCTTAGGAAGTGATCAAGATGATACAGTGGCTAATGATGTGCATTTTGGACTTAATTTTAACAGCTTTGATTGGAATTTTCTTCTAAAAGGGAACTCTATCTCACAGACTATATTTCTCCCAGTTCTGTCAACAAACCCAGGGTTTAGTGTGGCCATCTGCAGTCTGACTGGAGCTGCCAACTCTTACCAAAGAGGTTTCCATACTTGAAGAATTTAAAATACCCTTGCCAGGGCCTTATCCCTAGAAATTTGAATTGCTCTATGGTTGTGTTATATGCAACAGTATTTGTTCAAAAAAATCTCCAGGTGATCTTAAGGGTAGCCACAATTGTGTACCAACATCTTATCTAATCCACAGTAAGTCTTAGATAATGTTACTGTCTTTATCTTTTAAAAGGAAATATTTGACAGTAAGTTATATAAAATACTTATTTTTTTGCTGCTCCTGTAAATTTATTAACACAATAATTTGATTTCTTTAACAAGGCCTTTGAAAAGGTCCTGAGCAACTGTAAAATAGCAAAATTATTTCAATCAAGGGTACTTTGGAATAATTAATCCTTCAAAGAGATTTTAAACTATTTTAAATAATATCTAATTTTACTTTTAAAACTGATCACTCAATGAAATGAAACTACAGAATGTCACCTCAGGCTATCATCCCTTTGTGAAATTAAAGATCAAAACATTGGCTGAGAGCCATAGTAAGAACTGACACCTTCAATAATCATTCAAATTCACCAAATATCCCAAGCTTTGGTGAAGCAGAATGTTTGTTAGAGTGTTTGCCATCATTTTTCTTCTTTTTTTACTTCAAAGTATAGAGAACAAAACTCTTTCAGTATTTACATGTCAGAAGCTGGATGGTAGACATAAAACTGACCAGTTGGCCTGTCTAAAGTATTTTAAAGCAAAGTCCTCTGAAGTTAAAACTGCCAGTTTACTTACCACATACGTTTAATAAAGAAACATTTCCTAGCAGGTTTCCATATCTTTTGTGGCATCCCTAAAGATTCACAAGGAACAAGTATCAGACAAGGGACAAGTGGACCTTCCAAACACAAAACTTAATTGTGAAAAAACATCTATTCTATTTTCACAACATTTACTATAAAAAGTTAGAGAAGCGATTCTCAGAAGCCCTTAACCTGATTGGAATTTATGTAGAGTTCTCTAGGCTTCTCATAGCACTTTATCCATACGACACTATCAGAGTGCTAGAATATAAGAGCTTTGAGGTGAGGGATGACGTTTTATTTTAATTTCTGTCTCACCTGGACTCGGTCTGTAACAAATGCTAAATACCTATTTACTTACCCAGTAAGTAAACAGAATAACATTTCTTGTTATCCACTATATTAATAATAGAAGAGAAGAATTAACCCTTTCTAAAAGTAATACTTGAGGTTACTTCAAATGTAGGTAGGTCAGAAATATTATAAATAAAATTAGTTGACTTAGTTCAAGAGAGTGTAATGACAAATGACAACAATCATGCTGGAATTCAACATCAACAACAAATAATTAAACATTGAATGAACCTGACAGAAGACCTTTAAAATGTTGCCAAACTCTATTTGGATAAACTGAACATTTACAACAAGCCTAATGATTTTATCAGTCTTAATTATAATTGTGGTTTAGTAAAAGACTCACATCCACTAAAAGCAATGAAGAATGTGTCAAACGTTTGAAGAGAAACAATTAACCACTGCCCAAATGGTTATTGTTTTGAAAATAATCAGAAACTGGGGAAAGTGATGGTAATTGCAAGAGAAAGTCTATTGTCTATGAGAAACCACAGTGATTCTCTTACACAGCAGTTCAGTGTGATGAATTCTTAAGATGTATATCCTGCTTCTGCCTCTTTCCGTGAAATTTTATGCAATTTAAAAATATATTTTGTAGTATTTCAAAATAACAAATTTGAAAAAGGCAACTGTTGTTTAAATATTCATGCCATTTTGCTTAAAATACATGTGAGAAAATTTGAGCAAAACTTGTTTTAAAAAAGCTTAAGTTTTTTCATACAAGTTTCTTATATTAAAATTAGTAGAAAATAATATCCAACTTTAACATTAGGAAACCATGTAAACTGATGAACCTTTTGAATATTGACCATGGATTATTTATCTTCAAGACATAATGCAAGAATTATAATATTTATATAGATATATAAATGATTTAACATCCCTGGGTCTATAATACTTTGTGTTTTGCACTAATTAGCATTTCCTATAAACCTTTCCATATTTTGAGAAGGGGTACAGAATTAACATTTTAAATATACACAGCATCCATTATGTTAATTTTGTATACTTTGCATAGAGATAATATTTTTGTTGGATATTTAGTTTATGTACAACTTTTTTAAAAGTGATATTGAGACCATAAATGCTTTGCCTAATTTACTTTAAAATTTCTTCTTGAAGAATACTTTTCAGGGAGAATATCCCTACAGGGAAAATGTAGTTTTAAACTATGCAGATTGTTCTGTTGGTTCAATTTTATTTTATTGTGCAATATAACTCTAAAAAGAAGAGCATACCAAATTTTAAGTATCATAAGAAACATATAAATTGAATGAAGTAAAAAAAAATCAATATATGGTATTTACTTTCATTTGTTTTGCCAGCATAATAGGAATATAACTGTACCTAAAAATTGTTGTAATTTGCATCTCTTTAATTGTTATTGAAACTATACTTTTCTCTATAAAGTGCTATGCAGCCCATGCTTTTTTATGTAATAAATATCACAAATTCTGGGTACTAAATACAGATTTAGATTGTTACATAGATTTGGTACTAATTTTATTACTTGATGCTTATATTTTATGGGTATTTATGAGTCTAGGCATCTAAATTGCCTCCAAAATTCTCTTTGCAAGTAAGATATAAAAATGAGCTTCTATATATGTAATGATACTAGAACACAGGGAAGGATGCCTTAAAGAAGCAGAAATCTTTGAGCTATTTTGATAATATGTTGTATACATAGGATTAAAAAATATGAATTTCTCCTGTCTCAATGTAAGCAAACAAATACTCTACATTCACAACGAATAGTATTCACAGTAGCTAACTCTAAATACATAACATTAGACGAGGAAATAGAGACTCATCAAAATTTAGGAGGTAGGGGATAAAACTACTGGCTTAAAAATTTGTACCCATTATAGCATAAGAATCAGGCGAATGAGATTCAACACAATGCCATTTTGTTATCATAGCTGAAGTGCAAAATAAGAAACTAGAACCTAGGGAAATATGTATGTAATAGTTATTTTTTTTAAGATTTTATTTATTTATTTTGAGAGAGAGAGAGAGCACGCACAAGGTGGGGGAGTGGCAGGGGGAGAGAGAGAAGCAGACTCCCTGCCAAGCAGGGAGCCAGATGCAGGGCTCAAACCCAGGACCCTGAGATCATGACCTGAACTGAAGGCAGACGCTTAACTGACTGAGCCACCCAGGTGCCCCCATAATAGTTATTTTCGAAGAACAGATAACAGGCAGCAGAAAACTGTGTTCTTTAAGAAAGGACAAACAAATGAGGTAAGCCCTATAATATTGCCCATGTTAGAGCTGAAGAAACATCCTGGACTGTGGTGAAGAGGAGAACCTGGCAGAGCATGGCAGTCTTGTTGAGTTGTAATAATTGAGACAGGAGCTCAAGGAGATCAGGTATATGCAATTCTCATGGCACAGTACAGGAGAAACGGTGGTTGTTATACAGAAAAAGAACTGCAGAAATTTACATAGGGTTTCTGCCCTATGATTCAGTTAATGAATAGTAAGCGGAGCATACACAAAGTGAAACGCCATGCAGCTGAGCAAAGTACAACCGAGGATCTGTAAGATGAACAATTAGAAGAGCTCATACAGAGCTGGAGCATTTTCAGTTTCTTTCAACAACAGTGCAGAGTAATTTGGGACAACTTGGATAGCATACAGAGACCCCAAAAGAAACACACCATAAAAAAAAAAAAGAAACACACCATAATAGTGTGGCTAATTATAACTCGACCTGCTCAACAAAACTTAACAAAAGAAAGAGATCAGGATACTCAACAACAACAGCCTGAAAGAAAGAAAAAAAAAGTTAAACATTCTTTGAAGAAGGAAAACAAAATCCAGCATTTAATAATGTGAAACTCATAATAGCCAGGTGTCAAATTACCAGACATGCAAAGAAACAGGAGACATTTAATCAGTAATTAGAAAGAAAATCAGTAAAGAGAAAAAGACCAGCAAATTTTAAAAATCATGGACTTAGCAAATAAGGACTGTTAATGTATTAAATAAAACATGTTTTAAAGAAAATCATGAATATGGAGAGTATATGAATGAAAAATATGAAAAAGGACAAAATACATCCAAAGCCAAAAACACAGTATTAACAACTTTTTTTAAAGACTGAAAAAATAGGGGCGCCTGGGTGGCTCAGTCAGTTGAGCGACTGCCTTCGGCTCAGGTCATGATCCTGGAGTCCCGGGATCGAGTCCCGCATCGGGCTCCCTGCTCGGTGGGGAGTCTGCTTCTCCCCCTGCCCCTCCCCCCTCTCATGTGCTCTCTCTCCATCTTTCATTCTCGCTCCCTCAAATAAATAAATAAATAAAATTAAAGACTGAAAAAATAAATAAACAGAATACTGGTGACTAGTGGGACAAAACCAAATTGGTCTAAAAATCACATGTAATTAAAATTTTGGTAAAGGGCTACAAAGAGGTTAATGTGTGTGTGTGTGTGTGTGTGTGTGTGTGTGTGTATAAAATCTATTTTTTAATCAATACCTAAAACTTTTTCATTTTTTAAAAGGAGAACCCTACAGATACAAAAAAATAAATAAAATCCCAATAGTACAAACAAATATGATTGGGTATTTCAACATTTTGCTGTCAGTAACTGAAAAAACAGAAAGGCAAAAAATCAGTAAGGTTATAAAATACTTGAACAACACCATCAGACAAATTGACTTCATTGATTATTTTTTAAGATTTTATTTATTTATTTATTTATGTATTTATGTATTTATTCATTTATTATGTATGTATTTATTTATTTGACAGAAAGAGAGCACAAGCAGGGGCAGCAGCAGAGGGAGAGGCAGAAGCAGGATTTCCACGGAGCAGGGAGCCCAATGCGGGGCTCGATCCCAGGACCTGAGTGGAAGGCAGACGCTTAACTGACTGAGCCACTCAGGCACCCCCTTAATTGGTGTACAGAACACTCCCACAACCAGCAGCGGAATAGATATTCTTTTCAAATATATTTAGAATAATCACAGAGACAGATCATATACGGGGCCATTAAACATGTCTCGATAAATACAAAAGTTTGAAATCTAAAATCAATGACCTAAGTTCAATATAAATTTCATACCTGAGTCTGGTTCTATCGATTATTTTGTCTCTTTTTGTTTTGCTGTTTTTTTATTTTGCTTCTTTTTCTGTCATGTAATTGTGTGTTTCTTGTTGCTTTTGTTGTTCTTGTTGCTAAAAGCCAGGCATCTTGTGTAGGAAAGAAGAGAGACTGAAGTAATAGCATTCATGTCTGGAAATTGGCAGAATTTTTCTTTTGCTAAGCCTTTAGTATGAGAAGACTGAATTAACACAGATGTGAATAAATCAGGGTGTGGCTCAATTGTTATGGTGACTCCTACAGAACACACAGGCCTCAAAATCCACACATATTACTTTGTAGTTAGGATGGGGCCATTATGTGGTAAGGGGAAAAGAATGCTCTATCTTCTTACCAGCTTGTACAGTATCTAACATCTGTTCTAGACAAGCAAATGCTTACATCCCATATCAATGCTTCCTCCGTCTCCTGTGATTTCAGGTTATTAGTTATGCTAAACATTCACCTTGTGGATAAGTTCAAGGAAAGTTGTAATTTTGTAGTTTATCTAGCTATTTTGATTTTAGAAGTGTTGGAGAAACACTCATGACAGCTTTCTGCGTTCTTAGATCATCCACTGTTGTTTTATTTGCAGTGTTCTGGCAATTAAAGATATCGAACATCTTTTCATGTGCTTACCTGTCTTATGCCTTCCTTGTGAGGTGTCTATTCAAATATTTTGTCTTATTATTAGTCACAGGAGTTCATTATGTGTTTTGGATGCATGTGCTTTGTCAGATAAATATTTTGCAACAGTTTTTTCCCAGTGTATGGTTTGAACTTTTGTTTACTGAATTCTGTCTTATGACATGGGCTTCTTGGTGTTTCTTCTTCATGTTCATTTGGTATCCCCATAAACTGCGAATTTCTGTTGTTCATTAAATGTGGGAAACCTGGGGCCATTATTCTTTCAAATATTCTTTCTGCCTCATTTTCTTTCTTCTTCTAATTCAGTTACACATACATTTGCCCATTTTATTTTTTATTATTTTTTTAAGATTTTATTTATTTATTTGAAAGAGAGAGAGCACAAGTGGAGTGAGGGTCAGAGGGAGAAGCAGTCTCCCTGCTGAGCAGGGAGCCCAATGCGAGGCTCGATCCTGAGATCCTGGGATCACAACCCGAGCCAAAGGCAGACACTTAAGAACTGAGCCACCCAGGTGCCCCAATATTTGCCCACTTTATAGCAACAAACATGTTCTTGAGTCTTAGCACCTTTTGCATTGCCTTAGGGGTATGGAAACATAAGGGAAGACAGTTGCTGATAAACTATATATCCTTTGGATATGCAGGGTTTGTTTTCTCTCCTGTGATTTTTATTTAATAATTTATCCTGGAATATACTCTATCCCATACCAATTGGTTTTGGCTCTTTCCTCAAATTTAGTTCAGTTTCCTGTAATGTGACAAACTTTATTGGCCTTTTCCATCTCTCTTCAGATTTTCTAAAGGAATTTAGTTTTTTGTTTTTGTTTCTCAAATGTTTTCCTTGACTTCTGTTTGCCTTCCTACCCATTAACATTAAGGAGAATTCTCATGATTCTGTTGATATGACTCATTTCCCTAGAAAATTTTGGGAAGGATTACAGAAGGCTGGGATTTCTAGTTCCAATACTCAGAGAGATTGCCTGTTTTCAAAGTTATGACATGAAATTAAAGTTCTTTTGAAATGTTTTAAAATTTTTGCAGTTGTTAGAAGTATTTTCCAACCATTTCTATATTCCATTAGGGCATTTTTCCAACTATTTTCCTTTACATTTCATTAGGGGTGGAAGTCCCTGAGATTCAGGTTTATTCTGTCATATTTTCCATGAAATACAGACTACTGATATTATTTTAAACAGTTTAATATTATTATAATAGTTCTAATCAATTTGTCACTTTTATGATTCAAAAACTGAACTAAAAGGAAAAACTTTTTTATACTTGTAAGTTTTTGCACCTATAAGAAAAAAAACTGTCCAGTGAACAATGGAATTTTGAAAAATAAACAGAAAATTATTTAAAAATATAAATGGACAATTATATATGGAGAAAATTTCACTACCATTTGTTATCAAATATAAAACATAAATAATATATTTGACAAATATATTAAAATGAGTTATTAAGTTTTGCCTCCTAGATTTCTAAAAAAAATTTTTAATGTAATGTAAAAAAACCAAAGATATAAAAATCATCATATACTAGTTGATACCCTCTTCTTACAGGAATTGGTTACATATACTAAATGCCTCAAAAGTATGTTAAATTTTAAAATGTGTCCTAAAATTAATTAGAATAATGGTATGTACAGGGATAGTACAAATATGTATATGAGCAAGGACAGGTAAAAAAAAAAATGTGTGGTGCAGTGTCATTTATAACAACATCCAACCAGGAAACTATCTAAATGCACAAATATAAGTTGGTAAATAATTATGAAAAATCTATCACAATTGAATAACATATAGATAGGCAAAATCATATTTGAGAAATAGTTTATGTACATAAAATAATTATATTGATATATGAAAAAGCAAGTTATATATAACATGGATTTTTTTTATTAAAGAGCCCACATTTGGGGTGCCTGGGTGGCTCAGTCATTAAGCATCTGCTTTCAGTTCAGGTCATGATCTCAGGGTCCTGAGATTGAACCCCACACTGGGCTCCCTGCTCAGCAGGAAGCCTTCTTCTCCCTCTCCCACTCCCCCTGCTTGTGTTCCCTCTCTCGCTGTGTCTCTCTCCATGAAATAAATAAAATCTTAAAAATAAAAAAGAGCCCACATACATCAAAATAAATCATAAACTTGGAATTAACCTAACCTTAACTGTGTACAGATATAGAAAATAGAAGTAATTTTAGTTTGTGTTTTGTGGGTGTGCATGTCTGTGTAGTTCTCTAATATTCAAAAAACTCTGCATTAAGCATACATTACTTGTGTAAGCCATGTATTAAGTAGAAAAAATTATTTAAAATGTTTTTTATATTCAGAAAAAAAAACTAAATATAATATCTGTGTTTGGGATGTGGGAGGAAGAGCATAACCAGAAGACAAAACACAGCTAAAACTATTGAGAAGTTATAGACACATTGTAGGAACATGATTATTGTGAAAAATGTAAAATCAGAGAAGATAAGAAAACAGGAAGTTTCAAAAAGAGGCTAACAGTCAACCGTGACAAAGTGTACAGAAAAGTTAAGAAAACAGAGCACTCAAATACCTCTATTAATTTCTTAAAGTGTCTTCTTAAATGCTAAAAGCAGTTTTAATTCCATGGTGGCACTATTAGAGGCTTTAGTTCTGTCAGAGATTGTATTTCCTGTTTCTTTTAAAGGATTATTTATTCACAGCCATATGACTTAGAACACCTCCAATGGGAGGCATATTTCCCTCCATCCCATCAATGC
This sequence comes from Eumetopias jubatus, assembly GCF_037043125.1. Taxonomy (NCBI): domain Eukaryota; kingdom Metazoa; phylum Chordata; class Mammalia; order Carnivora; family Otariidae; genus Eumetopias; species Eumetopias jubatus. Next base: position 57,034,735 of record NW_028274812.1, on the reverse strand, counting down.
AGAGTTTAGCCATACAATTTACTTCAGGCACTGAAATGTGAATAAAAATAAAGCAGGCCATTTTATATTTCCACCAGCTCTCTTGCTCTTTCCCTTTCCCAAGAAAATAGGATGTTCCAGTGTGAGGATGTTCCTTAAAACTGGACACTGGAGGGGTGCGTGGGTGGCTAAGTCAGTTAGGCATCTGACTCTTGGTTTCGGCTCAGGTCATGAGCTCAGGGGGCATGAGATCAAGCCCCAAAGCAAGCCCTGCATGGAGCCCTGGAGCCAGCCTTGCAGCAAGCCCTGTGGTGAGCACCAAGAGGAGCCCCACTTCAGGCTCTGTGCTCTGTGGAGTCTGCTTGAGATTCTCTCTCCCTCTCCCTCTGCCCCTTCTGCTCATGCTCTCTCTCTCCCTCTCTCCAAAATAAATAAATACATCTTAAAAAAAAAAAGACTGGATACTGAAAATAGATACAATCTTAAGAAGCTAAAAGAGAAGAACAAGTTTGATCAGAGGCAAATAAAAAGATGCATTAGTGATAAAGGCAAAAATCAATGAAATAAAATATGAACAAAGAAAAGAGAAAATCAGTAGAATCAAAACCTCCTGCTTTGAGAAGATCAATACAAGTTATAAACTTTTAGCCAGTGAATCAGAGAAAAAAAGAAATAATTTGGCAATATCAGTAATGAGAGAGGAAACCTTGCTACAAAGCCTATACAGATATACATATTTTAAATTTTTCTATGTCTTCTCCATCAATTTTCTAATTTCTGTTATTCAAAGAATTTGTCTATTTCACCTAAATTGCAATATTTATTGGCATAAAATTAGAGGTTACCCCCTTATTATCCATTTGATGTGAGTCAAATTATAGTTATGTCTCCACTTTTGTTCTCAACATCATTTATTTGTTTTTGTTTTCTGTTTCTTTATTCTTGGTAAATCCAGGTACAGATTTATCAATTTAATTAATCTCCATGAACCAACTTTCAAATTCATTAATTTTTTCTATTGTTTTTTTCTGTCTCATCTCCCTGCTTCTGTTCTGTGATAGGCAGCCTCTAAAATAGCCCCCAGGGGCGCCTGGGTGGCTCAGTTGGTTAAGCGACTGCCTTCGGCTCAGGTCATGATCCTGGAGTCCCGGGATCAAGTCCCGCATCGGGCTCCCTGCTCAGCAGGGAGCCTGCTTCTCCCTCTGACCCTCTGACCCTCTTCCCTCTCGTCCTATCTCTCATTCTCTCTCTCTCAAATAAATAAATAAAATCTTTAAAAAAATAAAATAAAATAGCCCCCAATTATCTCTGCACCTGTTATCCATATCCTTGTGTTATCTTATCCTCTTGATTGTGTACTACAGCTAATGACACACATCTAATAGAATAGACGAAAGTAATAGGACATTATTTCAGAGATCAAAATAATAAAAGACTAACTTGAGTCTTGCTACCATGTGTGCATTCTTTCTCCCACTCTTTCCCCCTCTCTTAATTCTTGCTCCCATTCTCTGCCAGTGAGAAATGAAGGATGTAAGTCACAAACCCATATGGAACCAAACCCTACCAACAACCTCAACCTCATGAGGAACTCGCTGAACTTTCACATGAGACCACAGCCCCAGCTGAACTTTGCAACTTTGTTCAAGACCTAAGACAGAGGCACCCAACTAAGTCATATTCAGAGTCCTGCCCCACTGAAATTATTGGATAATAAATGTTTATTGTTTTAAGCCACTAAATTTGAGAGAAATGTGCTATGCAGCAATAAATAAAACAAATTTTCATACCTGGAAGGATACGTAAAAGCTGTTGGGTGCAGTTCAGCTTCCAGAGTCCAGAGTACAGAACGCTGAAAAGAGCATCATTCCCACTTTTACAATAAGAGAAACATCATATAAACTTGTGGTGGTTAACTTTATGTGTCCCTTGGACTGGGCTAAGTTGATATCTGGTAAAACATTATTTATGGGTGTATCTGTGAGGATATTAGCATTTGAACTGAAAGACTGAGTAAAGAAGATAGCCCTAACTAATGTAGGTAGGAATAATCCAATTCACTGAGGCCCTGGATAGAACAAGGGTGAATTTGCTCTTTGCTTGAGCTAGAACATCAAAATTCTCCTGCCCACAAACATCAGTGCTCCTCATTCTCGGGCCTTCAGACTGGGACTGATTCACACCATCAGCCTTCCTGGTTCTCCAGCTTGCTGGCAGCAAGTCATAGGACTTCTTGGCTTCCACAGTCTCATGAGCCAATTCCTATAATATAGCTCCTCATGTATGTATGTATGTATGTATGTATATGAATACACGTGTGTATACATGTGTATATATATCTCCATCCTATTGGTTATGTTTCTCTGGAGAACCCTAATACAAAATAGCAAATTAACAACTTTTATAGAACTTATCAAAGAGCTGAGGTTCAGGGTAAACAATTTACCAGAAATCTGAATAAAGACAGGTGCCCACAGGAAGACCCAGGACTTGAGCATTTGCTTACCTGGGACAGATGTTGATAGATATCATATATTTCAATAAGAAGATTTAACTAGTAATTAACAACTGATCCCTAAAAGGCCAACTATGGGCTAATATGAGAATGTTAAGTCCCTGTAGACATATGAGATTCACACATTTTCGGTTCAGGAATGCCACTAGGCTTTCACAGGGAAGCTATGTGAAAAGCAAGAAAGCTTCCTAGTTATTTTGGCTGTAGGAAGAAAACCGCAGGCTTGCTAAAACTCTACCTAGAATCATCTCCCCTGTCTCCAATACCCTTTTTCTGTAAGCGGAAGGACAAGAAATACTATAACCTGAGATTACTGGTGGAACCCTACTGCATCTGGAGATGTGGCACCCCACAAATGAAACTCCACCAAGACCCACCTTCCCCATATCTGACTAAGGGAAAAGGCCTTGATATACAGGAATAAAGGCAGGGAAACCTATACACTTGAGGGAATAGGGGAAAATCCACTGGAGCTGGAGAAGGAATACAGGAAAAAAAAAAATCTACACTGAGGCCTCTGGCAGGAAAAAATGATAGGTCCACTATTATATCCAGATGAGGAAGACATAGACCTGTGAAAACCAGGATCCCAAAGCCCAGTTTCACAGTATCTACTGAAGAGTGAGACTTAATCAGAACAACAAAGAATGCCCCCAGTTCACTTCCCCCCAACATGCTGCTGAGCATCAAGTAAAACCTAACAGTGGGATACAACTACAAAGCTGCTTTCTGGAGAATAGCGCCAATGAAAAATCCAAAGTAAAGCCAGGAACCAACATTAAGAACAACTCCCTGGAAATTTTGCCCTCACCATAAATAAGAGGTATACCCAGAAAGACCTGAACCTTTGGCATACTGAAGATGATCACAGCAACAACTTCAAACCCAGCTCAACTCTTAATTAGATCAACATTAACCACCATAATAAAGACCTACCAGAAGGAAAGCTGTGTTCATCTGTAAGCATAAGTGTATTTAGCTCAGTTCCTGCTGTCCTATATAAATCCAACTTTCAGGAAAAAAATACATCTTTTCTTCTCTCTAATGGATTTCAAAATTTCTCTTTATGACTGGTTTTCATCGATATGATTAATAATATGTGTATTATATGTTGGTGAGGAATTTATCATATTCACTCTTTTTGGGTCTCGCTGACCTTCCCAGATCAGTGGCTTACAGTTTTCTTCAAATTTGGAAATATTTTAACTATTATATCTTCAGATATTTTTTACTGTACCCCTTCATTTCTTGTAATTCAATAACGTCTATGCCACCTTGCTTGGTATATTCCAACAGGTCTCTGAGTCTCTTTTAATTTCTTTTTCAGTATCCTTTTCCCTCCATGTTTAGTTTGGATAAATTATACTGCAATGTCTTCATTGTCTTTTCTTACACCATCTTCTATCTTCTGATAAACCCATACAATGAGTTTTTCATTTCAAATTATATTTCTCTGGCTCTGTTATTCCCATTTAATTCTATATTTTCTGTTACCTTCCTCACTAATTTCAGTGTCCTTTAATCACTGAGCACATTTTCAGTAACTGCTTTGAAATTACTCTCTTTATTCCCTATGATTCGATGTTTCTCTTGTCTATGAGTCACATCTTCCCGCTTCTTTGTATGTCTAGCACTTTTTGATTTGATACTGAACATGGGGTATATTATATTGTTGACTGGATTTTGCTGTCATCATTTAAAGATTGAAGGATATGTTTTGTTAGGCATTTCAGTGGCATGCAGATCCATTTGATTCAGTAGAAGCATATTTTTTACCTTTGTTAGAGTTGACTACTCTAAAGCACTTCTGAGGTTCCTCCTGAATTAATAATGTGGTCAATAATGTCTCTCCACTCTAAACTGAAACTCATGGATCTCTTAGCCCTGTGTGGGTCCTGGAACTTTTCAGTGGACAGCTCCCAATAGCTGTTTTTTCCTACTATATGTCTTTTTTTTTTTTTTTTTTTTTGGCCTGGCTTTGTGAAATTTCACTGCATACACTTTCAGATTATTGTTTACCCAAACATTCAATCTAACCCTTTTGTGGATCTACAGAGCTTTTCATCTGTGTAACTTCCTCCTGATATTCTTTCCCACAAACTTCAGTAGCCTCTGCCACCCAGATCTCCGATCTCAATCTCCTTTAATTAGTACTACAGTGTTGTTTTTCTGCTTGTGTTATCTCTCTGACCCCTGGTCTGAGAAATGCCTTCAGGAAAATTATAAGGATAATTCATGCGAATTAATTCCTTCTCTTAGGAAAGTCAGACTTGTGCTGTTTCAAGTTGAACATCTGGAAATAATTTTGGTCAGTTTTCTAATTATTAATTTTCGGAAGGCATGTCCAGTACCAACTATCACTGGAAGTAGAAGTTTCTCCATGGAATTTTTAATTTCTATATTATTTTCTATTTCTAAACATTCGATTATTTTAAGACACTTATTATTTTTTGTTCCTTTTTCTCCATAGAGATTTTCAAAGTTTACTTTCTTTTTATTCAAATGTGCTGACCCATGTTAGTTTATAATTTGTGATAATACCCACATGATATTTTTATAAATTAATACATTGTGAACTGATAATTATGACTTGATAAAGTAGGCTTTCTTCGTGTTTATAGTGACTTATATCCTTGCAGAATTAGTGATTTCTGACTGTGTCCTGTTCATTTTATTTAGAGCATAATTTCTGGAAATTTCTAGAATGTAGGTGCAATTTTCCAGACAGGATTTGTGTTTGTGGCTAATAAGGGTGTAAGGGAACTATTAGCTCAAGACCACTCTGAATTAAGTTCAAAGCTTGAGGTTTTATTGACCAACAGCTGATGTGAATTTCCTACACGAGATGGGAGGCCCATCTCAGATGTATACCTCCTGAAGGACTTTTTTAACTCCCGAATAACACAACAGCAAGGCAATTTTCTTTTGTATAATATAGCATGTATGTAGGAAAAATCAGATTTATTTCTGGATCAGCTTACATCCCAAACTGCATCTGGTTTTTGTTTTTTCCTCCATATCCCTTGAGAATGCTCAAGTTTCACAGACTTTGCAAATATGTTCAGAGTTAAAGCTACTTCAACTCTGATTTTTTCGGTAGTTCCTTGCCCTCACTGACATTTTTGCCTGATATTAGGTTACCAACTGGTATTCAGAGCCTTTTAGAATATTAAAAAAATACTTAGCTTTTTCTCTGAGAAGGGTTAGTCCAATTTCCTAGAACCTTATCCAATATCATAAACTGAAGTCCCACGTCATTTTCTAAAGATATATTCAGGAAATATAACATACATATGAAAAAAATTAAACTTCAAACCCTGAGCAATAAGTGAGCTGATTCCTTTTGATATAGTTGTGCAACAATATACAGATAAATAGTTAGAAAACATTTACCATGGTCCCAATAAATTCAGAGTATGACATCAATTAGAAAGAAGAAACTGTCTAAATGTGGAAGGACAAGAAGAAAAACCTAATTTAGATATTTCAAGAACCTGTGAAGACATTTGATAGAAGATATCTGCAGGGATATGAGTACCCAGATGAAAACCCTATGCAGAGGATATAAGAAGGAAAAAAGTATTTTAAAAACATAGAGAAAATATTCAAATAATAAGCCTATACATTAAAAGACATTTCTGAAAGAAAGAGTACATTGATTTGGCTGAAGCAAATTATTTAAAGCAATTTTTCATCCTGATATAAGGAAAAATTGGTCTTAAAACTAAAATTATGTATTATGTTTATGAAAGTAATTGAAAATTGAACCACAACTATGAATGACTTGGTGAGATTTTTTTTAATATTTTATTTATTCACTTTAGAGATAGCATAAGATGGGGAGCAGAGGAAGAGGGACAAGCAAACTCCACGCTGAGCACAGAGTCTGACACGGGGCTCAATCCCACGACCCAGAGATCATGACCTGAGCTGAAATCAAGAGTCGGACACTCAACCGACTGAGCCACACAGGTGCCCCGACCTGGTGAGATATTAAGATATAAAAAAGTACAATCATGCAAGAAAAAAATTGGAATGTTAACAATAAAACCAGAATCTCAATCAGCTCAGCCTTCTCTAATATCTTAAATATTTATAAAATAGTAAATCATTAAACAGGTTTAAGAAAAATGTTAGGATTCAATTATATAGAATTTAAATATGTGTAATTTCAAAGTTTACACACACACACAATCTTGAAATAATATACACAATAATTTAATTGCTGGAATGTGAAAACAACACAAAGTGAGGCATCTTGAGAGCCATGTGAATTAAAGAAACCAGTATCTTTTTTAGATAAATTACTTGAGGGTGTATGCCAAAACAGTAAGAGTCAAATCCAATATTGGGCAAATAATTAAGATAATAAATATTTAGGGATGAATTTTCAAACTTAATTGTTTTATGTATAATCTTAAAATCCATTTAAATAATATTCAAGATTGTTAACCAAAGTAAATACTTTTACCTTTATAGAGATTTTTAACCTTTATAGAAAAAGTCTGAAGGATGCTAGAAGGAAACAGGGAAGGAAAAGAGGGAAAAAGCAAATTAATGAAAAAGAGACAGAACTGATGAATTAAGTACTACATTTATAACCTCAATCTAGATTAACAAGAATTAGTGAAGTTAAAGAGTGGAAGAATGTCTAATGCTGTATTTACAAAATTTACAAAATTACATTGAAAGAAATAATTTCTTGTCATTGTTATAAAGTATAATTTTTAAATTGCATTTTTAAAGCTTTAAGATAAAATTGAAAATAATTAATGTACTTTAGTACTTCTAAAGTCTAATTGTGGGGGCACCTGGGTGGCTCAGTCATTAAGCGTCTGCCTTCGGCTCAGGTCATGATCCCGGGGTCCTTGGATAGAGCCCCGCATCCGGCTCCCTGCTCTGTGGGAAGCCTGCTTCTCCCTCTCCCACTCCCCCTGCTAGTGTTACCTCTCTTGTTGTGTCTCTGTCAAATACATAAATAAAATCTTTTAAAAAATAATAAAGTCTAACTGAGGCAGAAAATAATTGAAAACAAAAAATATGAATATGCAATAAAATACAGAACTAAAAATAAATTGCAAGTATGCCTATAAAACACAGTAGAACATTACAGAAACAATAAGCAATATAAAATATATGTCAAATGTGGAAAAGTAAGTCTTTCTTTTAAAGGCAAGTTACCAAATAGTATAGAGTAACAATTCACAGTAATATTCTATTAAAAAGAATCTGAACAAAAACAAAACTTCAGAGAAAGACTAAAAGTAAATGACAAGCAAAGATATATCAAGCAAAGGTTAAAAAGAAAACTGATGTGGTAAAAAAGTAAGTATCAGAATAGAGGAGAAAGCAAAGAGAAGGTAATGGGATTTAAAAAAAATAGTAGTTTTATATTGATGAAAAGATACAAATCCACAAAAGCCTGCAACAATCCTGAACCTTTTGCTGATAAATTACATTTTATGAAAAATGTATAAAGTAAAATCATTACGAATAAAAAGAGAAACTGATAAAAACACAATTGTTATCAGAGAGTTTAGCACACCATTATAGATCTGTGGCAGTTCAAGCAATTCTAAAGTATGAAGCATATAATTTTAGAACCATATAATAAATAATCTTAGAATAATTTCAAATGTTTTATTCTCAACAAAAGCTACCTGAGGAGAGTTTGTTTTGTAACTGCCACACTAAACATGAAAAAGAAGCACAGAGGTGAAGCTTCTGGCATGACCGCCTGTAGTTTTGGTTCCCCCCATAGCTTTTGTCCTCACTGGGCAAATGACCAATCCTGCAAAATTATGCTGTGATAGACGCTCATTAGAGTGCCTGATCAGCTCACAGTTTCCACTTCTTCAGAATTATCTCTGGAAATGGCAAGGCCACCATGGGCTCAAACCCTGCTACATGACCTGCCACCTAACAATAGCTGTTTTATTGGACTGGGACTCAAACTCAAAAACAAAGTTCCACTTATTCTCATTGGTCAGATATGTGAAGCCAAGTGCACTTTTACATGTCCCTAACCTTGATTGTTTAGTAGGGTAACTCAGTGTTCTTCAAACAACCTCCATCTGTGAATTTGTATAAAGTGGTTATAGCATTGGCTGTGAAGTCAAAGTCCTGGGCTCATATTCTGATTTAACCACTTAATAGCTATATATGTGCATACACACCCACCCACCCACCCACACACACACACACACACACAGTCCCCTATACATTAAAAGTGATTCTCTGGGGGACGCCTGGGTGGCTCAGTCATTAAGCGTCTGCCTTCAGCTCAGGTCATGATCCCAGGGTCCTGGGATCGAGCCCCGCATCCAGCTCCCGGCTCAGCAGGAAGCCTGCTTCTCCCTCTCCCTCTCCCACTCCCTCTGCTTGTGTTCCCTCTCTCGCTGTCTCTGTCAGATAAATAAAATCTTTAAAAAAATTAAAAAAATAAAAATAAATAAATAAATAAAAGTGATTCTCTGGGAACTTGGTTAAAATTGTTATGTGTTAATTTGCTTCATTTTAATAACTATTATGTAATGGGATATAACTGAATTTATTGCTTCTGTAAGTTTGTTCCAACTTGGCTACTACATCTAGTCTTCAGGAAATTTGAGTTAAGTCATAAATGAGTAAGTGTGTACATGTATGCTTGCACATGGGTGCCAAAGGGTCACCATTTGGTAAGTGAAAAAATTTTGAGTAGAATGAAATTTGAGAATCCATTTGGTTTAAGTTTAGAGCATAGAGCCCAACTAGGGGGTTCAATCTCACAACGCTGAGATCATGACCTGAGCCAAAATCAAGAGTTGGATGCTTAACCGACTGAATCACCCAGGAGACCCTTTTTGTGCCTATTTTTAAATTTTTGGTGTCCTCAGATTTCTGTTGTCATGGACCTTCTTTTCACATTGCCTGATAAATTTCCTTCAGTCCCTTGGATTCAACTGTCAATAATATGTTTATATATTCTAGTCATCTACTTCTAGTCCCAGCACCCACTTTTTTGCTTCCATTTATTGTTTGATAAAATACTGAACTCCTTATGTCTGAAACTGACATCATGATCTCACCCCAGAGGTATGCTGTTTTTTTATGTGTGTGTGTGCTTGTTTTATTATCTTAATGAAGTACATCCTAATCCACTCTACTGCAAGTCAAAACTACATAGGAGAACCCACATCTAATCAATCACCAAATTCAGTTGATATGATTCTATCCCTTCTAGATCTCTTTATTCACTCAGTATCTCTGCATCTATTCTCCTAGGTCACAATACCTCTTCTCTGGATTTCTGTATTTCCCTACATGATTACTGCCTTTAGTACATTGAGGCCAGAATGATAGTACTAAAATGAATATTCATGTATAACTTTATTGTGGACATGGGCTTATTTTTATATGTATTCATTATATTAGTTGTTTGAGGTATAATCCAAAATATAATTTACCACTTGACCACTTTAAAGTGTACATTTTAATGGCTTTAATACATTTGCAATGTAGTACAACCATCACCACCACCTCATTCCAGACCATTTTCATCCCCCATCGCTATTAAGCAGTCACTGTCTATTCTCTCATTCACCAGTACTGGTCACCATCAATCTGCAAATCATAGATCTGCAAATCTGTCTCTATGGATCTGCCTACTCTGGACAATTCATGTAAATGGAATCATGAAATATGTGGCTTACTTTACTTAGTGTGATGGTTTTAAGTTTCATCCATGATGTAGCATGCATCAGTACTTTATTCCTTCTTATTGCTGAATAACATGCCATTATATGGATATACCACATTTTGTTTACATAGTCCTTAGTAGATAATCATTTGAGGTGTTCCACGTTTTGGCTATTGTGATTAATGTTTTATGAGCATTGATGTGCAAGTATCTGTTCAAAAACCTGTTTTGAATCAATTGGGTATGGCTCATATAACAATTCCAAGCTAAACTTTTTGAGGAACTGCCAAATTGTTTTCTAGAGCAGTTCAACATTCAACAAACTCACCAGCAATCTATGAGAGTTCCAATTTCTCCACATTCTTGTGAGCACTCATTATTTTCCTTTCTTTTACAGCTATCCTAGTGGGCATGAAGTGGTATCTCTTTGTGGTTTTAATTGGCACTTCCCTAATGACTAATGCTGTTAAGCATCTATTCATGTATGTATTGGCCAACTGTATGTCTTATTTGGAGAAATGTCTATTTAAATCCTTTGTCTAATTTTCAATTGGATTGTTTGGCTTTTTGTTGTTGAGTTGTAAGCATTTTTATGTTCTGGCTGGTAGACCTTAATCAAATGTAAGATCTACAAATATTTTGTCACATTCTGTGGGTTATCTCTTCCCTTTATTAATATTGTCCTTTGATGCACAAGTATTTAATTTTAAAGAAGTCCAACTTATCTATTTTTTCTTTTATAGTTTCTGCTTTTAGTATTGTATCTATGAATTCATTGCCAGATTGAAGTTCATAAAGCTTTATCCCTGAGTTTCCTTATGAGAGTTTTAGAATGTTAGGTACTAAATTAAGGTATTTGATACACCTTGAGTTAATTTTTGTATGTGGTGAGGTAAAGGTCCAGCTTCATTATTTTGCCTGTCAGATCCAACTGTCCCTGAACCATTTGTTCAGAGATTATTCTATGTTGAATGATCTTGGGACTCTTGTTGAAAGTCAACTGACCATAGGTGTATTGGTTTATTTCTGGATTCTCAATTATACTCTATTAGTCTATGGGCCTACCAATATGCCAGTATCACACTGTTTCGATTACTGCAGCTTTATAGTAAGTTTTGAAATTGGGAAATATGTAGCCTCCAACTTCGGTTTTCTCATTCAGGACTTTTTGGGCTATTCAGTGTTTTTAAAATTCCATATGAATTTTAGGATCAGTTTTTTTTTAATTTTAAGATTTTATTTATTTATTTTATAAAGAGAGAGAGTGTGTGAGCAGGCAGAGGAACAAAGGATGGGAGAAAGAATCCCAAGCAAACTCCATGCTCAACACAGATCTCAACACAGAGCTCAACACAGGATTCAATCTGATGACCCACGAGACCACAAACCTAGCCAAAACCAAGAGTCTGAGTTCATCCAACTGAGCCCCCAGGCACCCCTCAGCTTGTTTATTTCTGAAAATAAAAAAAAAATGGTACTTGAAATTTTGATAGAGGTTACACTGAATCCATAAATAATGTGGGGGATTATTGCTATCCTAATTGCCTTCCAATTTATTAATATAGGTCTTTTAAAACCTCTTTCAACAGTGTTTTGTATTTTTTAGTGCATACATAAGTCTTACACATCCTTGCTCTTTTACATTAAAGTCTGCAGTTTTAAAAGGCAATACACCAACAATTAGAATTCGTGGTACAAAAATTTATAGTTCATTATTTCTAGTAAACTAAAGTCACTAAATTCCCGAGCTGGCCTCCATGGTTTCTAATGAAAAAATGAGCTCTTAATCTTTTAAAGGATCTGTTTATATGATGAGTCATTTCTCTCTTGCTGCTTCGAGGATTCTGTCTCTACCTTTCAACAGTTTTATTATAATGTGTTTCAGTGTGATGTTTCTGAGTTTATCTGACCTGGGACTCACTGAAATTCTCAAATATGTGGATTCATGTATTTCATCAAATATGTGAAGTTTTATCATATTTCTTCAAATATTCCTTATCTCTCCTCTGGGTTCCCTCATTATCCTTATCTGGGTACACTTGATGGTGTCTCACAGGTTTCTTAGGCTTTGTTTATTTTTCATAATTCTTTTTTCTTTCTGCTTTTTAGACTGGATAATTTTGATTGTTTTATCTTAGAATTCACTGATTTTTTTTCTGCCTGATTAAATTTGTTGCTGGATCCCTCTAATGATTTTTTCACTTCAGTTAGTATACTTTTCAACTCCAGAATTTCTACTCATTTTATGAATGAAATCACATGGTATTTGTCTTTCTCTGACTGACTTATTTTGCTTAGTATAATACACTCCATCCACATTATTGTAAATGACAAGATTTCATTCCTTTTTATGGCTAATATTCCATTATATATTATATATATATGTGTGTGTGTATATATACATATATATGTGTGTATATATGTGTGTGTGTGTATATATATATATATATAATATGCCACCTCTTCTTTATCCATTCATCAGTTGATGGATATTTGGGCTCTTTCCATAGTTAGTTCAGCTATTGTTGATAATGCTGCTATAAACATCAGGGTGCATGTATCCCTTCAAATCAGTAATTTTTGTATATTTTGGGTAAATATCTAATAGTGCAACTGCTGGATTGTAGGGCAGTTCTATTTTTAACTTGAAGAAACTCCATACTGTTTTCCAGAGTAGCTGTACCAGTTTGCATTCCCACCAAGAGAATGAGGATTCCATTGAAAAAGGATTCCCTTTTTTCTGCAACCTTGTTAACACCTGTTGTTTCCTGTGTTGTTAATTTTAGCCATTCTGACAGGTGTGAGATGGTATCTCATTGTAGTTTTGATTTGTATTTCCCTGATGACGAGTGATGTTGAGCATCTTTTCAGGTGTCTGTTAGCCATCTGTATATGTCTTCTTTGGAAAAATGTCTATTCATGTTTTCTGCCCATTTCTTAAGTGGATTATTTTGTTTTGGGGGGGTGTTGAGTTTGCTAAATTCTTTATAGATTTTGGATACTAACCCTTTATTAGATATGTCATATCCATTCCAAAGGTTGCCTTTTAATTTTGTTGACTGTTTCCTTTCCTGTGCAGAAGTTTTTATCTTGATGAAGTCCCAATAGTTCATTTTTGCTTTTGTTTTCCTTGCCTGCAGAGATGTGTCTAGTAAGAAGCTGCTATGGCAGATGTCACAGAGGTTGCTGCCTGTGTTCTTCTCTAGGATTTTGATGGTTTCTTATCTCACATGTAGGTCTTTCATCCATTTTGAATTTAACAAATACTATAATCTTTTAAAAATGTATGAAGAACAGGGGTGCCTGCATGGCTTGGCCTATTAAGCATCTGATTCTTGGTTTCAGCTCAGGTCATAATCTTAGGGTCATGAGATTGAGCCTCACACTGGGCTCCATGATGGGTGTGGAGCCTGCTTAAGATTCTCTCTCTCCCTCTCCCTCTGCCTCTCCCACTGTGCTCATGGGCTCTCTCTCTTTCTCTCAAAGTAAATAAAAGAATAAAAAAAAATTTAAAATGTGTGAAGAACAAATAAAGAGGAGAGTTTAAAGTTACAGTCTAGTCAAATTGTCTGTGGAGTGATGTCAGTCCAGGACACATACTCACAGACAGTGGGACTAAGTGTTTAGCAGCTCATAACAATTTGACATTATTGCAAAATTTTTATTATATCTTACAGATGTATTGATCTTCAAATGGCTGGAATTTTTTTAAGTTTTTTTCTAGAAGTAGTTTGCAAAATACTGGTTTAGAGTAAAACCAAAGTCTCACTCCTTGCCACTGACGACAAAGAGATTCAGTGTGGTTTGAGGCTTTTTGGAAATTCTAAGTATCCATTCAAATCTTTCCAATTCCACTAGTAATTGCTAACAATGCAAGGATATGTAGAATAGGAGCATCGTCTCTATGAAGGATGTACCCCTTCTAATTTATAGAAGTTGTTAGGGCATGCAGGAATCAAATACACGTTGGCCAAGAAATAAAAAGACAGGAGTGCTGGATCCAAACAAAGACCAGATGGGGCAGGCCTGAGTGGGCACTAAACTGAAGTGTTAGAGGAACTAAAAGACATTTGTTTGAGACCTGGAACAATAAGTAAGGTAATGCTATGATGAAGAGCAGTGTACAAAGAAGGAAAGAGGCAGAGAAAGCCGAGCAGATATGTGTCTTCACTTTGTGTTTGGGCAGTCATAAATTCTTAACCCAAGATCTGAACTCAAAATTACATTCTTTAAATACCCTTGCATCACCACTATCAAATTCTATCCAGCTACCAATAAACAAATAGAAAACCTCAGTGAACTTTGCTGAAAATGAAAACTTCAGCAAATGAAAGTCTTTACTGCAAAGAAAAAAATAGCCTCTGTTCTGATTTTTATTCTATTTGAGTCTAGCTTATTCATACTCTCATTTGTGGGAGGAAAAGAAGGGTAAAATACAATATTTCAGGGAAGAAGAGCTGATATTTCTGTTATAATAGTTAAGTGTCCTGGGGCAAGTACTGAGTACAAATATGACAATATACCCCCTTGTGGAAACTGATCAATACAAAGACAAGTGGCTAGCGAGTGATGCATTAATTTTGCCACTAACACAGTCCCCATGGAAGCAGCTACTACCACATCATTAGTTACATGATTTAAAGCCTTCTGACTTGAGGTAGATAAGGCTCTCTACTAAGAAGAAAATTTGGAAAACCTAAAGAGAGCCATTTCCTCATCTTCATAGTTCTAAATGAGCACCATGAAGTATTCTGGAAGAATGATGGAATCAAACATGGATTAACAACACAGGCAAGTTAGTTTTGTTACATAACTCAAATGCTAGAGTATTATCTTGATACAGGACCCTGTTCAGCTGAAAGAGTCAATTTTTTATTAAAGAGGCGTGAAAGTCACATGTAATTTCTGCTGAATAAGGATTTCAGAAAACAGATGTTTAAAGTTACCAGATATAACTTGCTAGTAATTAAATTACCAACTATCAATGTTTGCAAAACTTTTACATTTTTATAATTTTTCTACATTTGCCAAAAAACACTCAATTGAAAGAAATGAAAAGCTGTGTAATTTATAAAACAAATCTGTAACATGAAGTTTTGAAGAGCAATATATAAATATGTCTATTGGTATTCATAAATTTCTTCTGACTACAAATGCTGTTAAATTTAGTCAAGTTTTTATTATTATTTGTCATTAAAAAACAAATGTATCTTTTTAAAAACAAAGGTAAATATATTCATTTTTATGTAAAATACTATAGCAGAGCTTCTTCTGCATTAATATAACCATAACTTGTTGGAGGTAATAAAATGTCCAGAGAAAATACTGAATTTCCCACGGAAGTAAAGAATGGCCATTTGATGATAAGTACTATTCCTGGTCATTAACACTAATGGGAATTATAGAAAGGGATTTTTAGGTAAGTGCCTTAAGAATGTCTTGACCAGCTCACAAATAATCTTGTATCTCTTTCTCCTCTTCCTTCTTCCTACCTGGAAACCATACAAGAAGGTTAGAACTGCACTGGTCGTTTCAAAACAGGATGCAAAACTGAGACTATGAATCAGGATTAAAAGATGGTAGAGATGAAAATTAGGAACCTCAGGTAATGGTGATGTTATGGAGCCACCACAGTAGCCTTGAACTGATAAAATATAAATTTCTTTTTATATTTATATCTCCTTTATATATTTATATCTCCTACAAGAAAGGAAGCTATAACTATATGTTGTTTAAGCTACTTTTGAAAAGGTATGTGTGTCTCTATAACTTGTAGCCAAACAAAATCCACATATACAGTTAAGTCTGATCATTGGTTATAGCTATAGAATAAATATTTTAATTAAAAAATTAACTCTACATAAATATTTCAACTTAATTCTTATTAACTTCCATTTATTAAGCATACAGTAAATGCCTGAATTATTCCAGATACCAGGAATTCAACAGTGAATAAAACACAAAAGTCTGTGTTCTCTTAGTGCTTTTATTCTAATGAATACAGATTAAAATTAAGGAAAAATATATGTAACAAGTCAGGTGTTAATTAGTGCTATGGTGGGAAAAAAATGACGATGGGAGGAAGGAGGGTGATGTGTTGGAGATATATTTCTATTTTAAGTTAGTCAGGAAGTTTTTTTAATAAGGTGATAATAGAGCAGAGACTTAAAGTAGGAGACATAGTGAGCTACTTAGACATATAAAAAGTGTTCTAGGCATGCAAACAGTGATAGCAAAGGCCCTGGGCTCCATGCATATTTGCAGAATTCAAGAAATCTAAGTAAAAGAGAGAGTCAAGTAGTATCGTAGTTATATTCTTAGATCAGCTCTTCCCTACATTTAATATACATATGAACCACCTGGAATTCTGTATTCCTAATCAACCCTTCAGGGAATGATGGTGATGGTCCACCAAAAGTCAGCAAGGTCTTAGATGAAATTATTGACCACATTTTTCTTTCCTTCTTGCATTCACGGTCTTTGCAATGTAATTCTGCAGTTCCTTTCACTAAAGGAATAAAGTATATTTCTCTGCCCCTCCATTTGCATACATCCATATGAACTTACTTTGGATAATAAAGTGAGTTAAAGGTGATTGTGTGTCTATATTGAACATAAGCCTTAAGAATCTTGATGTGTTTTTGCTTCCCCCTTAACTATGTCATTGCCTATGATGAGAGACATACGGAACTCAGCCCAGCCCAGCCAGCCTAGATCACTGATCTCCAACCAACCCACAGATGTGTGAGAAAGCCTAGTTAAAATGACTAAAGCTGACCAACCCAATACATCAATCAGTCTACCAGCAAAAGACCCATAGTCACATGAGCCTTAATTAGTCATTCAGAACTAAATCACTGAGTTTTAGACAGCAACAGCTTATCTGTACAATACACACATTTAAAGGAAATCGCCATGGGGAATTTTAAACATTAAATCACTATTTATTTTGGAAGGCTACTGATTGTTTAATGTATATTTATAATCTACTCAGAAGTGTGAAATAAGATCAACCAAGTATTATCAATCACAAGGTCTATTTTGGTTGTTCATCTTCGGAATCAAACTTATTAAATAGAATTAGGCTGACTATGACTTCTGTCATATTTGTAAAATATAAAGTACTTATTTATTTTGTGCAAGAAAGATACTGTTTTTTGATAGAAAATAATAGGTGAATAAGCTGTATTCTTATGAGCTATAATCATCTTAAAATGTGAAAGCAAAAGCTTATACTAATTTAGGACTACCCATCTGTAGCAATTAATCAACTCAGATTTCTACCTTAATCTTTGTGTAGTATCTTATTATTTAGCCAACGTATGAAATACAACAATCTAGAAGATTAAGAAGTGGTAATGAATGAGAATTATAGGTATCTGTGGAAACAAATATATATATACATATTTATATTTATATATATACATATTTATATTTATATATCTATCAATACATATCTATCAAAATACATATATATCAAAATATATACATATACATATTTATATTTACATATCAATACATATATATCAAAATACATATATATCAAAATATATACATATTTATATTTATATATCTGTACCTCTTTCCCATGTTCTCTGAAAAGCCCTAGACTAAGGAAACTAACTGAGGGTTGCTGGAGGGGAGTTGGATGGGGGCATGGGGTAACTGGGTGATGGGTATTAAGGATAGCACTTGTAATGAGCACTGGGTGTTATATGCAACTGATGAATCACTAAATTCTACCCTGGAAACTAATAATACAGTATATGTTAACTAAACTGAATTTAAATTAAGAAAAATTTTTAAAGCCCTAGAAATACATACAACCAAGTGACAATGAACAGTTAATCTGAGATATTCTCCACTTGAAGGAATAAGGGATCCTTAAAAAATGGCTAAGAAATTACACAAAGAATGAGAGAAACATAACTAAAGGACACAGGATCCAGCTTCAAGGGGCTCCCAATGGCCAAATCCGTGAAAATGTGAACACCAAGAAAAGTAAGAGAGCAAGAGGATATTCATGGCATCAGATAAGAATCTTTCATTTGAACAACAAAATAAGGAAAAGAGCAACAGGATATTCACTGAATCAGATAAGAATCTTTCATTGCTTATTTAAATTCAGTGTCTGCTAGCTTTGTCTAATGCATAATTCCTATGCCCCTCTGAATTAATAAGTAATTTGAAAGGAGAGTATTATCATTCATTTATTTATTCCTGCCCCTAAAATTAATTACAAAAGGGTCAACAGTAAATGTACAGCATTTTATTCCATGAATATTATTTTACTATCTTAATTATTTTAATGTACAAACTATCTCAGATTTGGCCAGTGGGAACCCATTCGAATTAGGTTATTTTCATACAAAATTTATGCAAGAAATTGGCTTATGCAATTGCAAGGGCTGGCTAAGTGGTCCCTCAAAGGTCATGTTTCAGTGTTGAAGGCTGGAGCTTGAAACTGATAGGGCATGGAAGAAGATGAGAAGAACATAGCAAGATGGAACCCCAAGAATACAAGCTAGGACTTCATAAGGATGGACTAAACCCATGTCTATTCTAAATGTCTCTGTCCTTGGTGACAAGGATATTCTGCAAATGCTGGTGTCCGTTGATCATGGAGCTAAACACACATATCTGTTCCAGGAGTCAGAGACACTGAACAGAGGTTCAGGGAAAGGAGGAGCGATTGCAGGCCCAAACATTGCTCTATGCCAACAAGGTAAGTCAGCAGATTGGTGACAATCTGTGTCAGCTACAAAAAGTCATCTTTCTTCCCATTACCATTCCAATCTCACAGGAATCTCTCTTGTGGCCCATCCTAAACAGAAATGTATAAGGAAGGGAAATTCGGCAGAAGTTCTTTCTGAAACAATTGTAGCTTTGGAGACAGAATATATCATAAGAAAGACTGGATTGTGAGAGTCCACCTTAATAGCCAGTAGGGGAACCACTGATTCTGAATTCTGGAAGCTCTGCCCCCTACATAGGAATATCTACTTGGAGGTCCAAGCTACCCATCTAATTACCATAAGTAACAAGAAAAGAATATGAACTAACATAAAAAACAAAATTTGTCATATGAAGTACAGACAACAAAAAAGACATACCAGAAAAATATGGCCACCATTGAGATGAAAATTGTAACCTGGTATCTCAAAATATTTAAAAGAAACAAATTGAAATACAAACTTTCAAAGAATGATGTAAATCAAATGTAGTCATCTCAAAAAAGAGGTGGTCAGAAAACCATAGAATATAAAAGGAGAATAAAAAAAAAGTTTTAAAAGAAAATATGTGGGTGTATATATAAAATAAAGGATAACAAGAATAATAATAGAGGGTAGAAAGAAAAGTGATAAACAAGAGAATTTGAGCAAAAATATAAATAATTATAGTTCTGGATTATAACCCACAGAATAACATAAATATAATGAGTTTATATTAAAAAGAAGAATCACATGAATAAATAGATGGGCTAGAAGGGATAGAAAGATTTAATTTTTAAAATGTTGAGAAAAAGAGAAATAAAAAATTTCCATGAGGCAAGCCCCACACTATTAATTGCTGTAAGCTACATCCAAGGATGAGTGCTACAATAGTTTGAATGTGTGTCCCCCAAAATTCTTATGTGGAAATATTAACGAGCAATGTCATGGAATTAGGAGGTGAAGTTTTTGGGAGATGCTAAGACATTAGGGAAGAGGTCTCATGGATGGAATTTGTGCTCTTCTAAAGGACACCCCACCATGGGAGAACACAATGAGAAGCAGGCACTCTGCAACCCAGAAAAGAGCCTTCACCAGAACATAACCATGTCAGCACCCTGAACTTGGACCTCCAACCTCCAAATCCATGGGAAATAAATTTCAGTTGTTTGTAAGCCACCTATTCTGTGGTATTTTATTATAGCAGCTAAAACAGCTATGATAGGTGTTAATATTAATATTAATAAGCAGATGTTTGAGGAGAGGGAACGTATTTGCATTGCCTCAAAGTATCTCCCCCAATTATTAATTCCAAAGGGGAAAAAAACGCAGTAACGTCACTGGGGAGAAACTTGGCAGATACTCTTTTTTTTTTTTAAAGATTCTATTTTTTTTTTTTAGATTTTATTTATTTATTTGACAGAGAGAGAGCGAGAGAGTGAACACAAGCAGGGGGGGTGGGAGAGGGAGAAGCAGGCTTCCTGCTGAGTAGGGAGCCCGATGTGGGGCTCGATCCCAGGACCCTGGGATCATGACCTGAGCTGAAGGCAGACGCTTAACGACTGAACAACCCAGGAGCCCCTTGGCAGATACTATCTTAAACTGATCAAAATTAACATCATCAGTAAGAAGACTATCAACATCATGTCCTTTCAGATATAATACACAGAGAAGGATACATTTCAGCAGTATTTTTGCCAAAATGAATACCTCAATCTAATCATAAGTAAGAGTATATAAACAGACAATCCATGAGAAAAGAAATGTACATGGGATCAGAACAGGGAAGCCGGCTACAAAGAAGGAGCCAAGGCGCGGGTTCTCAGCTCGGGGTGGCCATAAACTGTGATCTGCAGCACAGATGGGCCACTACTCCTCCAGCAAGGACCCAACAAGCGGCAGATCCGGGGAGACTCCCCTTCCTCCCCCGGGAGGAGCAGCACAGGAGGGCAACACAAGAATCTGCTGGGTTTGGAGACTCCACACAGGGTCTTGCGCCAGAGACAGAATCGCTCAGTCACAGGCCAGGTGAGCATGCAGTGTGACCAGAGATTGGGGAGATGGGAGTGATTGACTGCTTTTCTCTGGGGGCTCACTGAGGAGTGGAGCCCCAAGTTCTCAGCTCCTCCAGGGCAGAGATTGGGAGGCTGCCATTTTCACTCTTGTCCTCCAAAGCTGCAAGAAAATCTTGCAGGGAACAAAAGCCATGAGAGCAAACCTGAGCAGATTACTTAGCCCGTACCCACAAGGGCAGGACAATTCCGTCTCCCGGAAAGACATTTGGGAACCACGGCAACAGAACCTTCCCCCCGAGGACCAGCAAGAACAACAAGCCAAGACCAAGTTTACCGATCAAGAAGAACAGCAGAACACCAGCACTAGGGGAATACAGCATGTAGAATTCATGGCTTTTTATCCCCTGATTCTTTCAGTCTTTCAAAGTTAATTTTTTTAATTTTCTTTTTTTTCGTTTTCTATTTTTTTAATTTTTCTTTTTCCCTTTTTCAACCAACATCTTATCAACCCCTTTTTAAAAAATCTTATTTATTTTTCATTTTTAGAGTCATATTCTATCCCTTCATTGTAGCTAACCTTATTTTTGGTATATATATATATACATATATATATATATATATATACACATATATATATAAGTTGTTCTCTCCTTAAAATTTTGGGATACAGTTTCTTCTAACAAACCAAAATATACCCTAAATCTCTAGTGTATGGCTTTGTTCTAGTCCCCTGATTGATCACATTCTCTCCTTTTTTTTTATTTATCTTCTTTCTTTTTTCAACCAATTTCTTATTACTTCCTTTTATAAATCTTTTACAATTTTCATTTTTACAGTCATATTCTATCCCTTCATTGTATTTACCCTTATTTTTGTTAATGTAAGTTTTTTCTTTCTTTAAAATTTTAAGAGGCAGTTTCTTCTAAAAGACAAAAATACGGCCAAAATCTAGTGTGTGGCACTGATCTATTCACCAGCCTGATCATATTTGATCATATTCTTTTTTTTTTCTTTCTTCTTTCTTTCCCTTTCTTTTCCCCCAGTTTCAGGTCTCTTCCAATTTGTTTAGTGTATATTTTTCTGGGGTCGTTGTTAACCTGTTAGCATTTTGTTCTCTCATTCATCTGTTCTCCTCTGGACAAAATGACAAGAAAGAAAAACTCACCTCAAAAAAACAGAACAAGAGGCAGTACCGACTGCCAGGGACCCAATCAATATGGATGTTAGTAAGATGTTGGAACTAGAGTTCAGAATGACGATTTTAAAGACACTAGCTGGGCTTGAAAAAAGCATGGAAGATACTAGAGAAACCCGTTCTGGAGAAATAAAAGAACTAAAATCTAACCAGGTCGAAATCAAAAAGGCTATTAATGAGGTGTAATCAAAAACGGAGGCTCTAACTGCTAGGACAAATGAGGCAGAAGAGAGAATTAGTGATATAGAAGACCAAATGATGGAAAATAAAGAGGCTGAGAAAAAGAGAGATAAACAACTACTGGATCATGAGGGCAGAATTCGAGAAATAAGTGACACCATAAGATGAAACAATATTAGAATAATTGGGATCCCAGAAGAAGAAGAAAAGAGAGAGGGACAGAAGATATACTGGAGCAAATTATAGCAGAGAACTTCCCTAATTTGGGGAAGGAAACAGGTATCAAAATCCAGGAGGCACAGAGAACCCCCATCAAAATCAATAAAAATAGGTCAACACCCTGACATCTAATAGTAAAACTTAAAAGTCTCAGAGACAAAGAGAAAATCCTGAAAGCAGCTCGGGACAAGAGGTCTGTAACCTACAATGGTAGAAACATTAGATGGGCAACAGACCTATCCACAGAGACCTGGCAGGCCAGAGCCAGAAAGGATAGGCATGATATCTTCAGAGCACTAAATGAGAAAAAATACGCAACCAAGAATACTATATCCAGATAGGCTGTCATTGAAAATAGAAGGAGAGATAAAAACTTCCAGGACAATCAAAAACTAAAGGAATTTGCAAACACAAAACCAGCCCTACAAGAAATATTGAAAGGGGTCCTCTAAGCAAAGAGAGAGCCTGAAAGTAACATAGACCAGAAAAGAATACAGACAATATACAGTAGCAGTCAGCTTTACAGTAAATACAATGGCAATAAATTCATCTTTCAATAGTTACCCAGAATGTAAATGGGCTAAATGCCCCAATCAAAAGACACAGGCTATCAGATTGGATTAAAAAAACCAAGACGCATCAATATGCTGTCTGCAAGAGACTCATTTATGACCCAAAGATACCTCCAGATTGAAAGTGAGGGTGTGGAAAGCCATTTACCATGCTAATGGACACCAAGAGAAAGTTGGAGTGGCAATCCTGCATCAGACAAATTAGATTTTAAACCAAAGACTATAATAAGAGATGAGGAAGGACACTATATCCTACTTAAAGGTTCTATCCAACAAGAAGATCTAACAATTGTCAATATCTATGCCCCTAACATGTCATCTAAGCAAAAGATCAACAAGGAAATAAAGACTTTAAATGATACACTGGACCAAATGGACTTCACAGATATATTCAGAACATTCCATCCCAGAGCAACAGAATACGCATTCTTCTCTAGTGCCCATGGAACATTCTCCAGAAGAGATCACATCCTATGTCCAAATCAGGTTTCAACCCGTACCAAAAGATTGGGATCATTCCCTGCATATTTTTGGACCACAATGCTTTGAAACTAGAACTCAATCACAAGAGGAAAGTTGGAAAGAACTCAAATACATGGAAACTAGAGAGCATCCTACTAAAGAATGAATGGGTCAACCAGGAAATTAAAGAAGAATTAAAAAAATTCATGGAAACCAATGAAAATGAAAACACAACTGTTCAAAATCTTTGGGATGCAGCAAAGGCTGTCCTAAGAGAAAAGTATACAGCAATACAAGCCTTTCTCAAGAAACAAGAAAGGTCTCAAATACACAACCTAACCCTACACCTAAAGGAGCTGGAGAAAGAACAGCAATTAATAATTGGAAGCAGGAGAAGAGAAATAATAAAGATCAGAGCAGAAGTCAATGAAATAGAAACCAAAAGAACAGTAGAACAGATCAATGAAACTAGGAGCTGGTTCTTTGAAAGAATTAACAAGATTGATAAACCCCTGGCCAGACTTATCAAAAAGACAAGAGAAAGGACCCAAATAAATAAAATCATGAATGAAAGAGGAGAGATCACAACCAACACCAAAGAAATACAAACAATTATAAGAAAATATTATGAGCAACTATATGCAAGCATATTAGATAATCTGGAAGAAATGAATGCATTCCTAGAGATGTATGAACTACCAAAACTGAACCAGGAAAAAATAGAAAACCTGAACAGACCCATAACCAGTAAGGATATTGAAGCAGTAATCAAAAATCTCCCAACAAACAAGAGCCCAGGGCCAAATGGCTTCCCAGGGGAATTCTACCAAACATTTAAAGAAAAATGAATACCTATTATTCTGAAACTGTTCCAAAAAGTAGAAATGGAAGGGAAACTCCCAAATTCATTTTATAAGGCCACCATTACCTTGATCCCAAAATCAGACAAAACCCCATCAAAAAGGAGAATTACAGACCAATATCCCTGATGAACACAGATGCAAAAATTCTCACCAAAATTCTCACTAGCCAATAGGATCCAACAGTACATTAGAAGGATCCAAAAGTACATTAGAAGGATAATGTACAACAGTGCATTAGAATAAATCCCAAGTGGGATTTATTCCTGGGCTGCAAGGTTGGTTCAACATCCGCAAATCAATCAATGTGATACAATACATTAATAAAAGAAAGAACAAGAACCATATGATCCTCTCAGTAGATGCAGAAAAAGCATTTGACAAAGTACAGCATCCTTTCTTGATCAAAACTCTTCAGAGTGTAGGGATAGAGGGCACATACCTCAATATCATAAAGGCCATATGAAAAACCCAAGCGAATATCATTCTCAATGGGGGAAAAACTGAAAGCTTTCCCCCTAAGGTCAGGAACACGGCAGGGATGTCCACTATCACCACTGCTATTCAGCATAGTACTAGAAGTCCTAGCCACAGCAATCAGACAACAAAAACAAATAAAAGGCATCCAAATTGGCAAACAAGTCAAACTCCCACTCTTTGCAGATGATATGATATTTTATGTGGAAAACTCAAAAGACTCCACCCCAAAACTGCTAGAACTCATACAGGAAGTATGAGTATCCTGCCATAAAGTGGCAGGATATAAAATCAATGCACAGAAATCAGTGGCATTCCTATACACCAACAACAAGACAGAAGAAAGAGAAATGAAGGAGTCGATCCCATTTACAACTGCACCCAAAACCATAAGATACCTAGGAATAAATCTAACCAAAAAGGCAAAAGGAACAGTTTCAGAAAACTATAAAATACTCATGAAAGAAATTAAGGAAGACACAAAGAAATGGAAAAACATCCATGCTCATGAATTGGAAGAACAAATATTGTGAAGATGTCAATGCCACCTAGAGCAATCTACACATTCAATGCAATCTCTATCAAAATACCATCCACTTTTTTCAACGAAATGGAACAAATAATCCTAAAATTTGTCTGGAACCAGAAAAGACCCCAAATAGCCAGAAGAATGTTGAAAAAGAAATGCAAAGTTGGTGGCACCATAATTCTGGACTTCAAGCTATTATTACAAACCTTTCATCATCAAGGCAGTATGGTACTGGCACAAAAACAGACGCATAGATCAATGGAACAGAATAGAGAACCCAGAAACGGACCCTCAACTCTATGGTCAACTCATCTTCGACAAAGCAGGAAAGAATGTCCAATGGAAAAAAGACAGTCTCCTCAACAAATGGTGTTGGGAAAATTGGACAGCCACATGCAGAAGAATGAAACTGGACCATTTCCTTACACCACACCCAAAAATAGACTCCAAATGGATGAAAGACCTAAATGTGAGACAGGAGTCCATCAAAATCCTAGAGGAGAACACAGGCAGCAACCTCTTCAACCTCAGGTGCAGTTACTTCTTCCCAGAAACATCACCAAAGGCAAGGGAAGCAAGGGCAAAATGAACTATTAGGACTTCATCAAGATAAAAAGCTTTTGCACAGCAAAGGAAACAGTCCACAAAACCAAAAGACAACCTAGAGAATTGGAGAAGATATTTGCAAATGACATATCAGATAAAGGGCTAGTATCCAAAATCTATAAAGAACTTACCAAACTCAACACCCAATGAACAAATGATCCAATCAAGAAATGGGCAGAAGACATGAACAGACATTTTTCCAAAGAAGATATCCAAATGGCCAAAAGACACATGAAAAAGTGCTCAACATTGCTCGGCATCAGGGAAATCCAAATCAAAACCTCAATGAGCTACCACCTCACACCAGTCAGAATAGCTAAAATTAACAAGTCAGGATACGACAGCTGTCAGCAAGGATGTGGAGAAAGGGGAACCCTCCTACACTGTTGGTGGGAATGCAAGCTGGTGCAGCCACTCTGGAAAACAGTATGGAGGTTCTTCAAAAAGTTGGAAATAGAGCTACACTACGACCCAGCAATTGCATTACTGGGTATTTACCCCAAAGATACAAATGTAGTAATCCAAAGGGGGGCACATGCACCCCAGTATTTATAGCAGCAATGTCCACAACAGCCAAACTATGGAAAGAGCCAAGATGTCCATCAACAGATGAATGGAGAAAGAAGATGTGGGATATATATACAATGGAATATTATGCAGCCATCAAAAGGAATGAGATCTTGCCATTTGCAACGACATGGATGGAACTGGAGCGTGTTATGCTGAGCAAAATAAGTCAATCAGAGAAAGACAGGTATCATATGACCTCACTGATATGAGGAATTCTTAATCTCAGGAAACAAACTGAGGGTTGCTGGAGTGGTGGGGGGGGTGGGAGGGATGGGGTGGCTGGGTGATAGACATTGGGGAGGGTATGTGCTATGGTGAGTGCTGTGAATTGTGTAAGACTGTTGAATCACAGATCTGTACCTCTGAAACAAATAATACATTATATGTTTAAAAAAAAAGAAGATAGCAGGAGGGGAAGCATGAAGGGGGTGGAAATCAGAGCGGGAGATGAACCATGAGAGACTATGGACTTGGAAAGCAAACTGAGGGTTCTAGAGGGGAGAGGGTGGGGGAATGGGTTAGCCTGGTGATGGGTATTAAGGAGGGCACATTCTGCATGGAGCACTGGGTGTTATACGCAAACAATGAATCATGGAACACTACATCAAAAACTAATGATGTAATGTATGGTGATTAACATAACATAATAAAAATAGAAAAAAAGAAAATTACAAGATATGATACAGTAACTTCTATTCCTGAATCAGTGGTCCTATTTACTTCCCTCTGAATTATGACATTGGGATAGAGATTTTAATAATTAAGAAATAAGACTCTTCCATGGGCCCCAGGAGCTCAACTTCTATTTCTTTCCATATGTATATCTTCTGTCTCCTATTGGTGAGATCTAAATCTAATCTGAGAAATCATGTGGACTCAGAAATCCTCCTAAAAGTTCCTATCTTAGACTTGGGGAAAAAAATGTTTTCCTGTTTAATTAAAATTTTGTCATCTTTGCTTAATGGTCTTAGCTTTAGAATGTCTCTTAGGAAAGTCATTGTCTGGCCTAGAGAAAAGTCAATTACAATAAATTCAACAAAGCATGCATACGGATACTGGGTAAACACTACTCTTGATAGTTAGCTATATCCTCCTGACCACACCTTTTCCTATGTTTGCCAATGTACCATTTTATACTTTAAGTTCCTTTAGGGTGAAACTTGATCTATCCTTTTGCGTTCATCTTCCTGGGGCCCAAGATGATTTGTAGCATGCAGTAGGTGAGATGTACAATAATATGTGAGAAGGAATAAGTTATTTAATAAACAGTCTCATCATTTGAAAAATAAAGAAAATCATACTTCATATTATTTAAAAAGCACTCTTTCTGTATAACTATATAGATAACAGATAGATAAGTAAGTGGTTAGGTAGATAGTAGATGATAGATGATAGATTATAGATAACAGAATGTATGTATATATAATGAAACTTTAAATCTACTGAAAACACTTGGAAAATCTTTATGATATTTATGTAATATTCAGAGAGAGAAAGTCTACATAAAACGAAAACAAAAATAGGGCCCTTTAGGAATAGCAGATATGATTACATAAACTATATTTGTGCAAATCAAGAACACCATAAACTTTTTTTTTAAGATTTTATCTATTTATTTGACACAGCGAGAGAGGGAACACAAGCAGGGGGAGTGGGAGAGGGAGAAGCAGGTTCCTGGCTGAGCAGGGAGCCCGATGCGGGGCTCGATTCAAGGACCCCAGGATCATGACCTGAGCCGAAGGCAGACGCTTAACGACTAAGCCACCCAGGTGCCCCAATGTTCATTTCTTTTTTAAGATTTTATTATTTGAGAGAGAGAGAGAGAGAGAGAGCATGAGCAGGGGGAGCGGCAGAGGGAGAGGGAGAAGCAGACTCCCCACTGAGCAGAGAGCCTGACGCAGGGCTCAATCCCAGGACCTAAGATCATGACCTGAGCTGAAGGCAGACGCTTAACAACTGAGCCACCCAGGTGCCCCAAGAACACTATAAACTTTAAAGCAAGTATAATGCATAAAATATAATAGATAGAGATCATGGATAAAGAGTTAATATCCTTAATAAATAAAAGAAATTCTTGCAAATCAAGAGAATTTAATTTCCACCTCAAGATTAAGTATTTAGCCTTTTAACTAATTCTCCTCACAAAGTGCTAATGAAAATAAAGAAGAAAAATTAAAAACAAAATCAAGATCAAAAGAGAAAATGGTCCAATCAGCTGAAGAGAAACTAGGAGATACCCAGCAAATGTTATCTTTTTTGTTTTTTGTTTTGTTTTATTTTGTTTTCTTTTGTTTTCCCCCAGATTTATTGAGTATAATTTACAAATGAAAGCTGTATATATTTAATGTATACAATGCAATGTTTTGATTATACATTGTAAAATGATTATCACAATCAAGCTAATTAACATTTCACCATTACACGGAGTGACCATTTTTTTGTGTATGGTAAAAACACTTAAGATATATTCTCTTAGCAAATTTCAAGTTTACCACACAGTATTATTAACTATGGTCACCATGCTGTTCATTAGATCATCAGAACTTATTCATCCTAAATAAGTGCAACTTTGGGGCACCTGGGTGGCTCAGTTGGTTAAGCGACTGCCTTCGGCTCAGGTCATGATCCCAGGGTCCTGGGATCGAGCCCCACATCGGGCTCCCTGCTCGGCAGGAAGCCTGCTTCTCCCTCTCCCACTCCCCCCCGCTTGTGTTCCCTCTCTCTCTCTGTCTCTCTCTCTCTTTCTGTCAATTAAATAAATAAAATCTTTTAAAAAATAAATAAATAAATAAATAAGTGCAACTTTGTACCCTTTTACCAACATACCTGGCCTCTGGCATCCACCATTCTACTTTTCTATGAATTTTACTTTTTAAGAGTCACACATATTAAGTAAGACTAAGCAGTATTTGTCTTTCTGTGTCTGGCTTACTTTACTTAGCATAATGTCCTCCAGTTTCATCCATGTAGTTGCAAATGACAGGAGTTCCTTCTTCTTAAGGCTGTTTGATACTACATTGTGTATATACACACTGCATTTTCTTTACGCATCAATCCATCAACAAACATTTAAGTTGTTTCCATGTTCTGGCTATTGTGCATAATGCTGCAGTGAATATGGGAGCGCAGATATTTCTTCAAAATCCTGATTTCATTTCTTTAGGATATGTATCAAGACAGAATTGCTGGATCATTTGATATTTGTATTTTTAATTTTTTGAGGAACCTCAATTTTGGTTTCCGTGACTGTACAATTTCAGTAATTTCTTTTTTTACTGAAAAATCCTAATTTCAGTAATTTCTAATTTTAGGAAAAATTAGGCAGAGCTCAGAAACCCCCCACCTCTGTGACAATGGAGGGAAATGAAAATAATCAAATAGACAAATCTTACCAACAGAGCTGTGGAAGGAAATCCACACCCAGAGAAACCAGAGACCTAATAATAAATCCTCCAGATGTACTGTTGAAAGTCTTAAGTTTCTCGAGATCAAAAGGGCCCACTAACTGTTAGACAAGAATATTAAAAAAAGACACAAAACCAGAAGCATCCTGGTAAAACTTCTGAACTGAAATGATGAAAATTTTGCAGGTTTCCAGAGAGAAAAATCAAGTATCATATGAAACAAAGAGTGAGACTACCAAGAGAATTCCCAGTGTCAAATATCAGGAAACCATGGAGTAATTTCTAAACACTTTGAAGGAAGATAATTTTAAACACAGAAATTATATTCAAACTATCATCTAATTGACTATGCATGTATATACATTCAGGTATAGAATTAATTAAAGCAATTTATCTTTGAGATCTATCACTTTGGCTTTTTAAAAAGATGAATAAGCTGTATAAACATATAAAATCAAATGAAAGATCAGTAAAGATACAGAGAAATAGGAGGCAAATGAAAATTTTTAAAAATATTATAGACAAATTATACCAATAAACTTTGAACACTTTGACAATATATGTCAATATCCAAGAACATAAAAATGAGCAAACTTAACCCAAGTAGAAAGGAAAAACTTCCATGGACAAGTAGCTATATGATAAACTGCAAAAGTGATCAAAGTTCTATCCAGCCAAAAGTGCTAGATTTTATACTACACACCAGACCTTCAAAAAGTGATAACCTATATCCTTAATTCTAAGAGGGGAATGATTTTAGGAAGTAGTATTGATTTGGCTAACTTCTTTGGAAAGCAGAAAAAATAATTATGCATTAAATTAACACCTTTACTATAAGTGGCATGTTGATTTTAAAAATATTAAAATGTAGATTAAAAATGGCAATTCCTTTTATCTTTTTACACCCATCCAAAGCCTAGAAAAGAGATGGAAATCTTGAATTTTTATATGAACTTTCATATTTAGATACCAAAGATAGACAATAACAGATTAACATACACACACACCAAAAAACACCCACCAAATAGTACTGTTTATGAATATATTTGAAAAAAATCAGTAACTGTTTACTAATCAAAAAGAATGTTATAATAATTAAGTTGAATTACATTGCTGACATGAACACAAGACATAATATAGTAAGGACATGCCATAATACAGTAAGGAGAGCCCATAAAATTCAATCATACAAAACACAGTCACATTATTTCAAGCTACTGAAATGACCAGAAAGAGCCTGCCTTGCCCCCATCCCAAGAGTTCCAGAATCCTACTCATGACCCAGTTCCTTGTTTGTAGCAGCTACTGTTATAGTTGTCCTCTTCAGGTTAAATACCAAATGGGGTAATTCTAGATTTTCTAGATAACTAAGAATTCTCTTACTACTCTAGAGCGAGTTTCATTGGCCCAATCCAGAGACATTGGACCACAAAATTACTGAAAAATCAACCCATCATTCTCCCTACTTTCAAAATCTGAGTTACTTCCTGTTTCTCTGCCCAGTTTCAGTCTCTCCTCCCTACATTTCTTGCCCACCCTGAAAAGATGAAACTGTTAGCTTTTTCCCAATTAAGAACTGAAGCTAGACAGGGGATGGATACTAACTGCCAATTGTTTCATATCCAAATCTGATCATTGGGCATATTACCCAATTATCAATGAACTCCATTGTAAAATTATATTCAAATATATAGCATAACATCATTTCCATAAAAGATAGATCTTTATATCATAAGGAGAAAGCTAGGTAGCTGGAGGGCTGGATAGAGAAAGAGTGAAGGAAGAAAATGGATGCAAAACAGTTGCTTGCTGGTGAGCATACTTGTTAAATACATGAGTGGTTTTCTCTTGGGAAAGAACTAATGTGGCAACTTTCATTTTTTAAATTTTTTATTCCTTAATGTTATCTTTCTCATAATGAACCCATGCTTTTCATATTCAAAAACAAAACCAGTAAAGATTTACAAAAGAATAAGAATAAATGGAAATAAAATATTTAAGTCCCTTCAAAAAGTAACTTACACTATTCACATTTATGATTTTTTATTTTATTAACCACAAATCTTTGTCTTTTTCCAAATTTATATATACATATATATATATATATTTATATTTTCAGGTGACATCTCTTTTATTGAAAGTACATATTATAAAATAAATAAATATATTTTTCAATCTATATGAGTAGGGTAACAGACATACAGAAAAGCCCAGGTAAGCCCAATTGTTCTAGGCAAACTAGGAATTGTGCAAAGAACTGGAAGGACTGATTAGTATGGAATGTCAGACATAATAATCAGTTATTAAAAGGATCTAAGAATGTGCTGCAGGAGTTTTACCAATATTCCAGAAGGAGAATTTCTTTAATTGACTTGATTATCCATCTTCTGAAAAATTAAGTCTCTGAATTGCCCTGATGTTTAACAATATATCCAATTGCAACCACAATTAATAAAAGATGAAGATGGGATATCCTGTAACCAAGAACTGATGAACATAACCAAAAGAATAAACCACCATGTCTGGAGTGAGTTGAAAGTGAGGAAGTGGAAATAAGAAGACTGCACATCTGTGCTGTGCATAAGCCAGACCCTCCTGGGTGATGAATGTTGTCTTTGGATTATTATTAGACAGTCACCAGAGGTGATTAGAAGTAGTCCTTTGGCAGAATTGTATGTCTTACTAGTGTTCTTGTGGTTAGGGGTTTACTATCTGACACCAGATTTAGAGCAATACTCCCCATATTATTTGACTTCCATTCAAGGGGAAAAACAAAAACAAGACACCGCAAAATTTCTTGTATATCTGTAGTATGAGCTCACAGGGGGCTGTTTATCCATGTTGGAATAAAGAGCTCCAAAGAATTGGGCTCCATCTTTCCCCTTAGATCCAATCTTACCACTCAATGTTGAGGTGCAGTATTTGTGTGTCTTCATGTGTGCATCTATTTTGGGGTTCCAGAAATTTTTACAATTATTTTTCACAACACCCTCCTGCTCAGAGGGTAGTTACGTATACATTTTCTTTATCTTCATTTAATTTGAGGGCAATTTGTGTCCTATCTTGCTTAAGGTTTTGACAAAGTTGTGGCATACAGATTTAATAAAGATGAACCTATAATGACATATCATAATCACCCAAAGTCCATAGTTAACTTAAAGGTTCACTCTTGGTTTCTACATTCTATGGGTTTGGACAAATGCGTAAAAACATATACCCATCATTATAATATCATACAGAATATTCTTCACTGCCCTAAAAATTCTCTGTGCTCTTCTATTCATCCCTCTCCCATCTGCCACCCCTGGCAACCACTGATTTTATTGTCTCCAGAGTTTTGACTTTTCATTTCATATATTTTTTAAAAGTTAAAAGGAAACCAATTTTTAAATGCCAGTTGTAAATACTCATATCTAAATAATATAGAATGCTCATAAAATATAATTATTGTTAAAATCATGCTTTTGTACAAACTTTTAAATTGCATGTTTTTCTAAGATTACAGAAAAGTTTTAAGTAAAAGAACATAGAATAGAGAATCTAGACCTAACTTGGGAAAAACATATCCTGTGGAGGTTACATTTGAACTGTGTCTGTATGAAGCCTAGGAGATTTTACTAGACACAGTCCCTAATGCACAGTGAATGATGAATATATATTCCTGCTTGGATAAATGAATGGATCAAAGAAATATTCTACACACCCACTCTTACTCATGTAGTGGCACAAAGAGAAAAAGATACTGGTATGGAATGTGAATAAATAGACAAAGCTGGTCGCATCTAAAGCAACTAGTCCATGCAATGAACATGATGAGTTCATTTCCAAAATCCAAATTTACTCTATCTCATAAAGGTGATATAAAACATAATACAGAAAAGTACAACACTTTGTTCTTGTTTTCCGATTATGCATTAAGCCATATATATACATGCAACTTTTAAATGAAAATTAAGTAACAATTCTAGACAAAATATACTCAAATTAAGAATAAGGGTTAAGTAAATGGCTTATAAATAATAAATCTTCTGAGTTAAGAAGAGGACATATTACACTAAAGTCTAAAATGATTTGAGAAAATCACTGTAGTTTTCCTACAGTGGAGGGAAGAGTGGGTCTCAGAATTAAAATATGTTGAGAATAGAAAGGAGAAAAAAAGGGAAGGAAATTTTCTGATTATCTGAAAGTCTAAATGCATAATTCAAAAAATATGACTATTAGCACAGTACAAAAAACAAGGAAATCAGGGGAATAAGCAATACTGAATATTTCACATAGCTGCAAGAGTAATTCATTTGTATACTAGAAGAAAATGAACCATATGTATTGAAAGCAATGAATTTAAGTTCAAGAATTTTGAGATGCCTTATAAAACCATATAAACAAGAAGCTCCTCTGTTTGGATTTTTGCCAAAGAATAACCTATGCATTTTAATTTACTTAAAAAAAATGTAAGATGAAAAAAGACATGGGTATTATTCTGTTGCCAGCCTCCCCCCTGCCACCCAACCAAGCCAATCAATTTTGGATGCTTTACCGAGTCCTGCCTTCATTGTTTTTCTTAAAGTCAGATACATTTCCTACATCCAGTCTTTCCATCAATGGAGACACAGCAGACTCTCATATAGAAATATCTTTTTAAATGATGACTCCAGTATAAAACTTTGAACTTCAATTTGCCACAAAACGTTATTACATAGCTAATTACATGACCTAATATTTTTTCCATATCTTCTTTATGATTTCAGCAATATTGAAAACCAAGTGAATTTTCTAGCATTGTGGTGTCCTTCAAGAGGAACACTTATAAAATATTAGTATATAGGTCTCTATCTCCATCAAAATAAGAGTAAATGTTTAACATTCCATAATGTAATGTTAATCATTGGTGGAAATACAGTGCACTGCTAAAATATTTACTTAATCTGTTTGAATAAAAAATATTTAAAACACAAAACATACTGCTTTTACTGTGGCACATAGATTTTCAAAGTAAAATTTAATTCATAGAAACTGAACCTATTAAAATAATAGTTGGCTCTATTTGTCATTTTATTTAATTTCTTTCCAACTTGTGCTTTACATAAAATTTCTTTGAGTAACTACTATTAGAGTATGCGTTCTTGCTAGGGTAATAAAATGCCCCTAACTTTCCATTGACGTGGATAGAATACAAGTATTCACAAGTTTTCAAGTCTATGTAGATTCTAAGACAAAACAGAATTTTTCACAGTATTAAGAAAAAAAAAACTTTTGTCTAGTGCTACTAAATATTTCAAAGGAGTCTGCAGAGGTTCCAATGGGATCTCATCTTCCTTGTCTGAATTATTTTAGAAGTGAGAACTATGAACACAGCCTTACATGAGAGAGAAAGCAATAATGCACATTTTTATTTTTAGAATTGTACGTGTACTGTGTCTTCCTTATCTTCTCTCTTCTTTGGCCCCTCAAAATCAACACAAGATATATCCAAAATATTGTATCAGCAAATATTCTTTCCTTGGAAACCAAGAAAGCTCTAATACAATGAGAAAAATGTTGGAACTAAGAGTGGGAAACTGTTCCACTCTGACCTAGGTTAGGGATATGTTTCTTGGCTTTTCTCTTCTTTATGAAAAATAAAGGCACGTGTCCTGTCTTTTTTAGGGACTGCTGTGAGAGTCATGTAAGAGAATATTTGAGGGGAAAATTGTAAAGTCCAAGTTGCTGAAGAAATTTAAAATATCTAAAAATCACAAACAGTGGGGAAAAAAAATAGTGAACTGCTACCTCCTGGTAATGTGGTAATGTAACTGATTCTAGCAAGCCTCATCCTGCAGGTGAATCTTCAATACTTCTTAATTGTATTTTATTTCTCCCTTTTTAAAGAAATTCAGCAGCCTATGCTCTTATACAAACTAAACTGCCATGTCAGTACAGATCTTTTTAAAAATTCCACACACAAAAATGCACAAGCCTTTCAAGTCTCAGACAGAAATTAGGTTTGGACTGCAGGCCTGAGACCTATTACTCAGTATTTATTGAGATAGACATGTGATTTAAACTAAGATGAGGACAGAAAATGCAATCATTATCCATCTATTGGCATGTCTATAAAAAGCTATTATGACATTTCATTATATCTTTTCATTATGCTATTTACTATGTTAATTGAAACTTTATAATGTTGGAGGTATATAAAAAATTCTCTAAGCATATAGCGTATACTGGAATAAATCCTCAAGTCAGTATATTTTAGAACTCATATTTATGTTATAGTACAGAATTACCCATGAAAACTTAAAAGCCAAGACAAATGATCGCCATTTAAGGAGAGTAGAGGTGATAATCTCACCTCTTTTATCAATTTGATTGTTTAGTTAACAAGTTATCAATCAGACCAGGATTAACTCAAAACCAAAGACCTCACTTTAGGGAAAGATAAGGAAGTCCCCCCTTGAGGCAGAGCTAAATAAAGCCCCTTTGATCCCTCAGGACTGCAGTACTTGCTTTTGATGTTACAAAAAAATTTTCAAAGACAAAGCCTTTTATTTCATAACTTAAGTTATGGCTCAAAATGCAAATATTTCATTTCTCCCTAAAAAATACTTGTGAATAAATTTGAATAAATTTATCATAAGAAATTCAAAACTTTAAAAATAAAACAGTAAGAGTATTTCTAATTTGTGCTTTTGGAACAAGACAACAGCTTTTTTAGGTGAACATTTAATGTGTACAAGTGTGCTGACAAATGTCTTTCTTCCTTAAAAGTTAAATTTCATGGTAATGGATTTTTAAATAGGTGACTAATGTTTTTGACAAGCCTGAAATTTCTGGAAATGTTCTCTCACTCATTGGAACAAAATGATTTAGCATGAATTTCTGGGTCATGATATTCCAAAGTCTTTAGAAAAAAAATCATAGAGCAAGTTTTCCAACTGTTATTTTTAGATGAGGTAACTATGTTTAAGATAAACTTAACTAGTTTTGTTCTGTGTTCTACAGGCTGAGTAAAATATCATTTGTGAATTTAACTCTTAAAGAATTTTAACGATTTCAAAATCTCAAAAAGCCATTTCAAAATACAATGTTTATGTATCCTTATGCTTTAAGAAGAGCTACATAATAACCAAGTTTTAGAGAGCATAGATAGATATTTCGCAGGTTTGAAAATATTCAGTCACCTGAAATAATGAAGCTTTACATATTAACTATCATAAGTCTGTCATGGAACAGTAGCAGCTATTAACACTTTTTAAATACATATAGATTGCATAGATGATAGACAGGTAGATAGACAGATAGATAGATAGATAGATAGATAGATAGATAGATAGATAATAGATGATAGGTAGATGGATGGATGATAGAGATATACACACATATATGTATATAAATAGTGGGCTACAGATTTAAGATTTTGCAAAAGAGGAAAATAATATATAAGTTTTTGATTTTTAAAAATGCATGATTTGGGATCTTTTTACTGCATCAAATAAAGCAGCGAAAGCTTAGCCTTGCAAAAAATAAAAAATTACATACATATGTTTCTGTTCATCAGCTGCCTCTAAAATAAAGAACAAAGCTCTGAATTTTGCCTCTAAGGCAATCAGAAAGCACTTCTATTTCTTCAAATTTTTCTTGCATAATATGTTTATCATCAAATTAGATGTTTAAGCAGGTGAAATTTAGCATTGTCCATCTAACTCTAGGGGTACATACAGATCTTTCTCAACATAGGATGGGGTTATGTCCCAATAAACCCATCGTAAGTTGAAAATATCATAGGCAAAAAATGCATTTAACACACCTAACCTACCAAACATAGCTTATAGCACAGCCTACTTTAAACATGCCTAGAACACTTTCCTTAGCCTATAGTTGGGAAAATCATCTAACATAAAGTCAACAATAAAGTATTGAATATCTCATGTGATTTATTGAATCATGTACTAAAAATGAAAAACAGAACGGCTATACGAGTACAGAATGATTTTAAGTAAACCGTTTACCTTCCCGATCCTGTGGCTGCCTGCAGACTGTAACTTGTCACCATCACCCAGCATCACAATAAAGCATCATTACAGATGTCCTACTGAATTTTTAGATTTCTACTGAATGCATATTGCTATTGCACCACTGAAGATGTTGAAAAATCATTAAGTCGGGCCACTGTAAATTGAGACTGTCGGCACTGAGATTTGTTGATTTTAGCAATTTATTTTCATTTGACCATGTATACTTCAGTGCCTTTTATGGGAATCATAACATATAGCCAACATAAAATAATATTTTCTCATAAAGAACCATTGAAAGAATCCCATTGCATGGGTTTTATAAATTCAAAAATTTGTAAATTATTCATTTACAAATAAATGAATAAATGGTGACGTTTCTTCGATGTAGGTAGGGCAGGATACTGGAATGCCTATGATATCATAGAAACCAGTTCCTCAAAAGATGAAACACATATTTTTTGTTTGAAAATACTCAGTCATGTGTTTAGCTTCTCTATGGTCTGCTGTCACTACCCCCACCTTTACTGACAGTCACTTCAAATCTATCATCCATTGCCACACTCAAGTTTCCTTATCTTTACCACTAGATTTTTGGTTTAAGGTAGCCAATATGACTGTTCCTTTCAATACTCATGCTTCTTTTTCATAAAATTTACATTTTCTTACATCAAATACCACGCATAATTTCAATTTCACTCTATTTCTCCGCTTTTTGTTGCACTTACATTAATGGCTTCCCTTTCTTAAAAGTATATGCTCTCATGGACTACACAAACAATAAACAGCACGACTCATCCCTTTTTCCTCCCATCCCTGCTATGGAACTTCTCCTCCTCTTTCTCAACTCTCCCCTTTTCCCTCTGCTCCCCACTTCTATTAGTACTACAGTATACTTGGCACCTGCCAACTACAGAGGGCTGCCTAAGCACTTTACATATTTTCTTATCTTTTGGTAAATATTCTTCTTCTATCCATTTTAAAGATGAAGCAACTAAGATCTGGATAGTTAATTAATTTTTCCTTAATTAGTAAGCTCTTTGTTGTAAACTATATTTTATCCTATAATCCATATCCAACCACCAAAACTTACATAACAGTGGCTAATTTTTAGGTGTTATCATCATTTTGTCACCAAGACAAAATTAATAGGAAGCAAAAAATATCTTAATTTTATCAGGTTGCCATAACCAAAAACATATAAAGAAAATTCATCCTTTTTGTACTTCAATCTCAGTTATGTAGCATGAATTATGGAAATACTTCCTTTAACTGACATAACTTTCTTTTTTTTCATTGCTCATTCCAAACTTTACAACACATCTTCTCAGTCTCCTTTCCAAGGTGCCCAGCCATCAATAACATAAACAATCCTTATATCCAGAAACACCATCACACAGTTGAAATATGAGTGCAAATATCCGTGATAGGAGCTTGCTTATCTTGTTGCACACCTCTTTGATATAGATTGGTAAGTTTATGACCTAGTATTATATCTACTTTACTGTGTTCTTTTGAAAAACATAAACTTCCAGAGAGTTCTTGGTTGGAACACTGTCTATTGAAGACTATGAAAAGCATAATTTAAGGTTAAAAGAACACAAATAAAGTAATAGCTTATTCCTTTGTTGGAATTTCATAAGTAAAATTCTAATTTAAAATTTATAACATTCATTAAAATTCATCCACAAAATAATTATGAAGTGACAGTTGGCTGTATTAAAGATAAATGTAACAGCAGCAAAATTAATTTAAAAACACAAATTTGAAGCCAATGTATTTAATACTCCCCTTTCAAAAGATTTTTATTTATTTACATTCTCTACTATGCCAATAAATATCCTAAATATCAAGTTTTTAACCAAAATAGCAATTTTTCAGATACCTTCCGGTATTTTACCAACCATCACATTTTCTTCAAGGACCATTCACAAAGATTCTTACCATTTATCTTCATATGCTTGAAGCAGAGGCAGATAAAATTACTATCAAAATATAATTTAAATTTAAAGAAATTATATCACTTTCTCAGTGTCTCAAAGTCGTAGAACCAAGAGTAGAAACTGTTATGCTGACTTTGTAAGAAGTTGCCCTAAATGGGTAAATCAGTGATGGATAATTTCACAAAATTATTGCAAATTTTTGAGTGGCTCACAATTTCCCTTGCCATCTTCAGTCATGTCAATATAGTTCTTTTATTTGGCTTACAATTTAAATATGCAAATTTTGATGAGAAATTCTCCACAAATATAGTTCTATAAGCACAATCAAAATTGTGATCAAGTGCTGATTCCGTATGTAAGCAGCGATGACAAGCTTATGGATCCTCAAAAGAATTATAAAATGCATCTGCTTTATATCTATATAAAATTTTCTAATGTAATTCATACATGTTCCTTCTCAGAGCTTAGATCAATTATTTGGTCTTTAATTTATTGGAACAGATCAATCTGGGACAAATATGAAAAACAAAGAAAAATAACTTACTTTTCATGATTGTATGCAGTATATTTTAGTTAACAAATTCCACAATATTATTAGTTAAGACTTTTTCATGATTTTTTCACTAAAATTAGCACATTATAAAGATTAAATACCTACATCTCATGCAGCCACATTTGTTTTCTTAGAGTAAATATTTAGTGGTGGAATTGGTACAGAAAATGTTTGAGAATATCCCAAATATTCCTTTCAAAACCTTAAGATGCTTACATAAATGTTTCAATGATTAATTTTCTAGACTTTTAACCAGGAAGCTCAAGTCATATGAATATAGTGGCCAATTAGATTATGTTAATATGTAAAGTGGGCTAGTACATTGCAGGAATGTGGCAAAAGTTAACAAAAGAATGTATACAGCATGAAGACCAATCAGGTGTATTTCAGGGCCTACTGGCCACTAGCTTATGGCTTCTATTGAAGACAGTCTGAAAGCAAAGACATATCACTCATTTTTGTCTCCTTATCTAGTTTAAAAAGACCTTTAGTAACATCAACTCACTAAAGCAGGTTCATTATTTGAGCAGGTTCAAATTCCTTAACCATACACATACACACCACAAAATTTTAGACAGCCTTCTAAAACTAAAAGTGGCTTGAACCACACAGTTTTATTCTTTCACATGACAAAAATCCATATAGTAAATATGGGGTTAATTCAGATACTCACCAATGTCAGGTATGTAGATCAGCTGCTCTGCATGACTCTTGATTTCCCCAATGTTTGCAAGAGGGACATCACTACTCCAAGCAGTACCTTTTCCAAAGTTAAGAAGGAAAAAGGGGGGAATTTCTTTAAATCTCTTATCAGCTCCCTAACACAATACCCTGACTTCTCAATAAGCTGAACTGGATCGGATGTCTAACTAAACTACTCTCTAAAAAAGAAGAAAGAGATTTCTATGATTGATTTAAGGACAAAAAAAAAAAAATTCCTAGTTTGTGGAAGGGCCCACCTTTCCTTAGCACATCCATGTCAATTCCTTAACAAAAGCAGGTTCTACTAGCAAGAAAATAGGAGGAAATCTCTGTTGGAGATACTACTAAGAGAATCAGTCTGTCCCTCAAGATGCCCATCTTATTTATAAGCTTTTTACTACACATTTCTTCAGTATTTTCCCCTATTTTTATGTAAACTGCATCTCCTGGTGAATAGTTCTTCCAAACCCTGTCATTCATTCCCGTTTCTATCAACGGGGAATAGCTATCCTCCTTAAAAAGCAACCTAATTTGGCCCACTTTCTAAAGCCCAAAGCACCAAGAAGTTCAAGAACATTTACAAATTATGTCAAGATAGAGAGCCCACAGCTAAATGAGGAGGCAGTATCCAAAAGGAAGAAAATCTAGGTAAGATCATACTCACAAATAGAAGGACACTTGAAACTCACTATCAAACTTCAAGGTTCTAAACCATACCAGAACACCCAGAAATCTGAGTCAAACAAAAATTCTCCAAGATAGTCTCCTACATGTATGTCCAGAAGAAACTAACCTAAAGTACCAGTGAGATTCTAGGGTTGAGCAAACTGTTAAATATAAACAAAACCAACATCAAACAAAAAGGTACCACCAGAGCACTGGATATGTTGGCACTCGATCTATTCTCAAATGAAGAGTTAAGCCTCATTGAAGAAACAATTTTATGTCTACATTAAAAATTTAAAGACATCACCTGACATAATATATTGTTTTCTTAGCTTAGAAAAGGAAAAGATAGGAGGCACCTGGGTGGCTCAGTCATTAAGCGTCTGCCTTCAGCTCAGGTCATGATCCCGGGGTCCTGGGATCGAGCCCCGCATCAGGCTCCCTGCTCAGCGGGAAGCCTGCTTCTCCCTCTCCCACTCCCCCTGCTTGTGTTCCCTCTCTCGCTGTGTCTCTGTCAAATAAATAAATAAAATCTTTAAAAAAAAAAAAGGAAAAGATGAGGCAAAAAGTCCTAGATTCAACACAAAGGCATATCACTGGCTCATATCTAAAAACCCCTTATACTAGATATAGTAGAATTTTACATGATAGTAAAATAAATGATATTGTGATTCCTTCACATTTTTCATATTTTCTCTTATTAGGAGAGTTGGTGGTTTTACATGTAAACCTTGTGAGTTACTTCAAAAAGAAAGCTAACTTTGCAATTTTTCTTCATTAAACCTTAGAAAGTATAACTATGTAAAAATCACATTGTCCTTGCATTGGTAGCACCTGGATGGAAGATTTAATAATGATATAAGTGACAGTTTCTATGAGATAACCCCACATTGTGAGCTATTGATCATTACCTAAGTTTATGGCATATTGTGTTTTTCACTTCAATGGAAAGTATATCAGGTTTAAAAATGCCAGTTTATGAGTATGGTAAGAGTTTGACAAAAGCATTATTTGAATTAAAAAGATATTGATGATTATTTCAAAGAAATCAATTTTTGATAAAATACACTTTCTATATTCTCAATTTTTTCTTCAACCTGAAATCATGCTTACGGAATTGGCAGATGGACACTTTGTAGATCAAATGACATGTACTGACAAAACAGCAAGGAAATACACATATCATAGCCCAGAATTATTTAAATTTATAAAAAATCATATTCATATTTAAGATGAGGAG
The DNA here is from genome assembly GCF_037043125.1 of Eumetopias jubatus. Lineage (NCBI taxonomy): Eukaryota > Metazoa > Chordata > Mammalia > Carnivora > Otariidae > Eumetopias > Eumetopias jubatus. The sequence continues at coordinate 56,991,665 of NW_028274812.1, read as the reverse complement.
GAGCTATTTCATAGAGCTACATGTCACTAAGAATAGGATTACCATTAATATTGAAGGAAGATAGAAAGGAGGGAGGGCACCAATTCAGGGAAAGTCAAAAAGGTTGATCCTAATGAAAAGGGAACTATTAGATAGGAATTAGTCACTTGCTTTATAAGGATGTGCACTTCAAGCAAAGAAAAATCTAGTATTATGTATTATTCTAACATGACATTTCTCAGTTGAGTTTAATGGAAGTTCTTTTGTGTTATAAAAACACTCCAATTCTACATAGTAATTTCCTAATAAAAGAGAATTTAAATGAAAAAAATTTATTTTGGGGGCAACATTTTTAACTAAGAAAGCAAAAATACACATAATTGATAGAAATGTAGAGATAAAGAATTTTTTAGAAAAGTACGATTCTACCTCTTCCTTAAAAAACTCAAGTATCATTTGCTAGATTATATGACACTCTTACATATCTGGTAAATTGACATAGGTGGTATATATGGTTTATTAGAGTAAGATATACATGATCCAGTGTGAAAACAGACTCTTGTATACAAAAATGTAGTTGTTGACAGTGGGGTAAATGTCTGGACAAACTAGTAGGGAAATCCCCCATGTTGAAAACACACAGAAATTAATGTTTTTTTAAAAAAGTAATCCAGGGGCGCCTGGGTGGCTCAGTCATTAAGTGTCTGCCTTCAGCTCAGGTCATGATCCCAGGGTCCTGGGATTGAGCCCTGCATCAGGCTCCCTGCTCAGCGGGAAGCCTGCTTCTCCCTCTCCCACTCCCCCTGCTTGTGTCCCTTCTCTCGCTGTGTCTCTCTCTGTCAAATAAATAAATAAATTCTTAAAAAAAAAAAGTAATCCATATTCAGTACTCAGTGTCACCATTAGGCACCAGGGAATTGAGAGAGAAGAGAGTATGCATTAACTTCTATTTCATGTACCTTGACTTTAAGAAAAGATATACACATATGGGAAGTTGAACAATTAATGATAACATAGAATTAAGTATAAAATAAATGGCTTACATAATAATTTCCATAGAATGAGAGTATTTCACAACTAATCCACAGAATACTCACTAGACCTTTATTACACTGAAAAAATTGATATCAAACACAACTGTGAAATTTGCCATCTTACATTTCATTCTTAAAGCTCATAACTCAAATTAACATGCTACATTTCTTGATCTCAAAACTCATATATTAACCAAGCCCGTTTCATTTTAACAGAATATTTTCCAAATTGATTTGATCATAGAACACCTAACATCTGTAAACATGTTGTATAAATGCTTTTTATTTCCTACACATTTCAGGAGATGCCCCTAGAGAAGTTGAGAAGAGAAAGAGAACTCTTTCAGATTAGTTTTAGTTGGGCATCACTGTGGAAATGGAAATTCAGCGGAGTGTTGAGGAGGCAAGAATTTCTGTTTGTTTGTTTGCATAAAGTAAAGGCAAATTAGGAGAACATTATAGGCAGATAGAAAAGAAAGCGTTTCAAAGGCACCTCCAAGCTCACTGCAATAATGAAATCACTCTTCAGATTCCAATCCTCTCTTTGGATACTTCTAGCAGCTGGGGAATCTATTTTGTTCTGCAAGCAACATCGAGCTTATTGTCCTATGTCTGCAATCAAAAACTAAAGGGACCCAACTAATTATTTCGTCCTTTGACAGAACTTCCCTTGTGCTCCTTGGCTATAATACTAAGTCTTTGGATTTGTAAATCAAATCTGCTCAAAATTTTTAACTAGCTTTCCATTATCACATTTTTTTTGTACCTTCACCATCTTCCCTGACATCATATTCCTTGTGTTTTGACTACCTGGTGAGTACAATGGGGTGGACTTCTCTGGAGGAAACCAAAACCTAATCTTCAGAAATATATTATTCTATCGAGTAAAAGAAACCCATATAACTATATTTTAATTCTCTAAACTTCATCCACTGATAACAGTGCATGAACTATCAGGCTGTTTTTCAAGATGGAGAATGTAAATGAGGATGTCAGGATGTTTCCTGAAGTGGGATAGTAAAGACAAAGCAGGAACAGATGTGACCCAGAGTTACCATCCTAAAAAGAGAGCCATGAAACAGTCATCCAGTATCTTCGACTGTCATCCAGACCAAAGGTAACTGATAGACATACCTACTCCTATTCCATTTCTTATTGTAATTTACAGATCATCTCATTAGGCAACAATAGAGGCATAGTAGTATGAGACTTAGGATTGTGATAACCTATGGCTATGGTGATCCTGAAGCAGCACCTTCTGAATTATTTGGATATAAGAATGAATGTTCAATTATTTATGAACTAAATCATATTCCAGAATCATTGCTTCCTATGAGTTTATTTAGTCATCTATCAACAGATCAGTTTAGAGATGGTAAATTAACCTGAAGCACAGGAAGGAAATGTTTCCAAATCATCATGTGAACTAAGGGCCTTGATACAAAGTGATCTAGTTGGTGTGACAAAAATTTATTTTATGAATATTTAGAGAGACTTGGACATGATAGGATTGTCTTATTCCTGACGAAGGGAGGCTTTAATTTTCATACTGACTATTTTTTAGGATATTACCTTGCTATTCAGCATATGACACAAATGACAACAATATCCATAGCCACCATGATCCATGATTACTGAGGAGTGGGTGACTGCTAAGGTAGGAGACAAATTTATGGAGTCCAAATCAAGTTTTTAATCCAAGATCATATTTCAAACTTCTTTTTCATCTTATGTGTGTTTACTGATATGAACTTACCCAAAGGTTCAAACCACAAAAGACTATTAAACCTAGGGGAAAGAGAAATTGGTCATAAATATACTTAATCAAGACATAGGCACTAGATCTAAACTAAAACAAGAATACAATTTGCTAATGGGGTGCCTGGGTGGCTCAGATGGTTAAGCGTCTGCCTTCACCTCAGGTCATGATCCCAGGGTCCTGGGATCCAGCCCCACATCGGGCTCCTGGCTCAGCGGAAGCCTGCTTCTCCCTCTCCATCTCCCCCTGCTCGTGCTCTCTCCCTCTCTCCCTCTCTGTATCTCTGTGTCTCAAATGAATAAATAAAAAAATCTTAAATATATATATATATAATTTGCTAAGGGTCAGGGGGTTTGCTTTATCTGATCTCTGATTTAGGCTGGGGTCCCCAGCTCTCAGGGGCTCCCCCTTGGAGGTTATATATATAGTTTGAATATATACGTCTTGATTCTCCAACTCAGCAACCTCTCCTACCAGCCAAAGTCCAAACTCCAGCACCTCTTTCTGACCTGTAATACCAACTGAGACCCAGGGGGGAAAAAAAAAAAAACTACAGACAATGTAAGGAGTGTTTTCTGGCCTCGGCAGATATTTTGTGTTCCCATCTCTCTGATTCCCTGTCAGAGGCAGTGTCCACTCTCCCAGTGCTGCAGACAAAATGGCTTCCTTCAGCTGATGTCTTAACAGAACTCAAGTCTCTCTTCCTCAGGGATGGCAAAAGCCTGACTGAAGTTGTAATATAACTCTTGCCTTTAGAGATTTTTAAGTTAAATTTATTCCCACGTAGCCTCATTTACGCCATCAGAAATCACCCTTATAGCTTCGTAATGAGGTTATCTGAACATCTAGGGTGGGAATAAAAATAATTAGATTCTTTAAAACTGAAGTCAAATTAAAGCAGCCAAAAAAAGGATCTTTAAGATGCAAAATGACCTGTCAAGATTTTTTGGCCAAGATGCACCTGGGGCTCAGTCAGTTAAGCATCCAGCTCTTGATTTCAACTCAGGTCTTGATCTCAGGGTCGTGGGTTCAAGCTCCACTCTGGGCCTGGAGCCTACTTTAAAAAAAAAAAATTCTATTGGCCAGTTCATTTTTCCTAATCTGCTGCAAGAAAAAATGGTGAACTAGAAAGCCATTATCAAAGGGACAGCTGATTGCCATTGCTTATATGATGAAAAACAACTTTGCCTGAATTTTGTACCTAATCTTAACTTAAGAGTTCTGTTTACACAAGATTTTTTGATAATTCAGCTTCAAGTAGCAACTGAAAGATTTCCCTCTGGGTTTTCTCAAGGATGGAAATAATGTAGGAAAAATTTTTGTTTCTTCAGAAAATAGTGCAATTTTTTTGGAAGGTTAAAAAATAGGGGTGTCTCGGTGGCTCAGTCAGTTAAGCATCTGCCTTCTGCTCAGGTCATGAACTCAGGGTCTTGGGATAAAGCCTACATCGGACTCCCTCGGGGAGTTTGCTTCTCCCTCTCCCTCTCCCTCTACCCCTCCCCCCTGTTCGTGCTCTATCTCTCTTTCAAATAAATAAATTAAATCTTTTTAAAAAAATACATATGTTCATCCTTGTGGACTTGATTTTTCATGAATAATCCTATTTAAAAATACTTCAAGTCCTTTCAGACTTTGCTGGTGTTTTTTTGGAGGGGGAATTGTGTGATTCTTCTTTTATTCATAAACTGTATACTTGATTACAATCCCAGGCAAAAAGATAACCCAAACTGTCCATTGTTGCTTATAAAAATAGTCTTCTGGTATCTTCTGGTGTACTTCTGCATTATTAAGGCAAACTGTCAACATTTGTGACTACTTTTGGAAATCAGTGTAATTAAATCCTTGTTTTCTCCTTGTATTTTCTGTAAGAGCTTTGAAACTTACTGACATCCGTGTGATGCATTACTAACATGTGATGTATTGCATCTCCTGAAGTTTAAGTTCTAATAATCATCAAGGTTTCAATCTCAGTCTCCTCCATCAAATATAGTAATGCATGTACAAAATTAAGTAAATTATCCTCACATTTCTTGCTAAAATTTCAAAAATGGTTCAATCATCTCTCCCCACCTCATTTATTATACCTGATGCTTCCAAATATTAATTAATTATAATTCATTTTCAGAACCTTCTTAATGGCCCAATATCTTCTGTGTCCTTTAAAGAAATTTTTGAGAAGACTGGCCAGGAGATTGACAGAATCCCCACGCATTTTCTGCAATTCATGATAAGAACACCAAATACCATTAACAACATATACATTGCATTCCCTGGCATACTCAAGTGTGAAGCCTCTTGGTTCCAACACTATAACAGCTCAGGTTTATTTGAGATACTGGCTACATCAAGTCAATATTAGGTTGGCTGCATTTCAGGCTAACTATCAGCAGTTCAGTCCAACTCCTAGATTTGGGGGGTTGGGGGATAGAGGATGGTAACTCATGCTGTCTTATTTCTTTTCTCCTTAGTCTATTTTTATCTTCTTTTCCTATATTTCCTCAGTTTTTTATATTTGACTGCTTCTACCAGGGCACGATCTCTGGCATCTGGTCCACCAAACAAATAGAGTTTTTTCAATGAAGTATACATTTGATTATTAATGATAGTACATAAGCATTTGTTGATAATGAATCTGAGGCTTCTACCTTGAAAGTCCTATAGGATAATATATACTTAGAGATGTAGTATTGAGGCAGAGTCAGCAGAATATATATCCTTAACATGTCTGATCTTCCCTATATATTTTCTTTATGAAGTATGTCCTCAGAAAATAAGAGTGCAGAAAAAGTCAGGGTCAAGAGAAGCTAAGAAACTAGAGGAATTATTCATAAAGATTAACATTCCAATTAGAAATAAATACGACACAATCCCCTTTCTGGATCTTTTACATACCCTAGATGATACTTGTGTACCCTTTAAGCTTCACTGAGGTTCCACTTTGCTTGGTTTAAGAAATGACCTTCAGTGAAAAGAGTCTGATGAAATGTTTTCCCCTCTGTTTCCTATTCATTCACCCCAGGAATGCACTGTTATCAGTGGAATTATGTAAATCAGTCATAAGTAAATTGTTTATATGCTTTTATTTTCCAAATAAGTAGATTTGTATTTGCAATTTATTTATTTTATCTCATATAATTTATTGTCTCTACCACAAAATATATTATGACACCAATTTCAGGAATAAACATATGTCACATTAAACTGTTGATCCTTACCCAGTCTTCTTAATGTTTACTTTTCTATTTAGTTTGGAAAATTCTAACAACTAAACAAATTAACTTACTTTGTAATAAATTCAGGATATTTCTAAATAGTTCATACCATTCAGCTGCATTGTATTCATGATGGACAAACAGATAATTAGAAAAACTGGAAAGTCTGACACAAATGTCATAGAAAATATATCCAACACCAGCATCTTTAGACATAAATATGTGTCACCTCACTTGCTTGTCAGATACTAGCTGTACAACTTTAGGCAATTTATTTTTTTAACCCTCCCTTTCCCTATCTGTATTACTATTTATCTGTATTACAAATGGGATGCCTCTGTGGCTCAGTTGGTTAAGCATCTGACTCGATCTCAGCTCAGATCTTGATCTCAGAGTCATGAGTACAAGCCCCATGTTGGGCTCCATGCCCAGTGTGGAGCCTACTTTAAAAAAGAAAAAAGAGTATAAGTCCTAGGGATATGTATTTTTAGTAAGCTTTTCAGTATTTCCTATGCAGCTGAATTTGGTCCATAAATAGGTGCTGGAAACTATTACCCAAAACCAACCCTGTTTCATCACATTTTTATACAAAGCGTATCTATTGATTATAAAATCAAACATCAAATAAGTCAATGAATAAAGTTGTAAGGAGAAAAATCCCCCCCCCAAAAAAAAACAAAAACAAAAACCAAAAAACACCTAAGAAGAGTAAATCATTTTAATCTGCTTTTGGGGTATATCTTAATGATAAAGATTACTCTCTTGGGATTTTTTTTATTTTTTGTCTTCACACCTGTACCTTCTTTTCCTTATTATTTTTGATGATGCCTACTTTATTTTTTGGCTTGAGGACATATATTTAGTACACAAAATATTTGTACAAAACTTTCTCTCATACATACTCATACAAGGGAAATGCAGAATAAGGTTAGAGGAATGCCTCAGATGGAGTTTTCCTTCAGATGCATCAATGTTAATGAACAGTGTCTTCTTCTATAGCATTGAAAAAGAATGTCTGACACTTCTGACTTCTGTAATACGGTAATATCGCAAAATAGATAGCCTAAAAAAGCAACAAAAATAAAACATCTAAAACAAATTAAAATGTACATTAAAATAAATGTGTTTGAAATTATTAATGAAATGGTAAGGAATTTAGAGAAATCCCTCAGAGAAGATGGAGAGAAGGAGAGAGGGTGAGGGTAGTGGGAAGAGGAAGGAGGAGGAGGAGAAAGGAATGTAGTATTAACCTGAAGTGGTTATTAGCTTTTGGAGAAATTGGCAACCCAAAAATCCATTATGGAGTTTCAGTTTTAAACTCTATATGGTGGTGAAATGATTCAGGGACTCACACACAAAGCTGTGACCAGTGAAAGATGACCCAGATTAAAAGTGTATTTTCAGGGTGCCTGGGTGGCTCAGTTGGTTAAGCGACTGCCTTCAGCTCAGGTCATGATACTGGAGTCCCGGGATTGAGTCCCACATCGGGGTCCCTGCTCGGCCTGTTTCTCCCTCTGACCCTCCTCCTCTCATGCTCTCTCTCTCTCTCTCTCTCTCATTCTCTCCCTCAAAAAAATAAGTAAATAAAATCTTTTTTAAAAAAAAGTGTATTTCCACTTCTACAGTGGAGACAAGGTCACTTTTGTGTCTCTTCCTTGATGGGGGTAGGGATAAAAGTGGAATTGTCCTCAGAATTTTTAACACTAAGCAAGACTGGAAACTAGCTGTAATTCAAAAATATATCTGCTATTTAAAAATAATAAATTATATTCTTTTAAATTAAAAGTTCTTGGAAGATGTCATAGGAAAATACCAAAAGATGTGATAAAGCAGGAAAAATGTTAATAATAAATATGGTGGGAAAATTACTGTAAAAAATGATGAAGTCTTTTAAAAAGAACAAGGCAAAAAGACTAAAAAAAATCTGAAATAAAAATGGGCAAAAATATGAATAAGGAATTCTCAAAATTATGATATAAAAATAGTTCTGAAATACATGAAAAAATATAAGTGCAAATATTTCACTGAAATATTAAAGCATTATATATGACCTACAGAACTGGAAAAAATTAAAAAATTGTCAACACTTCTGTTGATAGAGTTATGGAAAAATAGGAACTCATAAAATAGAGATAGAAATACACAATGGTGTAGGCTTATGGAGAAGTTGGTAATATTATCAACCTGCATATTCATTTACTCTTTGACCCAGCAATCTACTTTTATGAATTTACCCTTAAGTTACACCTGCAAAAGTTTATTAATTATGACATTAGTTGCAATTACAAATATGGGAAAGAATCTGAATATACATCTATAGGAGATTAGTTGAGTAACCTATGGTATTTAATGTAATAGAGTACTATAAAACTAAAAGAAGAATGAGAAAGTTATTTTGAACATATAGGAAGTAATTTCTAAAATTATATTATTAGTGAAAAAAGTAAAGCACAAAAAAACCCCACTTATATGTAAGAAAAGTAAGGGGAATGATTTATGTGTGTGTATACCTATCTACATACACATGTGTTTACCACAAAGCAAATTCAAGGTAAATCAACAAAGATAGAAAAATATCTAAAATGCAACATAAATAGACACAAATAAATCTAACTTTATTTCAAATACATTACAAAACCACATAGTAAGGGTATAATTGTAATTATGTTCTATACTTAACAATTAAATATGCATTTTATTGTTATTCTATGTATTTATCATCAATGATACACATATTAATTTGGATACGTGAAATGTTTCATAATCTAGAAAACAGATTCTTCAAGTGCTATAGACACACTAGTAAGTATTCAGGTAATATTTTAAATGTAGGCTCTGTAATCACATAGCATCCATTCAAATTCTGTTATCTTGTGCAAATTCCTTAACACTCTGTGCCTCGTTCTTTATCTATGAAATGAGTTTATAAAAGTATCTATGAAGTAATGCCACTGTGAAGATTAAACAGTTGCTATACATAAACTGCTTAGAACAGTATCAAGCACGTAATTAGAGATCAATAGACATTAGCTGGTAATATTAGCACAGAAGCCATTTCTCTAGGACCCAGAGTCCAAGACCATGATTTTGTATCTAAATTCTAGTGAGAGCTGGAACCAGTATTTTAGTAACTATATTCTATAATGGCACTAACAGTGATTCTTAACTGAGGGGGCACATCAGCATCACTGTTGATCTCTTTATAATTATAAATAAATAAAACACAGAGACCCTACAACACCAAAAACATATTGAACATTAGTTTTAGACATGAGTTCCAACTCTATATAAGTTCAAAAATGTCTTAGGTGATATTGATAAGTATTCCTTATTAAGAACCGCAGTGACAGGAATTTTGAGCAAGTATTACAGCTAAAAGGCAATAATTCTAAATCTATCACCTCAGACATAGAATTGAGCCTCAGTTTTTCTTCCATAAAATTAATGATTCCTTACAAGGAATTCTTTACAAGCAGGGTTGGTGTGATGATTAATAGAGATAATATGTAGAAAACACCTAGTTCATTGTTAGTACTCAATGAATAATGGCTATTATATTCTGTTCTTGTAGAAGGTTGAAAAACCACATAAAAAGAAGAAATGGTGTACTTATAAAAGATCATAGATAATGTAATTTTGTATCATATTTTAATAAGATCTGTAATTTGGGTAGAATTTTAAGCTCTATTTGAAGACTATTAGACCAAATCCTGTAAAATACAAAAATACCACCTATTTTCACAAAGGTAATTGAAGGTCTTAGCACAATTTCAAATAATGGATTTATGCTGCTGACTTGCACACATAAATGAGTGCCCTTGTGAATTGAAAGATATTCAACCATGTTTATCATAGTCAGAGTCTGCCACTGCATACTGATCAACACCTCTCACTCATTAACATACAGGACTCTTTCCTTGAGCTTTCATTTGCATGCTCTTCTAAAAGCTCCTTTTTCCCTCACTATTCAAACAGCCAATGACCTTTGTAATCAAGAAAATTAGAAGCAGGTGGAAGCCTATTTTTAATGATGTTGAGACCAAATTGTTTAACTTAATTCTGAACTTTTTTCTTCCAATCCTTTTTAATGCCTGACAAATATTAATTATGTGAAGTTAGACAGCAGCTCTGACTTTCTCATTGTCTCTGATCAAGCTCTGCAACTAACCCTTTGCTTTTATATTTAATTAATATGATGAAAACATTTCTCATCTATCAGTATTTTACTTTTTCCTGGAGACCCCAGTATAGACACAATAACATTGAGATTTAGCTAATGTTCTGGCAATCTTTACAAATTTACCTAGATTATTATAAATGAAACTGATTGAGGACATTTCCTACAAGCTTGTATTTATTTATTTTAATGAGTGCATATTAGTGGATGGGAAATAAAGTTCCAACATTATAAATGGCAAGTGTTCACCTTGTTTTCTCTTTTGCTTTAGAATATTTTTAGTCATATTTACTCAAAATAAACTCATTTCCCTAAAGTTTCTCAGGAAAAGAACCAACGAATTTTTGTTTTAGCTCTTATATATTTCAAGTGTATAATGAATTAAGTTATAAAGACTGCCAATTACAGTCATATCTGATTATCTACAAATTGTGTGCCTTCTGAACCCCAAAGTAAATTCAGTAATCAGGCCAGGTTCTCTACGCTATTTAACATAGGTCTACTCTACAATTTCCTACTACCCAAGAAAAATAGTTCAAAGAAACCAAAATTTTCTCAAAATTCATCATCCAAATCTCTTGAAATAGAGTTCTGGATATGCCACAGCTTCTTTTTGTTACCTTAAAGCAATTTAGTGTTCATTATACTTTACATCTCACAATCGATTCAGCAATCTCTCCATTATGATTACCATTTGAATTTTAAAAATTCATTATGACCCTACAGCAAATTAAATATTTATCTTACCTGACTGTAAAACAGAATATAGTTTTTGGAGAAAAAAAACTATCAACTATTTTATCTTTCATTTAAAATAATCTAAAATGACCTGCCCTTAATGGGTTGCCAGTATTTCTTAAGACCATTTTAACTATTAATGTTTTGTAAAAAGGACTGATTCTTTTCAGCTATTCACATACTATTCAGTGTTGTTTTAAATACTTATACCTACATATATATTTAAAACACATATACAAATCCAAAGATTTTTATTGGTAGTAAGTCTTAAAAACAGTCAAGTAGAAGCTTGCTTAACAACAAATTGTATTTTCAACAAAAATCAAATCCAAATTTCTTTTGAGGTCCATTTGTGGTAGATGGTTCTCCACCCCCTCAGTTTCAGTCTGGAGGTGGCTTTAGGTCTAAAATGAATCACTTCTAGACAGCATATGGATGGGTCTTGCTTTTCATTCAATCTCATACCCTGTGTCTTTTGATTGGAGCACTTAGACCATTTACAGTCAGAGTAACTATTGATATGAATTTAGTGCCACTGTATTGCCTATAAAGTTCCTCTTTCTATAGCATGTCTCTGTTTCTTTCTGGTCTATATGACTCTTGGGGTCTCTCTTCACTTACAGGATCCCCCTTAATATTTCTTGCAGGGCTGGCTTAGTGGTCACATATTCTTTCAGTTTCTGTCTGTGCTGGAAGCTCTTCAACTCTCCTTCCATTCTGAATGACAGCCTTGCTGGATAAAGAATTCTAGGATGCATGTTTTTCTCATTTAGTACCCTGAATATATCATGCCAGCCCTTTCTGGCCTGCCAGGTTTCTGTGGATAGGTCTGAGGTTAGTCTGATGTTAGTCTGATGTTCCTCCCTCTATAGGTGAGGAACCTCCTGTCTCGAGGTGCTCTCAGAAGAAAACTGGGGTAGCAATCCTATTAGACAAACTAGATTTTAAACCAAAGACTGTAGTAAGAGATGAAGAGGGACACTATATCATACTTAAAGGGTCTATCCAACAAGAAGATCTAACAATTGTAAATATTTATGCCCCCAACATGGGAGCAGCCAATTATATAAACCAATTAATAACCAAAGTAAAGAAACACATTGAAAATAATATATTAATAGTAGGGGACTTCAACACCCCGCTCACAGCAAGGGATGGATCATCTAAACAGAAGATCAACAAAGAAACAAGGGCTTTGAATGACACACTGGACCAGATGGACTTCACAAATAAACACAGAATATTCTATCCTAAAACAACAGAATACTCATCTTCTTGAGTACACATGGAACTCTCTCCAGAACAGAGCACATACTGGGCCACAAATCAGGTCTCAACTGATACCAAAAGATTAAGATTATTCCCTGCATATTTTTAGACCACAATGCTTTGAAACCTGAATTCAATCACAAGAGGAAATTTGGAAGGAACTCAAACACCTGGAGGTTAAAGAGCATCCTGCTAAAGAATGAATGCGTCAACCAGGAAATTAAAGAAGAATTTAAAAAATTCATGGAAACTAATGAGAATGAAAACACATCAGTTCAAAACCTTTGGGATAGAGCAAAGGCAGTCCTAAGAGGGAAGTACATTGCAATACAAGCCTCTCTCAAAAAATTAGAAAAATCCCAAGTACACACGTTAAACTTACACCTAAAGGACCTGGAGAAAGAACAGCAAATAAAGCCTAAACCAAGCAAGAGGAGAGAAATAATAAAGATTAGAGCAGAAATCAATGAAATAGAAACCAGAAGAGGAGTAGAGCAGATCAACGAAACTAGAAGCTGGTTCTTTGAAAGAATTAAGATCGATAAACCTCTGGCCAGACGTATCCAGAAGAAAAGAGAAAGCACCCAAATTAATAAAATCATGAATGAAAGGAAATACAGACAATTTTAAGAACATATTATGAGCAACTATATGCCAACAAATTAGGCAATCTGGAAGAAATGGATATATTCCTGGAAACTTATAAACTACCAAAACCAAAACAGGAAGAAATAGAAAATCTGAACAGACCAATAACCAGCAAGGAAATTGAAGCAGTAATCAAAAACCTCCCAAAAAAAAGAGTCCAGGACCAGACGGCTTCCCAGGGGAATTCTACGAAACATTTAAAGAAGAAATAATACCCATTCTACTGAAGGTGTTTCAAAAAATTGAAATGGAAGGAAAACTTCCAAACTCATCCTGAGGCCAGCATTACCTTGATCCCAAAACCAGACAAAGGCCCCATCAAAAAGTAAAATTACAGACCAATATCCCTGATGAACATGGATGCCAAAATACTCACCAAGATACTAGCCAATAGGATCCAACAGTACATTAAAAGGATTATTCACCACGACCAGGTGGAAATTTTTTCTTGGGATGCAAGGGTGGTTCAACATGCCAAATCAACCAACATGATAGATCACATTAATAAAAAACAAGAACCATATGATAAAAAAAAACCCACAAACCATATGATCCTCTCAACTGATGCAGAAAAAGCATCTGACAAAATACAGCATCCTTTCTTGATTAAAACTCTTCAAAGTATAGGGATAGAGGGTACTCAATATCATAAAAGCCATCTATGAAAAGCCCACATGCAATTTCATCCTCAATGGGGAAAAACTGAGAGCTTTTCCCTTAAGGTCAGGAACACAACAAGGATGCCCACTCTCACCACTAGTATTCAACACAGTACTAGAAGTCCTAGCCTCAGCAATCAGACATCAAATTGGCAAAGTCAAATTCTCACTCTTCACAGACATGATACTTTATGTGGAAAACCCAAAAGACTCCACCCCAAAATTGCTAGAATTCATAGTAATTCAGCAACATGGCAGGATACAAAATCAATGCACAGAAATCAGCTGCATTTCTATATACTAAAAATGTGACTGAAGAAAGAGATATTAAGGAATCAATCCCATTTACAATTGTACCCAAAACCATAAGATACCTAAGAATAAACCTAACGAAAGAGGAAAATGATCTCTACTCTAAAAACTCCAGAACACTTACGAAAGAAATTGAGGAAGACATCAAGAGATGGAAAAATATTCCATGCTCATGGATGGTAAGAATAAATATTGTTAAAATGTCTATCCTGCCCAGAGCAATCTATACATTCAATGCAATCCCTATCAAAATACCATAGACATTTTTCACAAAGCTTAAACAAACAATCTTAAAATTTATATGGAACCAGAAAAGACCCTGAAATACTGAGGGAATGTTGAAAAAGAAAACCCAAGCTGGGGGCGCATCACAATGCCTGACTTCAAGCTATATTACAAAGCTGTGATCATCAATACAGCATGGTGCTGGCACAAAAACAGACCCATAGATCAATGGAACCGAGCAGAGAACCCAGAAATGGACCCTCAACTCTGTGGTCAACCAATCGTCGACAAAGCAGTAAAGAATATCCAAAGGAAAAAAGACCGTCTCTTCAATAAATGGTGCTGGGAAAATTGGAAAGCCACATGCAGAAGAATGAAATTGGACCATATTCTCTTACACCATATACAAAGATAAACTCAAAATGGATGAAAGACCTCAATGTGAGACAGGAATCCTTCAAAATCTTAGAGGAGAACACAAGCAGTAACCTCTTTGACCTCAGCCGCAACAACTTCTTGCAAGACACATCTCAAAGGCAAGGGAAACAAAAGCAAAAATATACTATTGGGACTTCATCAAGATAAAAAGCTTCTGCACAGCAAAAGAAACAGTCAACAAAACTAAAAAGCAACCTATGGAATGGGAGAAGATATTTGCAAATGACATATCAGATGAAGGGCTGGTATCTAAGATTTATAAATAATTTATCAAACTCAACACCCAATAAAAAAATAATCTAGTTAAGAAATGGGCAGAAGAGGGATGCCTGGGTGGCTCAGTCAGTTAAGTGTCTGCCTTCAGCTCAGGTCATGATCCCAGGGTCCTGGGATCGAGTCTCGCATTGGGCTCCTTGCTCAGCGGGAAGCCTGCTTCTCCCTCTGCCTTCTGCTCCCCCTACTTGTGCTTGCTCTCTATCTATCTCTCTGACAAATAAATAAATAAAATCTTTAAAAAAAAAAAGAAAAGAAATGGGCAGAAGACATAAACAGACACTTCTCCAAAGAAGACATACAAATCGCCAACAAACACATGAAAAAAATGCTCCACATCACTTGTCATTAGGGAAATACAAATCAAAGCCACAATGAGATACCACCTTATACCAGTTAGAATGGCTAAAATTAACAAGATAGGAAGCAACAAATGTTGGCCAGGATGTAGAGAAAGGGGAACCTTCTTACACTGTTGGTGGGAATGCAAGCTGGTACAGTCACTCTGGAAAACAGTATGGAGGTTCCTCAAGAAGTTAAAAATAGAGCTACCCTATGACCCAGCAATTGCACTAATGGGTATTTACCCCAAAAATACAGATGTAGTGAAAAGAAGGGGCACCTGCACCCCAGTGTTCATAGCAGCAATGTCCACAATAGCCAAACTGTGAAAGAAACCAAGATGTCCTTTAACAGATGAATGGATAAAGAAGATGTGGTTCATACATACAATGAATATTACTCAGCCATCAGAAAGGATGGATAGCTATAATTTACGTTGACATGGATGGAACTGGATGGTATTATGCTAAGTGAAATAAGTCAATCAGAGAAAGACAATTATCATATTGTTTCACTCATATGTGGAATATAAGAAATAGCGTAGAGGATCATAGGGGAAGGGAGTGAAAACTGAATGCGAAGAAATCAGAGAGGTAAACAAACCATGAGAGACTCTTGACTCTGGAAAACAAACTGAAGCTTGCTGGGGGGGAGGTGGGTGGGGTGATGTGTAACTGGGTGATGGGCATTAATCAGGGCACTTGATATGATGAGCACTAAGTGTTATATGCAACTAATGAATCATTGAACACTACATCAAAAACTAATGATGTGTGAAATAAGTCAATCAGAGAAAGACATGTATCATATGACCTCACTGATATGAGGAATTCTTAATCTCAGGAACAAACTGAGGGTTGCTGGAGTGGTCGGGGGTGGGAGGGAGGGGGTGGCTGGGTGATAGACATTGGGGAAGATATGTGCTACGGTGAGCGCTGTGAATTGTGTAAGACTGTTGAATCACAGATCTGAAACAAATAACGCAACATATTTTAAGAAAAAAGAGAAAGAAGAAGATAGAAGGAGAGGAAGAATGAAGGGGAGTAAGTCAGAGGGGGAGACGAACCAGGAGAGATGATGGACTCTGAAAAACAAACTGAGGTTTCTAGAGGGGAGGAGGGTAGGGGGATGGGTTAGCCTGGTGATGGGTATTAAAGAGGGCACATTCTGCATAGAGCACTGGGTGTTATGAACAAACAATGAATCATGGAACACTACACCAAAACAAATGATGTAATATATGGTGATTAACATAACAATAAAAAAATTAAAAAAAAAACTAATGATGTACTATATGTTGACTAATTGAATTTAAATTAAAAAAAGAAAAAATCAAATCCACAAATCTTGTTTATCTTTATTTTTTATTATACATTTATATATTGGATAATTACCAAATAATCTGAAGTAGCTTAAAATGAAAGACATTAAAATATGATTTTAACTGCAATAGAAAATCAAGACCATAGGAAAATCTGGCTACCAAAAGGGCTACCCTATGTTTTTCACAGAGTTCCAAATATAGCTATGAGCCTTATAACACCCAGAAAAAAAAGTGAAAGGAATATAATAAACAGCATAGTTCTCATACTAGAAAAGCTAAACAAATGAGAAAACTAAAATTAGAATCTATATTTAAGATAATCATCATCTAACCACTATAACATTAAACTCAAATTCAGCTGAAGATTTCAATGCATGTTTTAAATTCAAAGTTTTCTATGTCAGGAAAGCTTGTAAGACTGCCATATACTACTAACGTCATCATGTCATATACTAGTATTTTGGAAACGTCAAGGGAGATAGAATATAAACCAAATAGCAATAAACGTAAGTAAAGTGGAAAGAAAGGTTTAACTACTATTTCTATGGTCTTTCTTTGTCTTTATGTCCTGAGGGATGCTTGAGGATTTGACATTTATTTAATTTTATCTGCAATATTAACTCAAATAATGTATGGGTGGACATGATATCAGATCCAAAATAACTAAGAACTCAAAGACTGTATAAAAGGACAACCACCTGTGCTTTATTGTTGAGGATGTTTACTGAGAAATGAGCTGTCAAAGTCCTTAGAACTGACTGTCCAGTAGATAGCCACTGGGCAGCTGAGTGCTTGAAATATGTGGCATGTCCAAATGGAAGGTGATCTAAGCATAACATACACACCAGGTTTAAAAGAATTGGTATTCCCCCCAAAAAAGGGACAATATCATCGATATTTTTAGGTGGATTATATGCTGAAATGATAATTTTGGGGTATATTGAGTGAAATAAATATATTAAAATAAAAAAAAGAAATGAGCTGTCAGGAAAATGGAGATACATCAGTGGAGAACAGCAGACTTATCGTGGCGATCATTTTGCAATATACACAAATATCAAAATATGTTATAAACCTGAAACTAATAACGTATGTCAATTGTATCTCAATTAAAAAATGCTCAATTAAAACCACAAAAAAAACAGAAATACTGGAAGACAAAAATAAAAAGAATAAACAAGGGGAATAAATAGAAAACAGTAACAAATATGGTACATATTAATCCAATTATACCAATAAGCACTCTGAGTATAGATGGTCCAAATGCACCAATTAAAAAACAGGATTGTCAGAGTGGATCAAAAACAAGACACAGGGGCATTTGGGTGGTGCAGTTGGTTAAGTGCCTGACTCTTGGTTTTGGCTCAGGTGGTAATCTCAGGGTTGTGAAATCAAGCCCCATGTCAGGCTACATGCTCAGTGCAGAGTCTGCTTAAGACTCTCTCTCCCTCTGCCCCCCCCCCCCCCGCCCGTCGCACTCTCTCTCTAGGACAAATAAATGTTTAAAAAAAAAAGACACAAATATATGTTGTCTATAAGAAAACCACTATAAATTTATAGATACATACAGATTAAAAGTAAATGAATAGAGGGGCACTTGGGTGGCTCAGATGGTTTAGCGTCCGCCTTCAGCTCGGGTCATGATCCCAGGGTCCTGGGATTGAGCCCCACATCGGGCTCCTGGCTCAGCAGGGAGCCTGCTTCTCCCTCTCCCTCTGCCTCTCTCCCTGCTCACGCTCTCTCTCTGTATCTCTCTCTCTCTGTATCTCTGTGTCTCAAATGAATAAATAAAATCTTTAAAAAAAAGTAAATGAATAGAGAAAAATATACCATGGTAACACTAATCAAAAGAAAGCTAGAGTAGCTATATTAATCAGAGAGGGCAGATTTCAAAGCAAGTTATCAGGGGTGAAAAAGAACATAGTAATAAAGGAGTCAAGTCTCCATGAATGCCTAACAATCCTTAATGTGCATGTACCTAACAATAGAGCTATGTGAGGTGAAATATGTGAGGCAAAAACTAATAGAATTGCGAAGAGAAATAGATGAATCCACTGTCATAGCTGGAGATTTTAACACCCCTCTATCAGAAATGGGCAGATCCAGCAGGCAGAAAATCTGTAAGAACATAATTGAACTCAACAACACCATCAATCAACTGGATATTATTGACATCTATAGACTACTTTATCCAACAACAGAACACATACTCTTCTTAAGCTCACATGGAACACTCACCAAAATAGAGCACATTCTGAGCCATAAAAACAACTTAATAAATTTAAAAGAATATAAATCATGCAATGCCTATTCTCAGATCACAATGGAATTAAACTAAATATTAATAGCAGAAAAAAATGGAAAAAAATCACAGAGATGAAACAACATACTTCTAAATAACACATGGGTTAAAGAAGTTAGACCCCCTACCCTCCCAGACTGAGACTGAGAAAAGGGGGTCTTATCTCTCTTGATACATACCTTTCAAAGGGATGGCTCCTAGTAAAGACATGCTTGGGTTGTAGAAGATACATCTGAAGGGGACAGCAAAGGATTCACATCTGCAAGTTTTCTAAATCAATGCTTCTAAGAAGAGGGAGGTTAAGGGCTTTTAGTCAGGTGTGACTGAAATGAACAGTAAATTCTTTCAGCTGCATTGAGCTTTCTCAGGCAGGCATTTTAAAGGGTCTGGTGTTGTCCTAGGAACAGGACCTTGAGCTGATGGAAACAATGCTAATGTTTGTTCCGGGCTCTTAGTGATGTGTGGGACAGGGTGAATGCAATCACTTCTGCTATGTGTTAACAGTTCTTACAGGCCAAGTTTGAGGCCGAGCTGAGAAGAGGGCTCACTAGAGAGAAGTTTGGACAAGGAAGGAGTCTTTGTCACCATATATAAAGGTGAGAACTAATTCTTTATTTTCATAAAAAGATTCTTGTTTGGGAATTACAGTTATAATACACTGTTTATAGCATAGCTAGCTTTTAGTTTGGTAAGAAAATTCTTGGTGTTCTAAAAGGCTATATTACAGTATATTATGGTATTTCACATTAATAGTATGCATGTACTTTTTTTAATAGAAAGGAAAAATGTTAAATTAAAGGTAACATCATACTAGCTTAAGTTTATTTTTTGGCACCTTATTCAATACCATATTATCTGTATGTGATATTCAGTGCTAAAGATAATTTTAATTAGGTTATATTTAACACATTAAATCTACTTTTAGAATAAGTCACATTTGGTGTTTTATTTTTTATGTTACCTTAACAAAAATTAAAATTAAAATGTATGCATATTGAGCACTATAAAAATTCCAAATAGAATGCATGCGTGTGCACACACATGCTCACACACACAACTATGTGCTTTGTACTAGAAGGAAGATTACCACATTATAAGCATACACTTTTCGAAAAATAAATGGGTAGGCAGTTACAGTCACACTAAATGCTTAATAGAAGTTTGAGCCTTTTTCTAATTCCTGCATAGGGCTTGCTTAGGAGTACCCTAAAAAGAGAACAATGTAGCAAACACTGGGGTGGAACATTAAACTATATAATATTCCTGTTAAACAACATGTAACAAGAAAGCACCTTTCCAAATTTTGTTTCCTAAGAAATAACTGCATACCTCATGCTAACAAATTAAGAAGCAAACAAGTCTATTCACATTCAAATAAGAAGTGTTGGGGCTCTGCATTTGGGGCACTTCCCTATGGAATACTCCTAGGTTTGCAACTGCATATATCAACTCATATATGTTTAGGTTAAAATATAATAGGTAAGTATAACAGGAGCCCAATGCACAAATTTTTATATTTGCACTGTAAGATATTCCACAGCTTTGATAATTATTCAAGATATACAGACAGAAGTTCTGTTTTTTAAAAGGTCTTCAATTAGGCAACCTATATTATAGTAGGCTTTATAACTTACAAAGAAAGATAAATGAGTATGGGGCCCAACATGAATACAGGGAGAAAATATTTGCAAAGCACATATCTAACAAAAGACATACCGAGATTTTACAAAGAACTCCTACAATTCAATAATAAAAAAAGATAACCCAATAAAAATGGGCAAAAGATGTGAATGTTTACAAAAGAAGAGATATTAATAGCTAACACATGAAAAGATGCTCAACGTCATTAGTCATCAGGGAAATACAAATTAAAACCAAAATGGGATAGCATTCTGTATCTACAAAAATGGCTACAGTAAACAAGGCAGACAATATCAAATGTTGGCAAGCATATGGAGTAATGGAACTACTCATAAACTGTTGGTAGTTATGTAAAATGGTACAGTCCCACTGGAAAACAGTCTGGCAGTTCTCAAAAAGTTAAACATAAAACTGCCATACAATCCTAGCAATTCCACTCCCAGGTAAGTATCCAAGATAAATAAAAACACATGCCCACACAAAGATTTGCATACAAATTAGGTTACATGTAAGGTTCACAGCAGCACCAGCCATAATAGCCCAAAACTGGAAACAACCTAATTGTGGATGAACTAGTTAGAGTAGGAACTATAAATGGGCATGAGGCATGATGGGGGGTGAAAATGTTATAAAATGGATTTATAGTAATGGTTGCACTACTTAGTGAAGTTACTAAAAGTCACTGAGTTGTACATTTAAAATGGATGAATCTTCTGTATATGTAAAACATACCTCAGTAAAGTTGTTGAAAATACTGTTTTCCTGCCTATTATCTACCTAGATTCTGAATTCAGATATGAGATAAGTATCATAAGGACATGTATTTAAAAGCTTTTTGAATAGGGGCACCTCGGTGGCTCAGTTGTTAAGCGTCTGCCTTCAGCTCAGGTCATGATCCCAGGGTCCTGGGATCGAGCCCTGCGTCCGGATCCCTGCTCAGCGGGAAGCCTGCTTCTCCCTCTCTTGTGGTCTCTCTCTCTCTCTGTCAAATAAATAGATAAAATCTTAAAGAAAATAAAAATAAAAGTTTTTTGAATAAAAATATATGCAAAGATGTTTGTCCTAACAGTGAATAAGTTTTATCGGATGATCTGCCTCACTGGTTTGACAATATAGAGTGGCATTTCACTTTTTTTTTAAGAGAGAGAAAGAGAGAGAGTGAGGAAGGGGCAGAAGGAGAGGGAGAGAGAATCTTAAGCAGACTTCATGTCCAGTGCAGAATCCAATGTGGGGCTCCATCTCATGACTCTGAGATCATGACCTGAGCTGAAATCAAGAGTTGGATGCTTAACCAACCTAGCCACCCAGGTACCTTGAGAATGGTATTTCAAATCAGATTATGTGGAAGGTATTTTTCATAAATTGGATGGGCAAATCTGAAGTTTTGATGAAAACATAAGATGTGAATGCAAAATACAAGTGTTTTCCAACCCTTTCTGTGTAAAAGAAGGTGCCTCTAAATGAAAGAATAGTAAGTAAAATTAGTATTTTATGAAGGCCTGGTAAAAATTCTTGGTTATACTTTCTAGAAATAGAGAAAGTAACAGACTCTAATGCATTTGTAATAAAACTCTTCAACTACTTAAGTGTTTCTAAATCTGTTTGTTCACCAAAATGAATGGAAAACTACTCAAATTATCTGGTGTCAAAACACTAAAAATATTTTTTACATATGATAATTTGGGGGATATTGCTCAGAAGGAGTTCAAAGTATTGAGTGACATTATTATACCACAATTATTCTATTATCACCCACCTATTTTATGTGAACAAGGTTATTCTGTTCTTATAATTATTGACATATAAAATAGGTATGTAAGAGATGCAAAAACCCACCTCAGAAATACGTGAACCCACGGATATACAAACTAATTAGAAAAAGCTCTCATTCTTGGTAGGAAGGGAATCAAGACAGGCAATCTAGACAGAAACCTTTTGCAGTGAGTCAAGCATTTAGAGAATAAACTGACTATACAAGGTTAATTATTAGATTTTAAACCAAAAGGAGCTAGAGAAAGAGAGAGGAAAATAATTCCGGGCACTGAAGTCTAAAAGCTGAGGAAGAATAAGGTGGTGCAAATAGTATGAATGAAGGGTTGAACACCAGAGTTCCTTGGCAGGGAGTTATAATTTCACACTATATCATGTTATTTTTCAGACCTATATGGCAGCATACTATAAATAAAAGTCAAAGACACACCAAAACAAGATGTAAAAAGGAGGGATAGAAGTAGGGAGTCTTCTACATATGACAGTTTAACATATAATCACAGATGAGCTTTCCAAGCCTGTGACACTAAGAGAAACAGAGACAATGACTAAATCCAGGTGAACAGATCCATAAAGGAATGGCCATAAAAAGAGAGGTCAGAGAATAAAATAACAGACTCGTACTGGAACAATGAGAAACACAAATATAAATATGTATCCAAATCAGATAAAACTGAATGTCTTATGTTCAAAGCAAATGGTACTTTATGACTGTATTTCACAATGTATAGTTTTTGTTCACTGGAACCATCATAATTATTTTGGCATACATAATTTCAGTAGTGCTAACTAATCATGTGAAAAGTTAAGCACAAAAAGTGAAACTTCTTGTATCTATGACTTTAAGCAAATTTCTTAATTTACACAAACTCAATTTCATAATGTCATCATGAGCATTAAATGAAATAAAGACTGTGAAGCTTTTACTTCTCTATCTGGCATATAATATATTCTCCATAAATTTTGGGTATTTGGTAGTAATTAGTATTTGCACAAATTGTTTTGAGCACAGAGATAAATAACACCGATCATGCATGCAACTGAAAATTGTATATGGGGCGCCTGGGTGGCTCAATCGGTTAAGCGTCTGCCTTGGGCTCAGGTCATGATCCCAGGGTTCTGGGATCGAGCCCTGTGTCGGGCTCCCTGCTCAGCGGGGAGCCTGCTTCTCCCTCTCGCTCTGCCTACTTGTGCTCTCTATCTCTCTGTCAAATAAATAAAATCTTTGGAAAAAAAAAAGAAAATTGTATACATTTTCACTGGTATTTTAAAATCTAAACTTGACTTTTTTTTAAAGATTTTATTTATTTATTTATTTTGAGAGAGAGAGAATATGAGAGAGAGAGAGAGAGCACGCGCATGAGACGGGGGAGGGTCAGAGGGAGAAGCAGACTCTCCGCTGAGCAGGGAGCCCCATGTGGCACTTGATCCTGGGACTCCAGAATCATCACCTGAACCGAAGGCAGTCGCTTAACCAACTGAGCCACTCAGGTGCCCTAAACTCGATTTAAATTCACAGAAGAACCAAAGTCAGAGCAGGCGAGCAGTGTCTTGAGGTCTGAGTCAAACATTTACACTTGTTCTTAAGGCATCACAGAGCTGCTATGCTATCCCTGACGGTATCATGGTGGACCTTGTTTTCATTGTAGCTAAATCAAACTTCACTTGCCTGGTTTGCCTATGAGAAAAAAGAAGAGGGGAAATAATATCTACTTATGAGATTTTTTTTGAGAATAAAATGTTAAAGATAATGTATAGACAGCACATACAACAGTGAAAGCAACTAGTACAAGGCCAATAAATGGTTATTCTTATTAGAGATCAAGTGGTCGTTATCATTAGACATGCTCCCTCTCTCCACTGTTTGACTTCCACATGTTCCAGACACCTCTAATTCTCATTTTCTAACACACTGGTACTATAAAAAAGGAACCTTAAAGTTCTTTGCTTGTCTTTCAGAAGCCTGTGCCACTGACATTAGCAAAGGGCTACATGGGAGAAATTCTTTTAAAGGACTGACCCATAGGTGATCACTTAAACACCGCTATAAGATAGAAGCAAGTTCATAACACAGAATGAATTATTATGCATGCAAAAAAAGTAAAAGATGTTTCCTGGATATATGACAGAATTTTTACCTCTATACTTTATTTTGTGCTGAGATGTTCAACTGGCAGTAACAGTCCTTGATCCACTACTCAGTTAGAGCTCCCTATCCACTTCCTGCGTTTCCTGACCCTGCCCATGCTACTATAGGTCAGTGATGTGCTTTGTGCCAAAGAACACCACCATGTCTTTCCCTGGATGTCCAGACCAGGAAGAGTGATCCTCAGACAATCCTCATGAGTTGCATTATGTAAACTGATCATTCACATCTGCATGTGTGCCTCCTTCCTACCCAGATACACCACACACACACACACGCATGCGCATGCACGCACCCTAACCACCATGAATTAAATAGGAAATGTGACATGCTTTTAAAGTAGCTGGGTATAGTGTATATTTACACTTTGTAACTCACCTTAAAATTAACAACCCAGAAGTATATTTATCATTCTATGTCATTCTGAAGTAGGTAACAACCAGGAGAAAACTGTGATATTTATTCATGGTAAATATTTTCAAGTACTGTCTAGCACTGAAGGGCAACCTGTATTTTTAAATCAAAGGAAAGACCCCATGGCATTAGATAAATGGTATTAGCTTTAAATACAATATACATGTATCTGAATCCTGGTTTCATCACTTACTATTTTTGTGAATCTGAACAAAGTAAATTTCTTTATTCACAGTTTTTGGGATACTGAAAGATAATAGTACATAAGGATTTTTAACTTGGATGAGTACTGATATGCAATTTCTTATACATATTTTTCTATATTTAACATAGTTTCTATAATGCAAGTGTATTAAATCTTAGCTTACAACTGAAATAAAGAATCATTTAATATTAAAGTGTATGCCAAATACACAATGAGAGTAGTCATAAAGAATTTAATTAGATCCATCACACTGATATTTCAAATAGATCCACATGATTAACTCATACCTAATGGCATAAACAGATGATCAAATCATCTAACAAATGTTTACCCAATAAAAATTATAATAAAATATGTGTTTCATATATTTATAGGGAAAATAATCTAATACATAGTTTAGATATTTGCACAGTATAATAACTAATATAAACTAATTTTTTTGAAAGTTTATTCTATGACACCTGTCCTAAAAGTTAATGTATTTAATCCCTGAGGCAAGCTTGTATCAGGAAGTACTATCCTCATTCCCATAGCACAGATGGGAAAAAACAAGTAAACAATCAAATAAACAAACAAGCCCTGGAGCACATAAAGTTTAAGTAAGTTGCTTAAGATGACTGTGCTAACACTGGGAGAAAGAATCATTCAGCCACTCTAAGTACTGGCAGGAGAATCTGCACAGAGGACATAGAGATCTTAACCATCACATGGGTATCACAGAGACAGCCTCCAACTGCAAAACCTCAAATAAGAAGTCTTGGGTGTGTGTGGATGTATGTATATATATTAGGAGTTAGTTCGTGTGTGTGTGTGTGTGTGTGTGTGTGTGTGTATACGTTTTTTTTGGTATATATATATATATATATATATACACCAAATTTTATATATATATAAATATATATATAAATATAAATTTATATATATATATATATATATAAAAAATTAGGAGTTAGTTCCTAGTAAATACCATAACCGTAAGATAAGGGTGGCTGAGATCACCAGTAATTGAATCTGAAAGGGTCAAATTTATTTTATATTTTTACAGTGACTTAACAACATGAAAATTTAGTAAAAGTTATTTCAGGCTATTTTCAGGTAAGGACAGTGACATTTAATCTGCCTGACTTGCCCCTTACCCCATCCCTATTTTCTGATTGAAAATGTGACGAAAATAAAGAAACACATGTAAAAGTTCAAAATCCCTTGAACTAGCCATGTCTTCCTTTGGAATCCAGTGTATGTGAATGGGTTATGAGGCAATCATCAGTCCCGGACATGATGAACATTGCCAGTGATTTCTACCCTCCTCAGAGGTACACTTTCACTTAGGTTCATGTCAGATTTACTGCACAGAGGAGCTGCTTTGTGCGGGTGATAAGAGCTGTTTCAAGATCCTCTTTCTAATTAGTTACCTTTTCATCTATGACAACTCCAGGATTTTACTTCTCAGCAGTGCTACAGATTAAGCAGCCACATCAGACAGAAAAATGCATGTTCATACTGAAAGGTGAGCTAAATAATTAGGAAGGGCTAGAGAATGGAAGGGCATTGGATGCTGTGAACTTGAGGAGTTTTTGCACACCTTCTGATGCCAGAACCAGCACAGCTTGCATCAAATTTTCCAGAGACACATTCACCTCAGCATAATCAGAGAAGCAGACAGCAAGAACAGAAAGACTCCTCAGCCTTGTAGATTCACTCTGTGCACATCAGTGCGCATCAGCATAACATCTGAGAAAAAACTCAAAAGGATGCAGGTGAAAAGTAAGGGGCAGGAGGAAAACACAGCGGCACTACTCCTGGGGAAGCAGAAGGCCTGGCTTGACCTCCTCTCATTAAAAGATAACTGAAGAGAGAAAAAACAGCATGGGGCCCATGAAAAAATTCTGAAAAAATAGGGAGATAATGTGTTGAAAATACAGAAGAGGAACACATTTTGTTTAAAGATTTAGAAACGAAAACAATACTTTAGAAACATGTGATATATTTTTGCAATAAATGTAAAAACAGGGCATGGGATCCAAATGGCTCCTGGTTAGTAGCCCGTAACCTCCCTTAAAAATTCCCAGTAAAACAAATAACAAAATACAATATTAAAAACTATAACTGGCAAGTTATAGTTAGACTTGCTATGGATGAAATCTGTAAGGCGTTAACAATAATTATAAGGGAATTGAAGCTAAATGGACCAAAAAAAATTTTTACTCAAGCTGCAGTACAGCGTTTATTCCAGTTTTGCCTCATGATATGGGGACAGTCAAAACAACTTGTAAAAGACACAAAGGTGGTGCTTGTTTAGATGATAATAAGACCATAAGGACATGAAGTAATCAGAAAAATAAAATAGTAATGGAAAAGAGCCACGTAAGATCATCCTGTGAAATGGTATCATTTCCATTATTTAAATTATTAATCAGCCCCATTCTCTAACTGTGCTTTCCAAGACATGATGGTATCTGAATGCATGAGGAACTGGTCTTTTTTGTGGTAATTAAAGTAGTTTAGCAGATAGGAAACTAATAATTATAAACAATAAGAAGGTGCTACTTTTCTGAGAAGAAAGAGTTTGCAAAATATGCTTTTTAAGAGCTCTTTATCATGCTAAGATATTAATAAAATTTGCATTTTGTTAACTGTAATGGCATTTTTAATCAATATGAAATGGAGGGCATAGAGCATAGTGATTTTCTTATGATATATTTACTTTTTTTAATAGGCAATTCATTAGTCAGAAAACCCTCTTTATGAAATGCAATATTAAAATTCACCCCCAAAAGATATCCATCCAATAGCACATTTATATACCAAGTAAATGACAGCTCAATTCCAACTTGATTTGTTGAGATATTCCTCTCAACTCTGAAAGACATGAATAGACTTTGTCAAAGACTTCTTAACTAAGAAGTTGTAAGTAGGGCACAGTCCAATGTTTAAAGAGTTAAATAATAAAAAGAATTATTACAGGTAGTGTTTTATAACTTTCATCTCTTTGTTCAGACTAGCAGATTTTCCTTCATTTTCTACACATAAATGGTTGTTTTGAAATTCCTTAAAGATCTGTTCAGCCTCTACATAACTATATGCCAGTGATTGACAAACTATCTACACAAGGAACTCCTCCAGGAGCAGGGACTGCTGAGAATCACATTTTGGAACCCCAGTGGTCCTCTAAACTCATTTGGCCCCACACAGTTGTTATCCTTGCCAAGAATATCCGTAATACTCTTGCTATCCCAATGTATGAGCCTATCAAATGATAGCCTTTCCTTGGGATGACATTTAAACCCTTCAGGATTATGGACTGGCTCATGTGAAGTTAGCCTGGATAGCTCTTTTTTTATCATACTCAGGGCACCAGCCACCCCAAACTGTACTTATTATATTTGGCTTCCTCTTGCCTCTCAGGCTTCACATGTGTTTTTCTAGCAGAACAATCTTAAGTAAAAACCTCTGTTTTCCTGACTAACCTCTATTTTTTCTGTAGGTCTCACTTTCAATGTTACAGCTCCTAGGAAATCACTCAGAAACTCCATCATCTGAGCTTGGTACCTCTTCTGTGGGGTTTCTGTATTCTTCTCCCAGAACATCATTCATCAAACACACTATATAGTACAGTACATTTCTATCTCGCCATTAGATTTTAAATGTACCTCACGTGTCACTGTGTGGCCATTATCTTTCAGAGGACTAGGCATCTAGTAATCACACATGTCATAGCAGGAAAGAAAAGGAAAGGGAAAGAGGGAGAGAGAAGGCAAGAGAAAATTATAGTTTAAAAACCTGGGCGTTTTCTGTCTCAAGTACTGCGTATTAAGAACTAAAAAAAAAATTGCTTTATTTTCAAAGCATTGAAACAAATTGAATTCCCTTTCATCTCTTCCATGAGGTTGCTCTAAAACAGAGGAAATGAAAATTTTGCTCACATCAGAACTCCCCCATTTCTCTGAGTTAGCCACCAAAATAGGAAATATTATGATTACTTTCTTTTTTATGATGATTATTTTCTATGAACTTTAACTTATAAGTATCCACCCAGATTCCTGTGTCCTTCAAATTAAAGCTGATTACATAAATTGCCACTAATTTATTTATTTATTTTTTTAAGATTTTATTTATTTGACAGAAAGATACGCAGCCAAAGAGGGAGCACAAGCAGGGGGAGCGGGAGAGGGAGAAGAAGGCTTCCCGCCGAGCAGGGAGCCCGATGCGGGGCTCGATCCCAGGACCCTGGGATCACCACCGGAGCCGAAGGCAGCCGCTTAACCGACAGAGCCCCCCAGGCGCCTCCACTAATTTGTTTATTTAATAAATATTTCTTCAGTGCTATCGTATGTTAGATACCATGCTACCTTCTGTAGCAAACAGTAAGTCATTTGATTCTCAAAACAATCACATGAAGCACATACTATTACTAGCACCGTTTTGACGTAGGAGTAAACCAGGACACGAGTAAACAGCAATTATGTAACTCTCACTCCCAGACAGCCGGACAGCACAGCCAGGGCTCATAATCTCCAACACTATTCGAAAGCAGTTATCTGTTTTATCAAAATCGTAAATAAGTTTCTGTGATTCACAAGCTTCTTGCTCTCCCTTTTTCTCTCTTTTCCTCCCCCTCCATCCCTGACCCAGTCTCTTTGTCTTCACAGTGCGTCCTATGTGCAAAAGTCTTGGCCAGATAGAGCAATATGGGAAACATGGAGGCTGTCCTCATGACTATTCATAAGCTCTGTAAGAAAGGGATTCAATTAGAAAACAAAGCCACTAAATTCAATATATTTATTGAGCCCCTACTATGATCCCTACATATTTATTTCAGGTGCTGAAACTGAACTATTACAAAAGGCAGGGTACGGTAGTTGCCTGAAAGATGTTTAAAAAAAAAACACATAATGCAAATGGGAGTAACTCCTGAGATTTGCTGAAGCAAACTTGAGGGCTGTAGCATCTGAGATGGTCTCTGGCTACACGTATCCACGTATGGCTTGCTTTCTTGGCTAGCCCACATCCCAGGAAACCGTACACCCCCCTGAACGGTCTCCCATCTCACATCAGAATTACAGCAGCTGCACAGGCAACCTCTGTCCTTCTCACATTTAAACAACTCACTTCGCCACTGCTAACTGGTCACACATTCGTGTCCCAGGGATCTTACCTTGGAGGTCATGAGTTTCCTCGAGAGAGAGAATGGGGATCTGTTCTCTCAGACCCCACATTTACAGTGGGTTACCTACTAGAAGAAACCTTG
Organism: Eumetopias jubatus; assembly: GCF_037043125.1. NCBI lineage: Eukaryota > Metazoa > Chordata > Mammalia > Carnivora > Otariidae > Eumetopias > Eumetopias jubatus. The sequence continues at coordinate 56,961,550 of NW_028274812.1, read as the reverse complement.
CCTGCGGTGTGGTCTGTGAGGAGTGAGGCAGCAAAACGATCACATCCCGCTCACTTGGTTTACTCTCCCATTACTCCCAATAACACAGCATTGCAGTTCTTATGTGTGTGGCAGGGGGAGGGGGGAGAGTTCAGAAAGTGGCCCGTTCTCTGGCTATCGATAAAAGCTTCGGGACTTTTAATTTATTATTTATTAATTAATTTAAAAAAAATGAATAAATAGAAACAGAAACAGACCATAAATACACAAAACAAACTGAGGGTTGCCAGAGGAGAGAGGTGGGGTGATAAGCAAAATGGGCAAAGGAGAGTGGGAGATCCAGTTAGGGAATGAGTAAGTCATGGGAATAAAAGGCACAGCATAAAGAATATAGTCAATGATGCTGTAATAACGATGAAAGGAGGACAGATGGTAGTTACATCTGTGGTGAACACAGCATAACGTATAAACTTGTCAAATCACTAAGTTGTACACCTGAAACTAATGTAATATTGTGTGTCAACTATACTCAAAGAAAATACCTTTAATTTGGGCCTTGCACCTAATGCCCAGGCTCTTCATTTTAGAAAGAAAAGATTTTGCTGTTTTTCTCCAACACTGATCTGATAACTTCGCCCTAAAATTAATGATGGTCTGAGTTTGGGTGGTTGACAGGTCTAAGGTGAAAGGAGAAAATTCTGGTTAATGTCTCAAATGATGACTCCACTATATCTCTTCAATATGACCACATAACATAAAACTCCCCAAATAAATATTTACCTGGAGCCCCATTCCTGGTTATCTTGTCTCTATTCATTTAGAGCACATTGTCTAAGTACATTGAATTAATCATTAATAGCCTTGTTTTGGGCTTTGGTGTTAAAACATATCTATCCTTCTAAGCAAAATACCATAGTTAAGCCCAACTTTTCTAAAAGTTTCTTGAAGAAAAATTATATACTGAGAAGTTATCCTTGGGTTTTGATTCATCGGCCTTGGGGGGAATTGGAACAAAGGAATCACCCACTGTGACACAAAAGGAGAGTCAGGAAGAAACAGAACCATGAGAGGTCAACTTCCAGTGTGTGCATTGGGCTGTTTCAGCAAACACCTTACTTAGTTAAATGCTGCCTGAAGACCAGTCAACATATGCAGTAACCCCCAACCCAAACTTAACTCCGGTGCCTATAATCAGGAGACCAGCAAATGGACTTTTAAAATCCACTGTGAAAGAAATTTGTAGTCCTGACATTATCCTTCCTTGAAGCCAGGGATAAGGAATAAGAAAATGGGGACAGAGAGCTTTGACACTTCAAAAAAAAAAAAAAAAATTATTCTCTTTGTCTGCTTTCCCATTAAAGAATACTCTTTTCTTTAAGACCCTGATGTTAAGTTTCCCATCTCTATTTGCCCTGCCAATGATTAAGGGAGTGTGGGTGTTCACCCAGAGACATATCCATCAGTGCACAAGTGATTGAAAAATACGTACTAAAATAAAAACACCAATAACAGTTGTACTACCTCAAAGAAAAATCGGCTACTCACAGCACTTATGGAGTAGATCGGCATTTTTGAGAGGCTATGCACTTACTTTACCACATAAACAAATAAAAGAAAAATGAAAACAAAGCACAGTACAGAATAATATATACTAAATTTCTAATTGCTTTCCTGTCACCTATTTGTTTATAATGTGCTGAGTACATTGACAGGATAATAACCAAAGAGCATGACAAATGTTTGAAATGCATACGACGACTTCAGATCCACTGCCAGCATAAAGCGATCACTTCATGAGTCAGCCAGTGTTTCCAGTTTTAATTGACGCAATAGATTTGCAATTATGGGCTTCTCTTCCGAGTTTGCCTTTTGTTTTTATTAAAGAAGAAATATCCACCAAAATTGTCTGCATTAAGTAGGTATCACTTTCTAAATCAGTTCTTCAATGTGAGTGTTTGTTCTGATAAACCTAAACCACTCTGACATGTTTTCTGTCTTAGAGAATGTTATTTTGCCTGTAGCACAAGGCAGTTGCCACATGCTGTGCATCTTGGAAATGGAGCTCAGACAGGAAGCGCCAAGGAGAGACGAAGCTGGGTAGCATGGTGTTCCACCCAATCTACTCTCAGACCACTCAATCCTGGGGCCGATTTTTCTATGCTATAGCTTGAAGTCATAGAAAATTCTTTCTCAGCTGCCATTCAAACTGTTTAACAGCTGTGGCAGTATCCCCATGGTTCTCTGAAGTTGTGTGCTATCTCAGAGGGATTTGGTAGGAGCTCTTCTCCCCTCCAAATTTCCACAGAAACCATTGGTGTAAAGTATCAGAAAGGCAGACTGTTTTGCCTTCTTAGTTTATAGGAGGATGTTAAGGTCTACTCTTTTTCCTTTGATTATGGTAGAAAGGAAGAACTGTTATAGAAACATCAAAAATATACTAAATAGGCTTCCAAGCCAATATAACAGATTGAATACGTATTTTTAACAACTCACTCCAACGCACTGAAATAAAATCCAGAACTTTAATACATAACAAAATTAAGTTGAATGGAAAATAAGTATAAACTAAAGAAAAAATGAAAGGAGAAAATAAAGCAAATCAATAATTGCAGGTAGAAAAAAATAACTAGAGAAGAGCACCAAAAAAAAAAAAAAGTCATTGCCCAGCTTTGAAGCAAATTCTTACGTGGATGAAACCTGGAAAAGAGGAAGGGAGAAATGATTAAAGCAGTATCTCTCAACTGTAAGCTAATCAAAAAGGAATTTATAAGGGAACTCAAAATCAGGAACAAGGGAGACCCTTTCTTAAAATTTGAAGCACCAAGTCTCATACATGCAGAGGGAATACAAACTCATGAGTGGTCCTCAATAGGACTACTGGAAGAGATTAACTCTTTCAATGTTAGACGGAATACTGGGAAATAAACAGAAACTGAAACTTGAAAAGGAGACAGTGGCCATAGGGGTAACCCATACTTGAGTCCATAAATATTCTTAAGTGCCAACGGCAGACTAGGCAACTATCAACTTCTGGCTGAAGTCCTTCACCTGGAAGACTGAAGTAGAGACTGAGCAGGTAAGAAAAGAGAAAGAACTGAAGGACTAAAATACAATAGTAAAGGGAGAATGAGAGTAACATGTGAATGAAAAATAGTCTTCTGGTATGCTGTCCAGCCTCTAAGAGGCCATCTATGTGCAGGACACCCCCAGATCCGGTTAGTCAGTGAAATCTTGAACTCCAACACAGTGCCTGGAAACAAGATCATTAGTTCAAGGGGGTACATAATGTTCAATTTATAAATCCTGATCCCTTCCTTCATCCCACCACAAAAATCCATACATTTATTTCAATTCCTGATGGTAAGAATTTAGTAAGCATTCTTAGAGAAGATGGCAGCTGAGTTCCTTCATTCATGCAAATTTAACTTTCTCTAACTGTACATTTATATGCATATACAAATACACAATTTTTATTTTTGTTTAGAGGCAAGTGGGCTTTTTAGACAGTGGGCTTTTTAGACAGAATGAGTGGCTTGAGCAAAGGCATAAAGGCAAGATGACATGGCAGGTTAACATAATTTCTTACTGAAGTTTACACGAGAGTGACAGTAGAGGACACTAGGAAATTAGGTAATGTTAATAAAGGATTTATGTGCTATGCTAAGGATTTCACATTTTAGCTTATAGGAAAATAAATTTGTAAAGACTTATAAAGTAAAATTCTAGTTGTCGCAGTCTTTTAAAATCATATTTTCTCATGAAAATACAAATATATCACATCTCCCTTAATACCGTTTATCTTAATTGAACAGTGACTCAGTAAAGAAATCAATACTAAGTTAACTTTCCGAAAATAATACAATTTTTTCCCCATATGAACACACACACAAATGTGATATGCTTTCCAGGAAGTCACTTATTTTCCCCAAGGAAGTTTTAGAAAATATTGATAGACAAATGGACAATAAAGGGAAGGATAATTCTGAAGACAGACAAGAAGAAAATTGCACCAAGTTTGTCGGTTGGAAAAAAAACAAAAACAAAAACAGAAACTAACTCTGACTACATTTTTAACACACTCCTAGATACATTCTAGCAATGAGGAGAGTCAAGCAGCATCCATGTCATCTATCATAGCAAGAAAAAAAATTAGAAAAATGTTATTTCAACTTATTCTTTGTCCCAAATAAACCTTATTTTATAATACCTGCATTTTTAGCTAAAATTATTAGTTTTTACATTAATAATAACCATAGTTAACATTTATTGAGTGATCATAATTTGCCAGGCATTATTTCCAGCACTTTCCAAGGGCTCATTTATTTAATACAATACTCTCTCATGAAGTGAATATAATTATTTCTTCCATTTTGCAAATAAAGACACTGAGTCACAAAGAAGTTAAGAAATTTGTACAAGGTCATACAGCTAATTGGTAGCAAAGCTAGGCTTCCAATAATCAGTTTGGCTCAAAAACCTATTTTCCTTACTACTATAAGACTTCTAAATAGTCTATCCTCATAAGTTATTAATATTTTGCAAATAACTGATTTCCAATTATTCTTCATAGATTCATATTGTCTTCCCCCATAGTGTACATTTCCTCGAGGAATTATTTCAGAGGTTCTATGCATGATAAACTGTCAGAGTCCATCCATATATAAACTTTCATATGTGAAAATTCTTCCAACACAGTATATATAATTTGATTAAGTACAGCACCTGAAGTTTCAAAGAGTCAGAAACTTCACATAATTTTCTCTTATCTCTTTCGAGGCAGTATTGTCAAAAACGTTAGAGGTTAGAGGTTATGGTGATTCTTTTTGTGTGTGTGTGTGAAGGATCTGATATTTCTTCTAAAGAATGCCTTGGGGTTTTCTCTGTATTTTTAGTATCTTGAAATTTCGCTATGTCATTGTGTATGCATCTGCATGAACCCACACATATGTGTTTTATCCTATTCTTTTTCAGTTCCATTAGATGGATTTTAAGAATTCTGTACCCATTCTTTAGGCCACTTCTCTCTGTACTTCAAAGATTTTATTATTTATTTGGGAAAGAGAGAGTGAGTATAAGCAGGGGGAGAGGGGCAGAGGCAGAGTGAGAGGGAGCAGCAGACTCCCTGCTGAGCAAGGAGGCAGATGCGGAACTCGATCCCAGGACCCTGGGATCGGGACCTGAGCCGAAGGCAGACGCTTAATGGACTGAGCCACCCAGGTGCCCCCTCCTCTGTACTTTGGAACATACTTTATGCATTCTGGAAACATTCTTCAGTTTAATCATGCCAGTATCTTATTCATTCCTCCTCTTACTCCTGTTTGGTTTCTTGGCTCATATTTTGAGCTCTTTCATTTGTTTGTTTGTTTCATCTCATTGACCAAGTGTTTCATTTACATTATCTGTGTTGCTTTATTTTTTGTCACTATAACGCAATCTCACGTGTATTATGGTACACACAGACAACATTTATTCTAATTTTGTGTGTATGTGCTCCATTAACTATGGTTCTGTCTCCTTTCAGTTCAGTGTTCAGTTTTCCATGCTTCTGTGGTACTAAATTTCTGCAAATATTTATTGATTCTGTGTTGTGTGTGTTCACCTTTGTATTTATTATATGTTGGATGGTTACTGTACCTGCCGGGTCTGGGGGTCACACTGCTCTAAGTTAACTCCAGTTATCATCAGTTCTGCCCTGTCTTTGTGCCTAAATTCTCTAAGTCACTTCACTCCTGGAGGCAGAAAATAGTTGTCTCTGCCTGGTCCGGGATATGGTGTGGGGAGGAATGCCACTGAGCCAGTTGATTCCCCTGAGGTATTCCCAACCCACCACTCTGTTGGTGGTGTTGGGAGAAGTTAGGTGTCCTGGAGGAGCCCACTCTCATGGCAGAGGACTGAGCAATAAGAATTAGCAACAGCACTATTCCACATTTTGGTCAGTGGTTTCCTCCTTTTATCTAATTTCTACCTGTTTTCCAACTTTTAGGAAATGTCCTAGATCTTAGATATTAGAAAATAATCTAATATTGAATCTAAAATATCCTAATTCTCTATTTTCTTAGAAATACTTAAGGATTGTTAATATTAGACTATAACTTAGTGTTATCCCCAAAATATCTGTGTAACAGGTACTTGGTATCATTTTATACAAAAGAAATGAAGCAGAAACATGTTTTGATAGTTTTCATGGATTCAACTCTGTACTTGGAGAATGCAAACCTATAATTATACATGATTTTTTTCCTATTTCTTGTAATAAAATGCAGTAAATCTTAAGAGGATGCTAGGACCTCTAGCTGCTCTATGTGCTCTATGTCCCAACAGTGACAATGTTGCTCAAACATGAATTATGTTTTATGGACTATTACTCTTCAAAAACCACGTGCCATGTTACTGGCTTCTTTCTTACCTGAGGAAACCACAAGGGCCATAATGACAGCAATATTTCCTAGACAACAACAAAGTTAACTATTCATTAAATATTAGAGTCAGTGTAAAGTCTACTGGAGAAGTTACCCAAACCCCTCGGCAAAGTTGTTGCAAGAAATATCCTGAGCACTTACTCTTTGGACCCTTTGACTCTGATCAAGAATAGTCCTGACAGAGTAATTCATTATGGAAGAAAACCCACATAACACAAATTAGCAAGGTTGAAAATGTAATTATCATTAGAATGAATATTACAGAAGTATTGCGACTGAAAACAATAAATCATATATAAATATACACATTTGAACTTAAAAATACAAGAGAAAAAAGAAAAACCAAAATAAATCTATAAAAACACTTAAAATAAAAAGAAGACTGGCACCACACTATTAAGCAAGGAGAGCTCTTGAGAAGAATAAAACAGTCTCCAACTTCACAAAGACCAAGGCTGCTGGCTGGGTTGGGTTCTCAAAGCCCAAAATGATCTTCATAAATGTGAAGAAAGAGCTCAATTATCACAATTATCAAAGGGAATAGTTTGCATGCATCTACACTGGGGTTGTAACTGATGTGTGCTGGGCAGGTGCAGTGGATTATCATTTCAGTCAAATATTCCTCTGTATCTTGAACACTGCACTATGTTGCATGCCATCTTGATCATGAATGACAGATCCTATTGTCACCCTCCACTCTAGATTTTGAATATTATCATGTGGTATTAGAAACTATCTACCCACATCTATATCTACATGTACAGAGAGTGCGCACGCGTGAGAGAGAGGGAGAGAAAGAGAAAACTTCCTTTTTGTGGTTAGTATGTAGTTGGTAATACATATAATATTCTTCAAACAGATAAGATTATTATAAATCATCAATCACTGATTTCTTATAAACACTACTTATATTCAGTTTTAATACTGGTCTGGCAGCAGGAAACTATATGAAGGGGAAAACAAATTATCAAATAAAATAATTGTATTTCAGGCTTTTATAAAAAATCAAAGACCTGTATATATGTCAGTATTCTGGTTGTGACATTGTACTGTATTTTGGCAAAATGTTACCACTGGGGCAAACTGGGCAAAGTATATAAGGGAACTCTCTCCATATTATTTCTTTTTTTTTTTTTTTTTTAAAGATTTTTTATTTGTTTATTTGAGAGAGAGAGAGAGGGCATGAGAAGGGGGGGAGGGTCAGAGGGAGAGGCAGGCTCCCCTCCGAGCAGGAAGCCGGACATGGGACTCGATCCCAGGACTCCAGGATCATGACCTGAGCCAAAGGCAGTCGCTCAACCAACTGAGCCACCCAGGCGCCCTCTCCATATTATTTCTTAAACCATGTATGAATCTGCAGTGATCTCAATTAAATAATTGAAATCTGTTAAATTAAAAAAACTAAATAAAAAATAACTCAAGGGATAATCTGGAATAAAATGAACTCTGGTGCTCAAAGAGCTGCACTCACTGTTTGTTTTGTACCCTGCATCTTTGTTATATTTCAAGCCCTTTTAGTCCCTCTTCCCCTTCCTACCCAACTACCAAAAGTAAAATAAAATGCATTTTAAAACATTTTCTGGCAGAAATTAATCAGGAAAATCCATTAATCAGCCCTAATCCCCAAAGATATTTGGAAATATTAGCTACCTAACGACAGAATTTTCTTATAAATTCTACTCTCTATATTTCATATTAAATGCATGATTATAGTAATAAATCATCTTTTATTGGTCAACAATCAATTTATGACAATCAAAAATTGCCAAATAATGAGGCACCTGGGTGGCTGAATCAGTTGAGTGTCTGCCTTCAGCTCCGGTCATGATCCTGGGGTCCTGGGATCAGAGCCCCACACAGGGCTCCCAGCTCAGCAGGAAAGTAGGGAGTCTGCTTCTCCCTCTCCCTCTGCCCCTTCTCCCCGACCCCGCTCTGCTGCCTCTCTCTCTCACTCGTTCACTCTCATAAATAAATAAAATCTTTTTAAAAAATTGCCAAATAAGTTATAAATGGGGAATTTTGGAACTTCTTATATCAAATTAGAGATAAAATTAAAGACTGTACTATTCTTAATTTGATTCAAATTGAATGATTAAAGGAAAATTCAAGACTTCTAATCTTATTTGACTCAGGTTCTATATTTTTACTCTTAAAAAATTCTATTACTAGCAGATCCTCATTTCATTTCACTGGACATTTTATTGTCATGAATAGATATCAATTTCCCAACTGGGTGTAAACAGTTGAATTATCTTGTAATTCATATTTGTTTATATTTATCATTTCAGGTGCAACATCACACCAGAAAATCAAGTTATTTCACAATCATGTCAACTCACCAAAAATAACCATGCATATTTCTGAGAGGTTTATTATTCTATTTTATATAGTAAAATATGAAGAATATATATTTTCTCCTAAGTTTAGACTCTTTTCGCTCATTTGATTGTTAAAATTAACTGGATATAGCCCATTCAATGCTCCATTTCCTTTTGTAAAAGTTCAAACACAAAATCACAAGATATGTCATTACAAAGACTACTAGCAGAATTTAATGTGACATACAAAACATTACATCATTTTCCTTTTATCCTTTTAAGGAGAACATGTTGGTTTGAGCTAATTTTAGATTTCAGATGAAATGTAATCACACTATTTCACCCTCACCTAAGGGAAGTAAAAAATTAAACATTATGCATTAGGTTGTAACCTTAAGATTACAGAATGATCTCTTTTCTTTAATTCACTGGCAATGTAATAGTTACATAACTTCAGAAGAGATTACAATTTCAAGATGAGATCCACAGAGAATTTTCCCGTTCTCTGATAATTTTTACCAGATGACTGTCTATTCCTTAGACAATGTAGGAGAGTTACATTCACTAGGTATCTTTAGTCTTGAAAAGCAAAGGACAATTTGAATATATCATTTGGTAACCTAACCAAGCTTTTCATATTTAAGTTAAAAATGTGGGGAACATCGCTGGCTCAGTCCATAGAGTATGTGACTCTTGATCTTGAAGTTGCTAGTTCAAGCTCCACATTGGGTGGGGAGCCTTCTTAAATTTTTTTTTAATTTTTAAAGAATGTGATTTTTAAAAACTTTTATTTATCAAAGAAGTGTGCGTGTGTGTGTGTGTGTGTGTGTGTCAAATATGTTTCAGACGCTGTTCTGGAAATATGGTGAAAATAGTAATAAAAAAATGAATCTCAAAGATTTTTATCTACTGGGGAACTATTAGGACATTATAATTGAATGTGGGAAGTGTGACAATGAGAGAATTTATTTGGAGATACAGGCTTACATTGACAGTAAACAGTATCTACCCCAGTGCTAGGCGCTAAGAAAAGCCCCCTCAAGAAAGCAAGATTCAGGCAAGATGGCGGAGGAGTAGGAGACCTAGATTTCGTCTGGTGTCAGGAATTCAGCTGAATGGGGATCAAACCATTCTGAACACCTAAGAACTCAACAGGAGATCGAAGAAGAGAGTAGCAACAACTCTCTGAACAGAGAAGCAACCACTTTCTAGAAGGTAGGACGTGCGGAGAAGTGAATCCGAGGCGATATTCAAGAGGATAGACGGTGGGGGAGGGGGCCTCCGTTGGCCACTTCTGGCAAGTGCTAGAGCCGCGGAGCACAAAATTGGAACTCTTAGAAGTCGGTTCCGCGGAGGGACGTCGCTCCAGTGGCTAAGCGGGGGATGGAAACCTCGCGGGACAGTGGGGTCTCAGGACCCTCGGGGTCACAGAAAGACCAGGGGTGCCTGAGTGCGGCAGAGCTCCCAGGTATCGGAGCGGGGAAGCCGGCTGTAGAGACGGAGCCGAGGCGCGGGCTCTCAGCTCAGGATTGCCATAAACTGTGATCCGCGGCCCAGTCGGACCACTGCGCTTCCAGCAGGGACCCAACAAGCGGCAGAGCTGGGGAGACTCCCCTTCCTCCCCTGGGAGGAGCGGCACGGGAGCGCACCGCAGGGATCTGCTGGGTTTGGAGACTCCACACGGGGTCAGGTGCCAGACATAGAAACGCTCAGTCACAGGCCGGGTGAGCACGGAGTGCGGCCAGAGACCGGGGAGACGGGAGTGACTGCTTTTCACTGGGGGCGCGCGGAGGAGCGGGGCCCCGAGTTCTCAGCTCCTCCGGGTGGAGATTGGGAGGCCACCATATTCACCCTGGTCCTCCAAAGCTGTACCGAGAGCTTGCAGGGAACAAAAGCTCCTGAGAGCAAACCTGAGCAGCTTGCTTAGCCCAGACCGACAAGGGCGGGGCAATTCCGCCTCCGGCTAAGACATTTGGGAACCACGGCAACAGGCCTCTCCCCAGAAGATCAGCATGAACAGCCAGCAAGCCAAGACCAAGTTTACCGATCGAGGAGAACGGGAGAGTTCCAGCGCTAGGGGAATACCGCACATAGAATTCATGGCTTTTTTTACCATGATTCATTAGTTTTTAAAAGTTAATTTTTTTAACTTTTTTTAATTTTTCTTTTTCCCTTTTTTAACCAACTTCTTATCAATACCTTTTTTAAAAAAACATTTTTTATTTTTCAACTTTAGAGTCATATTTTATCCCTTCATAGTAGTTACCCTTATTTTTGGCATATATATATTTATATATATAGTTCTCTCTCTAAAATTTTGAGATACAGTTTTTTCTAACAGATCAAAATATACCCTATCACTAGTGTATGCCTCTGTTCTAGTCTCCTCCCTGATCACATTCTCTCCCTTTTTTTTCTTTTTTGAAATCTTCTTCTTTCTTTTTTCAAACAGTCTTATAAACTCCTTTTATAAAATCTTTTATACTTTTCATCTTTACAGTCATCTTCCATCCCTTCATTGTATCAACCCTTATTTTGTACATATATAAGTCTTTCTTCCTTTAAAATTTTAGGAGGCACGTTTTTCTAACAGACCAAAATTCGCCGCAAATCTACTGTGTGGCACTGATCTATGCACTAGCCTGATCATATTTGATCAGATTCTGTTTTTTTTGTATTGTTCTGTTTTTGTTTTTTATCTTTTTTTTTTCTATTTTTGTTTTTCTTTTTTCTTTCTTTCCCTTTCTTGTCTCTTGGTTTCAGGTCTTTTCTGATTTGTATAGAGTATCTTTGCTGAGGACATTCTTAACCTCTTAGCATTTTGTTCTCTCATTCATCTTTTCTCCTCTGGACAAAATGACAAGATGAAAAAAATCACCTCAAAAAAAGAACAAGAGGTAGTACCGTCAGCCAAGGACCTACTCTGTACAGACATTAGTAAGATGTCGGACCTAGAGTTCAGAATCATGACTTTAAAGATACTAGCTGGGCTTGAAAAAACCATGGAGGTTATTAGAAAAACCCTTTCTGAAGAAATAAAAGAACTAAAATCTAACCAAGTCAAAATCAAAAAGGCTATTAATGAGGTGCAATAAAAAATGGGGGCACTAACTGCTAGGATAAAGAAGGGAGAAGAGAGAATCAGCGATATAGAAGACCAAATGATGGAAAATAAAGAGGCTGAGAAAAAGAGAGAGAAACAACTACAGGATCACGAGGGCAGAATTCGAGAGATAGGCAACACGATAAGATGAAACAACATTAGAATAATTGGGATCCCAGAAGAAGAAGAAAGAGAGAGAGGGGCAGAATGTATATTGGAGCAAATAATAGCAGAGAACTTTCCTAATGTGGGGAAGGAAACAGGCATCAAAATCCAGGAGGCACAAAGAACCTCTCTCAAAATCAAAAAAATAGGTCAACACCCCGACATCTAATAGTAAAACTTACAAGTCTCAGAGACAAAAAGAAAATCTTGAAAGTAGCTTGGGAGAACAGATATGTAACCTATAATGGTAGAAATATTAGATTGGCAACAGACCTATCCACAGAGACCTGGCAGGCCAGAAAGGACAGGCATGATATCTTCAGGGCACTAAACGAGAAAAATATGCAACCAAGAATACTATATCCAGCTAGGCTGTCATTGAAAATAGAAGGAGAGATAAAAGGCTTCCAGGACAAACAAAAACTAAAGGAATTTGCAAACATGAAACCAGCCCTATAAGAAATATTGAAAGGGGTCCTCTAAGCAAAGAGAGAGCCTAAAAGCAGCATAGATCAGAAAGGAACACAGACAATATACAGTAACAGTCACCTTACAGGCAATACAATGGCACTAAATTCATACCTTTCAATAGTTACCCTGAATGTAAATGGGCTAAATGCCCCAATCAAAAGACACAGGCTATCATATTGCATTAAAAAACAAGGCCCATCAATATGCTGTCTGCAAGAGACTCATTTTAGACCCAAAGACATCTCCACATTGAAAGTGAGGGGTGGAAAACCATTTACCATGCTAAAGGACACCAAAAGAAAGCTAGGGTCGCAATCCTTATATCAGACAAATTAGATTTTGAAACAAAGACTGTAATAAGAGATGAAGAATGACACTATATCCTACTTAAAGGGTCTATCCAACAAGAAGATCTAACAATTGTAAATATCTATGCCCCTAACGTGGGAGCAGCCAATTATATAAGGCAATTAATAACAAAAGCAAAGAAACACATTGATACAATACAGTACTAGTGGGGGACTTTAACACCCCCTGACTGAAATGGACAGATCATCTAAGCAAAAGATCAACAAGGAAATAAAGACTTTAAATGACACACTGGACCAAATGGACTTTACAGACATATTCAGAACATTCCATCCCAAAGCAACAGAATACACATTCTTCTCTAGTGCCCATGGAACATTCTCCAGAATTGATCACATCCTAGGTCACAAATCAGGTCTCAACCGGTACCAAAAGATTGGGATTATTCCCTGCATATTTACAGAGCACAATGCTTTGAAACTAGAACTCAATCACAAGAGGAAAGTTGGAAAGAACTCAAATACATGGAGGCTAAAGAGCATCCTACTAAGAATGAATGGGTCAACCAGGCAATTAAAGAAGAATTAAAAAAATTCATGGAAACCAATGAAAATGAAAACACAACTGTTCAAAATCTTTGGTATACAGCAAAGGCAGTCCTAAGAGAAAAGTATACAGCAATACAAGCCTTTCTCAAGAAACAAGAAAGGTCTCAAATACACAACCTAACTCTACACCTAAAGGAGCTGGAGAAAGAACAGCAAATAAAGCCTAAACCCAGCAGGAGAAGAGAAATAATAAAGATCAGAGCAGAAATCAATGAAATAGAAACCAAAAGAACAGTAGAACAGATCAACGAAACTAGGAGCTGGTTCTTTGAAAGAATTAACAAGATTGATACACACCTGGCCAGACTTATTGAAAAGAAAAGAGAAATGACCCAAATCAACAAAATCATGAATGAAAGAGGAGAGATCACAACCAACACCAAAGAAATACAAACAATTATAAGAACATATTATGAGCAACTCTATGCCAGCAAATTAGATAACCTGGAAGAAATGGGTGCATTCCTAGAGATGTATCAACTACCAAAATTGAACCAGGAAGAAATAGAAAACCTGAACAGACCTATAACCCCTAAGCAAATTGAAGCAGTCATCAAAACTCTCCCAACAAACAAAAGCCCAGGGCCAGATGGCTTCCCAGGGGAATTCTATCAGACATTTAAAGAAGAATTAATAACTATTCTCCTGAAACGGTTCCAAAAAAAAGAAATGGAAGGAAAACTTCCAAACTCATTTTATGAGGCCACCATTACCTTGATCCCCAAACCAGACAAAGACCCCATCAAAAAGGAGAATTACATACCAATATCCTTGATGAACATGGATGCAAAAATTCTCACCAAAATACTAGCCAATAGGATCCAACAGTACATTAAAAGGATTATTCACCATGACCAAGTGGGATTTATCCCTGGGCTGCAAGGCTGGTTCAACATCCGCAAATCAATCAACGTGATACAATACATTAACAAAAGAAAGAACAAGAATCATATGATCCTCTCAATAGATGCAGAAAAAGCATTTGACAAAGTACAGCATCCTTTCTTGATCAAAACTCTTCAGAGTATAGGGATAGAGGGTACATACCTCAATATCATAAAAGCCATCTATGAAAAACCTACAGCGAATATCATTCTCAATGGGGAAAAGCTGAGAGCTTTCCCCCTAAGGTCAGGAACGCTGCAGGGATGTCCACTCTCACCACTGCTATTCAGCATAGTATTAGAAGTCCTAGCCACAGCAATCAGACAACACAAAGAAATCAAAGGCATCCAAATTGGCAAAGAGGAAGTCAAACTCTCACTCTTTGCAGATGATATGATACTGTATGTGGAAAACCCAAAAGACTCCACCCCAAAACTGCTAGAACTCATACAGGAATTCAGTAAAGTAGCAGGATATAAAATCAATGCACAGAAATCAGTGGCATTCCTATACACCAACAAGAAGACAAAAGAGAGACAAATCAAGGAGTTGATCCCATTTACAATTGCACCCAAAAACCATAAGATACCTAGGAATAAATGTAACCAAAGAGGCAAAGGATCTGTACTCAGAAAACTATAAAATACTCATGAAAGAAATTGAAGAAGACACAAAGAAATGGAAAAACGTTCCATGCTCATGGATTGGAAGAACAAACACTGTAAAGATGTCAGTGCTACCTAGAGCAATCTACACATTCAATGCAATCCCCATCGAAATACCATCCACCTTTTTCAAAGAAATGGAACAAATAATCCTAAAATTTGTATGGAACCAGAAGAGACCCCGAATAGCCAGAGGAATATTGAAAAAGAAAAGCAAAGCTGGTGGCATCACAATTCCAGACTTCCAGCTCTATTTCAAAGCTGTCATCATCAAGACAGGATGGTACTGGCACAAAAACAGACACATAGATCAATGGAACAGAACAGAGAGCCCAGAAATGGACCCTCAACTCTATGGTCAACTCATCTTTGACAAAGCAGGAAAGAATGTCCAATGGAAAAAAGACAGTCTCTTCCACAAATGGTGTTGGGAAAATTGGACAGCCACATGCAGAAGAATGAAACTGGACCATTTCCTTACACCACACCCAAAAATAGACTCCAAATGGTTGAAAGACCTAAATGTGAGACAGGAGTCCATCAAAATCCTAAAGGAGAACACAAGCAGCAACCTCTTCGACCTCAGCCACAGCAACTTCTTCCTAGAAACATCGCCAAAGGCAAGGGAAGCCAGGGCAAAAATGAACTATTGGGATTTCATCAAGCTAAAAAGCTTTTGCACAGCAAAAGAAACAGTCCACAAAACCAAAAGACAACCGACAGAATGGGAGAAAATATTTGCAAATGACAAATCAGATAAAGGGCTAGTATCCAAAATCTATAAAGAACTTATCAAACTCAACACCCAAAGAACAAATAATCCAATCAAGAAATGGCCAGAAGACATGAACAGACATTTTTCCAAAGAAGACATCCAAATGGCCAACAGACACATGAAAAAGTGCTCAACATCGCTCGGCATCAGGGAAATCCAAATCAAAACCTCAATGAGATACCACCTCACACCCGTCAGAATGGCTAAAGTTAACAAGTCAGGAAACGACAGATGTTGGCAGGGATGTGGAGAAAGGGGAACCCTCCTACACTGTTGGTGGGAATGCAAGCTGGTGCAACCCCTCTGGAAAACAGTATGGAGGTTCCTCAAACAATTGAAAATAGAGCTACCATACGATCCAGCAATTGCACTACTGGGTATTTACCACAAAGATGCAAATGTAGGAATCCGAAGGGGTACGTGCACCCCAATGTTTATAGCAGCAATATCCACAATAGCCATACTGTGGAAAGAGCCAAGATGTCCCTCCACAGATGAATGGATAAAGAAGAGGTGGTATATATACACAATGGAATATTATGCATCCATCAAAAGGAATGAGATCTTGCCATTTGCAATGACGTGGATGGAACTGGAGGGTGTTATGCTGAGTGAAATAAGTCAGTCAGAGATAGACATGTATCATATGATCTCACTGATATGAGGAATTCTTAATCTCAGGAAACAAACTGAGGGTTGTTGGAGTGGTGGCGGGTGGGAGGGATGGGGTGGCTGGGTGATATACATTGGGGAGGGTATGTGCTATGGTGAGCGCTGTGAATTGTGCAAGACTGTTGAATCACAGATCTGTACTTCTGAAACAAATAATGCAACATATGTTAAAAAAAAAAAAGAAAAAAGAAGATAGTAGGAGGGGAAGAATGAAGGGGAGTAAGTCGGAGGGGGAGACGAACCATGAGAGACGATGGACTCTGAAAAACAGAGGGTCTAGAGGGGAGGAGGGTGGTGGGATGGGTTAGCCTGGTGATGGGTATTAAAGAGGGCACAGTCTGCGTGGAGCACTGGGTGTTATGCACAGACAATGAATCATGAAACACTACATGAAAAACTAATGATGTAATGTATGGTGATTAACATAACAATAAAAAAATTTTAAAAAATGAAAGCAAGATTCAAGCAAAAGTAGAGATGCTATGATTTCTGCTAGGTGTTTGTAGTTTAGCTTGAGGACTGATGGTATCCACTGACTACACTTAAGCAAGGCAGAGTTAAAAATAAGATTTATATTCATTAAAAAAAACCCTTTGGTTGGGAACCCTCCTACACTGTTGGTGAGAATGCAAGCTGGTGCAACCACTCTGGAAAACAGTATGGAGGTTCCTCAAACAGTTGAAAATAGAGCTACCATACGATCCAGCAATTGCACTACTGGGTATTTACCACAAAGATACAAATGTAGGGATCCGAAGGGGTACGTGCACCCCAATGTTTATAGCAGCAATGTCCACAATAGCCAACCTGTGGAAAGAGCCAAGATGTCCCTCCACAGATGAATGGATAAAGAAGAGGTCGTTTATATACACAATGGAATATTATGCATCCATCAAAAGGAATGAGATCTTGCCATTTGCAACAATGTGGATGGAACTGAAGGGTGTTATGCTGAGTGAAATAAGTCAATCAGAGAAAGACATGTATCATATGACCTCACTGATATGAGGAATTCTTAATCTCAGGAAACAAACTGAGGGTTGCTGGAGTGGTGGGGGGTGGGAGGGATGGGGTGGCTGGGTGATAGACATTGGGGAGGGTATGTGCTATGGTGAGCACTGTGAATTGTGCAAGACCGTTGAATCACAGATCTGTACTTCTGAAACAAATAATGCAAAATATGTTAAGAAAAAAGAAAAAGAAGAAGATAGCAGGAGGGGAAGAATGAAGGGGAGTAAGTCGGACGGGGAGGCGAACCATGAGAGACAGTGGACTCTTAAAAACAAACTGAGGGTTCTAGAGGGGAGGGGAGTGGGGGATGGGTTAGCCTGGTGATGGGTATTAAAGAGGGCACATTCTGCGTGGAGCACTGGGTGTTATGCACAAACAATGAACCATGGAACACTACATGAAAAACTAATGATGTAATGTATGGTGATTAACATAACAATAAAAAAAATTTTTAAAAATCCCTTTGGTTGAAGTATAGACAATGGATCAGAGACAGGACAGTTTACAAGATACACAAGGAATTTGTAGCATGTTTATAAAGCTACCAGCCAATGACCCAGTCTTGTAGCATTGCGCGGTCAGACATACCACAGTGTGGATTTGGATACAGGGAATGAAGAGGTTCTGCTTACTAGAGAAACTCAGAATAGCTAAGAACCAACCTAGTTAATAAAATAATGGAATTTTGACTTACAATTTTTCTTCATTCTTTGTGATAGAACGTCCTCAGTAACTACACAGAATTCTGAGAGATAAAAGGCAAAGCTTATTTGTATCCTCTTGATTTAATACTGTATTAATGCAATCAAATACTCAGCAGGATTCTGAAATTTTGACCATACTTACTTGCTATATACTTCTAAATCATTCCCCTGCCTCAGTTAAATACATGATAATTTCTTTCTTATTTTGTTAATTTTAACTGTATTTAAAATAGAAGCCTCAATAAAATTTCATCGGGCTTTCTTTTAGCGTCTTTAGCTCATTTCCTTCTGTTTGGAGAAGACCTAAATCTCTGTGGGTGGGTTAGACATTTGTTTTAAATCTTCTCTCACAATTTTAACGTTGTGAATCTTGCTTTAGGTTAATAACCCCTTTAATTTTGGCATCTATGTTAATCAGATCTGTTAAGGGTTAAAAAAAAATCCAATTTGAATTACCTTAAAGAAAAGGAGAATATATCAACTCAGGAAACAAAACCAGTGAAAGATGTTACCAAGTGCCAGGAACAAGAGAAACAATTCAAATGCCAACAGGACTCAATCTCTACATATTCCACTCAATTTCCTCTGAATGCTTGCTGGAACCTTTCAGACTAGCTTCTTCTGAAGGAGTAGAAACATGAGTGCTATGCTATAATCCTGTCCACAACTCTGGCCACCGACCTAGGCCAATCTCTTCCCCAGACTCCTACAGAAGTACTGAGATTGACCCAGCTTTAGTCAGTGACTCACCCCAAGACCAGAGAAATACAGCCAGTGTTGTTGGGTCATATGATGGTAAGTCATCATAGAATCATAGAGTTGGAGAAGGCAGAAGAGTTCTTTGAAGGGAGATCTTAAGAAATGGTATTGGTTACATTGGTCAGCCCAAGATCACGGGTGATAATTAATTTAAAAGCTTAGAATTTTATTTAAATTTCAGTGGAGAACCAGAGGGGGAGGCAAACCATAAGAGACTCTTAACTATAGGAAACAAACTGGAGGTTGCTGATCACGCAGTTGTTGGGGGAACCACCTGAGAAGAAACAAACCACCATTCCCTGACTGGCTCCCATCAGCATGAATCGTGCCCCAGCTTCCTCAGATCAGTTAGATCCCTGACGCTCCAGAATCCTTCTCTTTCTTAAGACACTTTGCATTGTAGAATATTCCTGGATATGCATATCTAGTGTTTGAAGGAGAGGAGGGATTTATACTGGTCCTGTACATAGAAGGTTTGTCTGGCACAGGAGAAAAATTAGCCAAGAAAGATTGTTGTTTAAATTCGTTTGAAATCAGAATGAGATTTTTAGTTTTATGTGTGACACATTCATTGAATTATCACTGTTTTTCCTAGGACAAAATCAAGATTTATTTTTTCTTGGCCTTTCTCTCTATGGCTAATGTCATATATAATATTGATCAGGATCACACCTACTTGGCTATAAAAACAGATGGTTTTTCCAGTTTTTAAAGGTTACTCTTTTGTCTCTATTTTGCTTTACTCATATGTATTCTCAACATTTTCTTAACATACAGGACCAAATTGAAAATGTTTATCATTCAAATATGTGAAATGCTACAGCTACAAGTGAATTTGTTCCACTCTCTTAATCTTTCCCATGTTTATAGAGGTTAGGTCTTGCCCCATTTGGGGGACTCTATGGAGGGTATTATTTTTATGCTGCTGAATATCATGTCTACAATAGACGCATGCATGCAGCCTTTCCTCCCTATTTCCCCACCTCCCCCCTCCTTTTTTTGTCCTTGTTGACATTACAAGCTTTGAACACATTTTTGACTGAGGATCTCTGAGGCTAGAAGTATAAGTCCCCAGCCAGCTACCCTCATGATGGTATTACTGATGTGTAACTCATTCTTGTGTGGTGTTCTGTACATAGAGCCTGTGTAGTGCTATTCATATTCAGAGTTCTGGTTTGTTTTGTTCTGTTTTCCCCTTAAAACATGTTAGTTTCCTTTTTGAAAAAAAAAAAATCAGAACTCTATTTCCCATTCCATAAACCTTGACATTATTTCAAGTTTTATAATATCTTATGGTATATATTTTATTTTTTATTGGCTTAGTTTTTAAATTATATCAGTCCAGAAAAATTTGGCCTTTTCTCATGGGGAAACAAATGGAGCTACTCTTCAGAATAGATATTCTACCTTGGTCCCACCATTTTAGTGAAAAACAATAACAACAACAACTAGGTTTGTTTAACTTTCAGGGTTTCTCCTTAATGTATTTTCCTCTGAGAATTTCTTTTGAGAGAGCTCTTCATACTCTTAATGGTTTGCTTGAACTACAAGAATGCCATTTAAAAAAATAAGGGGACAATACATGGTTTACCGTTTAGTATACCTACAGAATATGTACAAACTGGATCTATAAACAAGTATTTTATACTGGACCAGGTAAGTACTGAAGTAACCTAATAAGGCATATGTTTTATGTTCTGCTTGCTAGGCAAATGACAGTGCTTTTGTGTGTTAGAGGAGGTTGCTGATTTGTGCTAAAAGCCACTTCTGATTGAGAGGGATAGAACTTGGGCTGATTTTTTTTTTCTTGTGAAGCCTCTTTCTAGGAATTTTTTTTATCTTGTTTTTTTGTCTTTTTTTAAAAATACATTTCTGAATGTATATCTTCATTGACAACAGAAAATACATGTGGTGTTTACTAAACTTGTTTACTACATTAAAATTTCCTTTCTATTAAAAAAAAACCATTAACAAGTTTTGAGAATCCTACAAAATAAAAAAAAGGGGGGGATATTTACAAGGCACTCAGATAAAGGAATGTGAAACCATGCATCTTGGTGAAGTATATTCTTGAAAGAGTGCATCTGAATAAATAATATTCATTTTTAGTTATCAAATTTCAAACAACATTAGAAAAGTAACAGTCACTTTCTATAATTACCCTTGTCTAGACAGATTACTCAAAATCTGAAATCCCTTTGTAGCTAGAGATTTTAGGTCACTCATCTGACAGCCAAAATTTACCTCACAGTTTTCTATTAAGCCAAGATCTTTATAATACATCATTAAGCTCTTTATCTCCAAGACTGACTTTTAAGATAAAACTAAATTTCAGAAGTAACAATACCAAATCACAAATCTGAATGCAATACACAGGCAATTGTCAGACTTTCTGTGGCACACCCTGGAAACATTCACAGTAACAGAGAATTTTAGAATGCAAATTATGATTTTTAAAATCACATGGCAAGTATTTGTTGATAAAATATATTTTAACTTTACATAGAACACAACCTATTAAAACCCTGAAGCCCCTTCTTGTTGATTAAATCCTGAAGTAGACACAGGTAGGAGTACAGTGTTCAAAGGCAGCGTTAATTTATACACTCATCCCACCCCATACAAGTTATCCACGGACCAAGTTGAAAGGACCAATTACTAGATGAGTTAGTTATATCTAGTATATAGTTATACACACACACACACACACATGAATAGTTACAGTTATATTCTTTTCTGATTTACGAGTCATCTAGTTTTCATCAAGTACTAGAAGCCTGGTGTAGGTTACAGGCAGGCATGTCTTAGCCTCTTCTCACAAAAATTCTGGATAGGTAGAATAACCAAGTAGAAACCAAAGGACAGAAAACAGCATATAGGGAGAATGGTCTAACTGCACCTAGAACTGAGAAGTCTGACAACTAAGTTAACTTGTAATCCTTTAGCAACAGCAGGCTGATGAATTTCACTCTAGAACTATGTTTATACATCTCAACTATTTTGAATGTGTGGGATGTTTTTGTTTTCTCATTTATAACATGATCATCTTGTTTATCCAGTTCAGCTTTATGGAAGTGCAGGTCTGATAATCCAATGAATCCCAATCATTCCACTTTAGGCAGTGCTTTGAAAAACCACCTTATAAGGTACTGTCCAACAGATAGGCTATTTGGAGGCAGGTGCCAATTCCTGAATAGATAATTAAGAATCAGAAGTGTGGTGTTATGTGGAAGAAATCCCTTAAAGTGGACTCTGAGTGGATGTTGAGAAAGTCATCAAGATGATATGATCAGTGGTTGACCCTTGAGTTGAACCTGAGCAATTGGAGCCTTCCCACCCTCTAGGCCTCATCCTTGGAGTATGTACTCCACTTGCTTTCTCTGTTCTCAGAAGCCACCCCAAAGACATAAACTTGAGAGAGAAATGAGGTATTAAGACCATCTGGGCAATATATGTGACTCAACCCAATTAAGGCCTTTGTATAAACTTTTGAGATTTGACAGGGGGATACAGATATCTACTCATCTTACAGCTGCCCAAAACAAGCCTCAAAGTAAGTGCCCTTGCTTATTAAACCTGCCCCCTATCAATCTGGAGTGCTCTGTCTCTTTCTTTGGTGTCCCCTTGTCTTCTGTACAGGACCAGTTTGCAAACCAACAATTGGTGAGTCAGGCAGGAGACCAAAGAAATGGACCTTGGGAACAAAACATCCACAGGGTAAA
Source organism: Eumetopias jubatus (assembly GCF_037043125.1). Taxonomy (NCBI): domain Eukaryota; kingdom Metazoa; phylum Chordata; class Mammalia; order Carnivora; family Otariidae; genus Eumetopias; species Eumetopias jubatus. The sequence goes on along the minus strand of NW_028274812.1, from coordinate 56,938,985 downwards.
TCTCAAGTTAGCCATCAACGTCTATGTGGAGAGGTGGGTGGCCCTTATATTAGATGCTAGTGGACTGCATGTCAGTATGTGGACACTTGGAAAATGCTGGCTGTTTTCACATGCTTGTTTGAGGAACTGTGCACAGTGCACTGTGACAAAGAAAGGAAAGGAATGGTTGCTACAGTGGGCTGGCTCCTGCTGTGGGCAGTCTACCAGACATTGATGCCCAATTAGAGGCTGAAGCTGGACTCCAAAAGTTGGAAAAAGAGGGGAGCCTGGGTGGCTCAGTCGGTTAAATGTCCAACTCGATTTCAGCTCAGATCATGATCTCAGGGTTGTGGGATCGAATCCCGCATTAGGCTGAACAGGGAGCCTGCTTAAGACTCTCTTGCTTGTCCTCTAGCTCTGCCCCTCTCTGCCTCCCTCTTAAAAAAGAAAAAAGGTTGGAAGAAGAGCTAAACTTAGAGAAAGGCATGCAGTTGTCCACTATTCTGCTTCTCCCTCTGCCCCTCCCCCTACTTGTGTTCTCACTCTCTCTCAAAAAGTAAAATCTTTAAAAACAAAATCTTTGACTACCTAAGAAAACAGTCTTTATTATAAGAGCTAAGTCTCTTACAACTCTAACTTTTGTATATGTTAAATTCCATGGGAAGCAGTGTCAAAAAGTGATGCTAAACTTTCTTAGGGTGCATTTGTATGAAATTCCTAAAAGTCTGATATGTCCTGGCATAATGATAATACTTTATCATTATGTAATTATAAACCAGTCATAATTTTAAAATGTATGTCACAGAAATCACCAAATTCCCTTGTCAACTGCATTATAATAAACTCTCATCAGATTTTTAACCATGGCCACTTTAAAGTCCTTTGTCATTAGGAGGCAGTTATTATTTGGCTCAGTTATTATTTTGCTTTGGCAAAAAGTATTCCTACAAAAGTCCTTTACCTTCAAGAGATTCATGGAAAAGACTTTGACAAGTACAGTTTACTGATAACTACGATCAATTTGCCTTCACGTGGGAGGGACAATAATGATCCTTTCAGGTGCTTCTCCAAGGCTACTGGCACGTTCCTACCATGAGATGGTAGCCTGAGATCTGTCCCTGTTCTTTCCCCACATCGGTAAAATGGACCCACTGCACTGATATAACCTTAACACGTAAAGACCTGCCTCTACTGCAGGATATCTGCAGGCTGGAACATCTGCAAGGAAAAAGATGGGTGGGGAACCCACTGAAAATTCAAGGCCCAGGCACTGCAAGGTTTGGAGAGTCATTTGGTTGCCTAAGATATATGTTGTCCCAGAAGCTATGTTTGATAAGATGCAGGCCTATCCAAACCCTAAGAATGTAAAGGAGATGCAAGCCTTTGTAGGAATTTTGGGGTTTTTAGAGGACTTTTATTTCCCACCTGGCACAGTGCCTCTGCCCTTTATTGCCCAGTAAAGAAAGGGCATGTGTGGGATTAGGGATCAGAGGAGCAAGCTACCTTTGAGAAAGAGAAACAGTAGCAAAGAAGATTAAAGCTCTGAGCATCTCCCAAGTAGTCATTTAAATTAGATGTGTCCATGACTCTGGAAGGTATGAGTCAAGCACTGTGGTAGAGACAACAGAAGGGGAGAATGCTCCCTGGAATTCTGGTCCCAGCTCTGGAATGGGGTAGAAACCCAATCTACCCCCATAGAGCAGCTCCTAGCAGTGTACCTGTGCTTTCTAGGTGGAGCCTCTCAGGAAGAAATGAACTGAAGCAGCCAACGGGCTAAACTCGGTGAGGTCTGGTGATCGCTCAGGAGCCCTGGCCTATAATCCTTTGTACCGACAGCTGGGCTGTTCTAAAGAGATGAACCCTATGTCTTGGACAATGGGAAGCCAAGGAGTTGATGATTCGTGAGTGTGCCCTTGTGGGGTCAGGATGTGTGGAGAGACATTTGGGTTCACCTGTAAAAGAGCCTGAGGCAATCCTCAGTATCACTCACGTTATGGCCCATAAGGCACTGACCTCCCTAATGATTAAGAAGCTTATGCCCAGCTTGGGTATAAGGCCTAACAAGTGACCCTTTAGCAAATACAGCAGATTTGATGCATAGAAAGAGTGACTACTGTAATAGTTGGGGGGCATCACATATTGCTAACTAGCCAGATTGCCCTTGAAATACACTGACTTGGTAGATGCAGTAATAACAACCAACAAGAGGCAATCCACAAGAGTTCCCAACTGATAAGGAATTGGCAGACTGGCTCCTTCCCTCTGGGTTAGGGTTGTAAATATGCCCTGGTTTGTATGGCCACTGCATCTGGCCTAACCCAAGCTTCCCCTTTTTGCCACACAAACCAGGCTGCCAGTATTAGGGGATTAGAGAAGCTGAGTACCATGTGTGAATACCCTCATCAAACAGACAGTGACTGGGGTCATGTTTCAAAGATCATGATATGCAAGAATGGGCAAAAGAACATGACACTGAATGGAGGTTTCATCTCCTCTAAAACCTACAGGCTTGCAGGGTTGGTAGAGAGGAAGAATGAGATATTAAAGCAGCAGATTAAATTACTAACCTTGGCTAGGACTAGAGTACTTTCCCAGGCCTGAGTACATTTCGGTTATCAACCAGTGGGGCCTGTTGCCCCATATCCCAGCCTGGGGACCCCTCCCAAGGCACCTGATATCATAAAGGTATGGAAGTCCCTGGAAACAGCCATTTCCCAGACTCTCATTGTGGATCAATGTGCTATACAGCTGAGAATACCAAGCCCCGTCAAACCTGGAAAAGGAGCTATCCACTGGAAGTTGCAATGCGTCATCCCCCTGGGATTAGTGAGTTACTCCACATCCCTGGGTAAGGGGTAACTACTCAATCTTTACTGGGATCCCATTGTTCTGCTGCAAGCTGCACCCGTTAAAACACATCACACCTAGGATGGAACACATATCATTAAAAGAGGGGAGAAAGAAGGGGTTCTAATCTGGCTTATCCTACCCGCTTCTTCTTATGCCTGACAATGCTCTCTCTCCCGGCCAACATGTATAGTATGTACAACCAGGTCAAGTTCCTAAAGCTGCCAACCTTTCTCACCTCAAGTCCAGGTGAGCATGTTCTGTTTCCCACTGGTATGATCATTTGGCTGCCATCTCTGTTCCCTCCATTGGCCTGGAAGACTTTACAGCCCTTACTAAATTCACCCAGCAAGTCTTTTTTTTTTTTTTTAAGATTTTATTTATTTATTTGAGAGAGAATGAGAGACAGAGAGCACGAGAGGGAAGAGGGTCAGAGGGAGAAGCAGGCTCCCTGCCGAGCAAGGAGCCCGATGCGGGACTCGATCCCAGGACTCCAGGATCACGACCTGAGCCAGAGGCAGTCGCTTAACCAACTGAGCCACCCAGGCGCCCCCCAGCAAGTCTTGAAGGATAGGCAACGAAGCCTGTCCTTACTGGACACTGAAATGTCTCTAATGAGAAAAGTGTCCTCCAAAATAGGATGACCTTAGACATTATTACTGTCTCACAAGGAGGCATCTGTGCTGTTATCCAAATAGGATGTTGTGTGTTCATACTTGATGAGTCTGCTTTAATGTATCATCTTTATTAAAGCGCATGAGGACACAAGTGAATACCCTGGGCGATCTGATCCTCAGCCAAGGGGCCTTTAATGATTCAATGGTTCAGAGCATGGGGATTATGGTAAAGGTGGAAAAAGGGTGTCGCTGATTTGGGGAATTATTATTGTCTTAACCTGTGTTTTCTGTTGCATGTGCCTATATTGCTGCCGTGGCATCCACCTGTAATGCAGCCCGATGGCCACCAAATGAGCCCCCTCCATGCTTATGAAACCCCCTGCTGACCTCCCAGGGCATATGGTGAAAGAAGGGAGCAAGTGAGATTATAAGAGATTCTCACAAGAGACGGAATGTTGAGTGAGGTCATCGAGAAGATGTAACCACTGGTTGACCTGTAAGGGGGATCCAGGAATTGGAGGCTCCTTATCCCTTCTCTTGTTTGAAGGGACATTCTGCTTACCTTCCATACTCTGAGAAGCTGCCCCAAGGATATAGCTTCGAGATAGAAATGTGGTGTTGAGACTACCTAGATGGTATACATGACTGAACCCAGTTGAGGTATCTAAATAAACTTTTAAGATTTGGGGGCAAATGCAGAAATCTACTCATCTTTCAGGTGCCTAAGACAAGTCTGGTATATGAGTTTCCTTGCTTATTAAATATGCCATCTACCAGTCTGGAGTGGTCTTCCTTCTTTGGTCTCTCCTTCCCCCTGTGTATGAGGCCAGTTTATAAACCAACAGTGGAAACTGATAGATAAAGAGCATGGCCTGAGATAGTGGCAGGCATTCTGTCCAGTACCCACTGGGGAGATGTCCATTTAGCAAAGATTGTGTCTTGAAAAGAGAAAGGAACTGACAGAGCAGCAATGAATGAGCATGCCACACCAAAGGGGTTGTACGTAGTAGGGTGAATAGATAGGCGCTAAATAATCAAGGAAAAAGGGAAAGATGGAAATAAACACCACAGGCAGAGAGAACAAATTGATAAGACTCTCAACTCTGTGCTCCATCTACTTATTTCACTTATCTACGTATTATAGGCTTTTTAAAGTATTCAAGTGCCTTACTCTTGCCTAAGCTACTCATCTGCAGACTATAAACATAACAGTACAATTCTAGCCACTGTTAGTTCCAGGGCTCTTTGGACCCCAGTTATTATTTCCATGCACAGGAGGTAACTGATTCCAACAGAAGTTTTTAGTCTACAATGTACTCCCAATTTTTAACTGTGTTTACTCTGATAGTATGGGTGGCTGTTGGGGGTGGGGGGACTGCCTGAGTGAGGACTGAGATGATCTCTTTTCACTATTTATATATTCATTAAATAGTGGGATTATATGTGATTTTTTTCAATGTTTTTCAAGTAAAAGTTTTTTAAAAACGAGAATTTAAGTGGTAACCATTCTAGACACAGGTATAATTTCTGAGAGTATATTTTTATATAAGACATTTTATATCTAGGAATTATATAATTCTGAGTATTTTAAGACTGAGTGTGGAGGGCTTGTCCTTTATCTTGGTGCAATCCCAGCCTTGCTATGAATAAAAAGCTCAGAGATAGGCACCAGAAGTACAGTATTACCATTGAAAGATGGAAAGGGAGGGAAAAAAGATTAAGTACACTTGAACACAAATATGGCTTATAAAAATCTTTGTAATGAATTATAAAGAAATAATATTAGTAAAATTAGTAAAACTTCTATTTTCACACTTAAAATATTTTAACGCTCTTACAATAAAAAATATGGCTTCAAATTACAGTTCTTATTGGAATTTGAGAAAATACGTATTTGGTTAATTTCATGCTATTTTGGTAATCTAATTACAAATCAGGAAAATATACATATGCATATTATAGTTGACTTTGAACAGGGGTTCTACAGATGGATACCTACAACCGAAGTATAATTAGACATTGTTTTACTTGAATAACTGTTTCAGATAAGATCAATCTCTTGTATTCCCATTTAGTCAAAATGTACTATTTAATATTGGATCATAGTAAATCTTAACACTGAGAAGGATATTACATTCTATTAAGTCAAAGGAAGGTTATAACCAAAAATATTTTTCCTCGTAGCTGACACAAACTTTAAAAATTATAACATAATGGCTGTGTTCTCAGGAAAAATGCATTCATCGTTCTTTCCAAATAGCAAGTTATTTATGGAATAGATTCTTATTATTAACATTTATAATAACTGATAAAAGATCCTTTAGTTTATAAATGCCATACAAAGAATTTGAGAGGATTAAATGCTACACTTAATTTAGTAAGTTTTCATGAAGAGCTGCTCTTACATATTATTTAGATCTTAAATATAATCTTATATGTATAACATACATGATTATTGCAAGCTGGATGTTTACAGAACCATACAAAAGAGCATAGCAGAGTCAAGAGACAAAAGGACGCATCACCGCTCTGCTGCAGTCCGGTCCGCTCCGCTCCAGTCCGGTAGTTCCAGGACTTAAAAGAATGTGAATAGCTTTTTCTTCCTGAACAATAAAGACAATAAAGATAAGAGACAGAGAAATTTGGCTCTGCCTTCCTCCCACAAAGGACAAAAACAAAAACAAAAACTGGCCTCTGGTTAGGATATGATGTGAATTCTGGGCCAAAGACAACCCAGACTGAAGAACAGTAACAGTAAATCTTTCTGTCTGCCTTCTAAAATAATTAATTCAAATACAATTCACTTAGCAGGTATAACCTATTTCTAGGTAGTAGACAATTATGAGACATAAGAGCAAGTGTGCCAGAATTTGAACTTTACAGACACACTGAGGGAATCAAAATTCATAATTAATCAAAGGTAATTCCTGATTGATTTTTTTTAAGTAAAGCACATTAAAAAGTATAAGACATAAGGCCTAAAGGAACATATATGATAGAAACTGTAGGAGAAGAGTTAGTATTTTATTTTATTTTATTTTTATATTTTTTAAAGATTTTATTTATTTGAGAGAGAGAGAATGAGAGATAGAGAGCACGAGAGGGAAGAGGGTCAGAGGGAGAAGCAGACTGCCTGCTGAGTAGGGAGCCCGATGCGGGACTCGATCCCAGGACTCCAGGATCATGACCTGAGCCGAAGGCAGTCGCTTAACAACTGAGCCACCCAGGCGCCCGAAGAGTTAGTATTTTAAAGAGGTAGTACTTGGTTAATCAGTTATTTTGTAAAAATACTTAAACTACCTGTCTGTTGCATGATGCAGAGAACATCTTGGAATCCTGGTGAGGCTAGAAACACAAGAATATAAAACCCTAAATAATATCCAGTAATTGTCATGAGAGCAGAAAGATAAGTTTTCTAAGAACCTCACAGAAAATTTAGAGGTTTTTTTTTTTTTTTCCTCTAACACACTGTTCACATGTTCTAGTGCCCTTGCATGTCAATAAATAGGCTTAGTTAGAATATTCATCATCCAAATTTTACCCAGTGGCTCCAATACCTGGCTAGGCATTGCATGGGGATTGAATAAACTGATGCATTCTTTATGGCTAAAATCCCTATGAAAGTGTCATAAGGAAAGTTACATGAACACCCAGATGAAAAAAAAATTGTTTTACCCAGATTCTACATTTTATGGGCATCAGAAAAAAATATGCCTGAGGTCACCAAAAATAGTTAAGCAGCTCATAGCCTCAGACTTCACCAAAATCTCTCACCAGAAGATTAACACCTGGGGTATTCTCCATCTATCCCAGGGCAGCATCACATCATCATGCTCAGACACACACAAATAAAACATGGGCTCTGCCCAGTGGCCCAACACAGATCAGGCCTCTACACTCTCTTCCAATGAGAGATTTTAATTATACATAACCCTTGTTAGAGAGATGCAGCTACCTCCCCAACCTGAAAGAAGTCCATCAGAAGCTGTTCAATCAAAGCCATAGGCAACTCCAGAAAGACTGAGAGCCCCTAACTCTCCTTGGCAATAGCTACACTGATTCTCTTGGCAACCTTCTGACCAGCATAACACACCATGCTGCCCGCCTATAGTCTTCTCATTGTCAGTACCAAGAGATAAACAATCCTGATGTTCTCTTTGTCATTATTATTATACATGCCAATCACTTCTTCCTCTTCTCCGAACAAACTATCTCCTTTATTCTCCAAATGTTCTACTAGGTCCTCTTCACATCTGTGTCATGATGACAGTTCCCTTGTTCCCACAGTCTTCACCAAGTGTTTGTTCACCACCATGCCGTAATTGATACCAGTTCCTCCACAGCCTCAGAACAGAAAGTTCTACAGCTCACTAAATTCACGATTATGAGGTGAGATTAGCATCAGCATCACTTTTCTTCCCCCCAGCACTATATCTCGCCATTACCCCTCCACCTTCTTATATTAAAAAGAGACACCTGGGTGGCTCAATCGGTTAAGCACCTGACTCTTGGCTTTGACTCAGGACACCATCTCACAGTCATGGGATCAAGCCCCAAGCTGGGCTCCCACTGAGCATGAAGCCTGCTTAAGATTCCTCTCTCTCGCTCTCTCCCTCTGCCCACCCGCCCAACCACTTGTGTGCTCTCTCTCTAAAAGAAAAAAAGAGAGAGAGAGAGACAGCCTTAGAAGCCCTTGCCTTTCAGCTGTACCAGACTGCCTTGTCTCACCCTTAGTGAGGACTGACAGACCAGGGCATGTCCTTCTCTCTACACTCATACCTGCATAATACTGAATGACTCCAAAACCCATGGGAATAGGCAGTCTCATTGTATTCCTCCTTGCATCCTTGATCTCCTTACCTCTAAAGAACCTAATGTCCAGCTATCTGGACTACCTACCTATCACAGTGCCACAGGAAAATTTAGTTAAAATCCAGGGCTGCTTTATCTTTGAAATATTAAATCAAAATATCCTATTCCCTTACCATTATAGGACTTTCAGTTTTATCACCATATGTGTTCTTCAAACTCCTGATATTCAAGACATTACTCCCTTTACTTCTATAATCTACCAATGTCATTACTAATAACCTTTACTAATAGCCTGTACCAATAACTTTTACCCATCTACCAATAACCTGACTGTCTCCCCTCCTTACCTACATAGTTTGAGTTGTGTAACCCATCCCTTTGGAATGCTCTTTCCAAAATCCAACTTCCTTATCCCTTTACCTTCTGTTATTTTAGGCCTGAAACATCAAAAACTGTAATCAAAACATATGTTCTTTCCAGAAAATCACACAACCATGTAAATTAATGCCACTAACTCATTGTTCTTAGCCTCAGCAGCAATGTTTTTCTAATTAGCATTCCCTCCTATTTACTGTCCAGACTTTCTTCTGTCCTACAAAATGTGACTCTGACCACTTTCCTCCTCAGTTTCAGCATTTGGCCTTGCTTTTCACTCCAGAGACTTTTTTAAGGGATTTCATTCAGATGCATTCTTTCAACTAATTATATACTGACGACTCCGAAAGAGAAATTCTGAGACCTGATCCCCTAACATAGCTCCTTAGCTTTACAACCACCTTTCTTGCAGATAGCCCCACTTAGCAGCCCTCAAACATGCCAAATACAGTAAGCCCAAAGCTGAACATCTGAATTACATTTTCTGTAATTCTTACAATCTACCAAATTGCACCAAATTGAAAGTCAGTCATAATCTTTGGTGTTTTTCTCATCTAATCAATCACCACAGGTTCTATCTCCTGAACAGCATTGCATCAATTTATTTTTATGCTAATTACCCTGGCTCAGGCCACATACTTTTTCCTAAATTACTGGCAGACTACTACACCAAACTACTACGTTTTGTCTGATGCTTCAATTTATATCTGGAGCCATAGCCCAAACACCATTTTTAAAAATGAAAATCTAATTCCATCACACTCTCTTTCTTAAAATGCTTGACTGCTCTCCATTATCCTCTGGATAATGTCTAAATAAATGTCCATACTACTACTCATAGCCCTTCTTTAAATAGTACTTCTTACCATTTCAAAATTATTTCTCTTTCTCTCTACTCTATTTTTATTCTGTGGCTCAGCAGCAACCACCTACTCTCTTTCCTCAAATTATAGAAACAATTTCCCCACCCCTTGTTTCCAAGCAAGATTCTTGAAATAGAAGGTGTGATCTATCACCTGTTACCTCCTTCTTAACCTGGTACTGGATGCTATTTCCACTACAATACAGCCCTGAGCATCCCCATGGACACCTAAGTCCAGATTAGTGCATTAAAGCACCAGTCCTTTGTACTCCAGGGATACACTCTATAAGAAATTCACTATAGTATGTTCCCCAAGTTGTCACTTACTTGTCTGAGTCACAGGATATGATGGCATGTTCCAAAAAGGCAGAGACCATATCTGTCATATTCATCTCCATATGCCAGTAATTAGTACATATGATAATTATTTGTTGAAAGTATAGATGAGTGAATGGATGAATGACACATCTCTAGAGACAGATTATAATTGTTTGGCAAGGCTTTATCCAGACTATCTTTGGAGAGCTTGTATGAGGCCACTCAATGAGCTGCTGCCTCCTAGTTGATAGAAGGCCGATTTTCGTTTAGTTATCCACTTCTAGTCTAACCACCTGTGTCCAACATAATGGGATCATGTGTTATAAGCAGGCAAACTATACACAAAGAGTCGCTAGACAAAAGTGATAGGCCTGGATAATTGCTTACATTCCAGGTTCTTAAAAGACGGCAATGCGGGGCGCCTGGGTGGCTCAGTTGGTTAAGCGACTGCCTTCGGCTCAGGTCATGATCTCAGGGTCTTGGGATCGAGCCCCACATCGGGGTCCCTGCTTGGCAGGGAGCCTGCTTCTCCCTTTCCCACTCCCCCTGCTTGTGTTCTCTCTCTGTCAAATAAATAAATAAAATCTTTAAAAAAAAATAAAAATAAAAATAAAATAAAATAAAAGATGGCAATGCAAATGATAGGTATCTTGCTTAGTCTGTCAAATGCATCATTAATTAGGCCTTCACTTAGATGCCCATTCTTCTAAAAAGCTCTTCGTGATTCCTATCTCCAAAACTGAAAGAGAATAACTCTCATAGACATTTTCTGTGTTTCTGTCTACTTCCAGGTCATGAGCTATTTAGAGAATAGGCTTTAACTTGGATACTCAATGCTCGGTCCAGTTAATGGATAATAGTAAATGCTTAATGTATTCATGTTGAATGTTTTATGAAGAACTAAATGATCATATGAATAAAGAAACAAACTCCTAAATCAAATCATGAAAATTTTAAAAGGTCACAACAAACTTTTATTGTTTTTGTTTTTCTTTAAATACATGTCCACCTAAGAGGGTGGGTGGGTGACCATTTTACTGGTCTATTAAACCCAGCTTCCCAAAAAGTAAATGAGTCTCTTGATTATTTATATCACTATAAGTCATTGCTTGAATGCAATCAGCTATTTGATTTTCAGCAGAGTGCTCTGCACAGAGTAAGTGCTTATTGAGTTAAATTAATGGAACAGTTGAACTACATTGAATTTGATTCAGATAGATTATTTCCACATGAGATTACTGAAAAAGAAGACTGAATCATAAAATTCTAGGGTTTTCCTATCCCATGAATTGAACCAGGCCATATATAATTAACAAAAATTAGTAACACAGCTTGTGCTGGAATCCAAACTACACAAGCTTTTTATTTTTAACATATATATAAGCTAGGGGAATATCCCTCCCCTATAAAAACTGTTCTTAATGAATTATTCAAAGTAGATTGAGCCTCTTTTATTTCTTAAAATTGTAAACCAAAATGAGAATCAATATCTCTTCAAAATCAACTTAAAATAATTGTCTTTTGGAATATCTGATTATTTCTTAGCAAACTGAGCATTGTCATCTGTAACAGTTCCCCTAATGTACTAAAAGAGAATATGGCTCCCCAAATTAAAATATATTTGGTGACCAATGGTCAGGTCTTATTTTTTGTTTGTTTTTTTTAATGTAGGGGGCCCATAATGTATAATAACTGAACTGTATGTAAAATTTCTTTTTCTTTTTCACCCAGTAGCAGAGAGGGCCATGAGGAACAGAGGTCTGTTTCTCCCGATTAAAGTGAGAGATATTTCTGAACAATTTTTGAAGTGGGTTTTTATGTAAAAATGTTCTAAGAATATAACTGATATGCTTAAAGTATTCTTCAATGTCAATACTTGAATACAGCTAGACCTGCCCTCTAGATATCCTTAAATCTCACCCATTTCTATGATATAAATACTATGAAATAAAGATGCCAAATGGTATGATGTTCATTTTTTTCCACTTCTCCTGATAATTATTACTCAATGTTTATACCTGAAGAGTTTTTTGAAAAACTAATGAAGATATAGTAAAAAGGCTAGTTCTGCTATGTAAAATATTGCTACTTGTTGATAAATAGTCTATTAGTTTATCCCCATGTATACTTGCTTGAATACCACCTCCCATTCATAAAAAATAATCCCTTTTCTCTCTCCTGGAATACCTTCTTTCACTAAGAATCCCAGTTTCACTAAGAAACAGTTCGGGAATTATATTTACCAAGAGGGATTTGAAAAGATTTTTACTGATCCAAGACTAAGTCTGGAAGGGCCTGCTCCTCCGGAGACATGGTCCACAGTCAGGTCCCCAAATCTGCTCATCTGGTCCGTTTCTGCTCAGACTTTCCATGCCCTTAGGTTCTCTCTGCTCCCCAGGGTAATGACACTTGCCATGTAATTCAGAAGAGGGATTGATGTTCCTTTCAGCTTTACTTCTTGGTCACTGAGCCCTGTTCTTATTATATTTTAGATGGAAGTTTGGAACTAAGTGGCTCTGGGTCTAATACTATTACCATTTCACTCTGTGCTTTCGAAACCGGACCCCTGCCCTATTTCCTTTTGAACCACATTCAGTTCTCAACCCCAGCACAGAAATATACTGGTTTTCTATGGTCCTGTTTGGATGTAATTTGTTTGTTAACCCCCTCTCCAGGGTAGTCACTTCTGTCCTGGCTTTCACCTATAGCACTGCTATTTCCTCCAATTCCTCCTCACCTTAGAAATAGGCCCTCTTTACCTCAGCATACTTACTACATGGCACTCAATCTAACTGACCATTGGAAGCTACCATTACCTGGAAAGAACACAAATTCCACTTCAGGTTATTTTAAATTTGTGATAATTTTAAAATTCTATTATTTTCTTGATTATCTTATGTGAAATTGACTTTTAAGGCATTGATAAACACAAATTGAATAGTTGTTTGATTTAAAGTCCTTGCCTTACTTGAATATTTCAGTGTACCCATGTATTTTTCCCCCTTGGGCATAATTACACATTTCAATTTTGTTATATTCTGACTTCTCACTGCATGTATAGACAAAAGCCCATTGGAATGGTAGCTTAATAAATGCCTGACATTTAAAAAGTGCTCTCTAAATATTTTTGTAAATTATGCAGCATATTTCCTTGAATCCAAGATCTCATTTAATATGATACTTTAAAAAATTAGCTCAAAGGCATAATTTATCCCTATAAGGATGTAGTAATTGTGATCTTATACAAACAGCCTTCCCAGAGTCCCATTTTGCTTTTAGTGTTCTGTAGGTATGCATAGTAACAGAACAACACTCTTTTCATAACCCATGCTCTCAGTCTGGATGTCCTCAGCATTCTTCAGATAGACTGTACAATGTCAAGGTAAAATCAAAGCTTTGGTTTGGTTCTCACAAGTACAAGTAATAACAACTACATCAGAATTTATTCATCTATCTTGAGAATGTCAAGTTTCTTTTGACATCAACTTAACTACCATTTCCAACTTCAGAAATGCAAAAATGGCAACAAGAAAACACTACTTTATGAATGCTTAGGAGTCTAAGTCTCCTACTAATATTAATGAGCTTAAATTATTTTTGTTTTGGGGGTTTGCGGGGGCAGATCTGGTAAACAATTTTTTTAAAGATATTTTTTTATTTGTCAGAGAGAGAGAGAGGGAAAGCAGGGAAAACGGCGGGCAGAGGGAGAAGCAGGCTCTCTGCTGAGCAGGGAGCCTGATGCAGAACTTGATCCCAGGTACCCGGGATCATGACCTGAGCCAAAGGCAGACGCTTAACCTACTGAGCCACCCAGGCATCCTGGGAAACAACTTTTTTACATAGTTCTCAACACAATGCATTGTTTTCAGGAGCATCAGGGCAGTAAAAGAGCAGGCAATAAGCCCATTCATTTTCAATACTAAAAGGAATTCAACACTTTATACTTACTGTTTTATTATGTTGGTCCTTTGTATAGTCATTGGCATCACTATTAAATTATACAGAGATTACCTAGTTCTTCATTGCATAAAAATACAGGTAGAGAAAATAGATCTGCATTGCAATAAAATGTCAGAATTTGATAAAAATTAAAATGTGTAAGTATGCCCCAGAAACATACAACAGATGCAATGAAATATCAAGGAAAGTGAGGCAGAGATTTGTTTTAACTTTTCACCTAGATGTCTATCAATGCCTTAAAAGTGAGTGAATTTCAAACAAGATAATGTGATTCTAATAAAACTCCAGGGAAGTTGTTGTTGTTGTTGTAATTATTATATGTTGATAACTTGATTTTGAAGTCCACATATGGATTATTATTATATTATTATATGCTGATAACTTGATTTTGAAGTCCACATACGGAAATACATACTGAATGGAGTAGGTAGAAAACCCAGACAAAAGAAAAACAATGAGGGGTTACACAGAGAATTATTTACAAATGACACTTAAACATGTGAATAGCTGTTCAACTTGAGGGAAAAATGAAGAAATACAAACTAAAACAACTCTGAGACACAATGTTTCCTCCCGTATTGGCAAACTTTCAAAAGCTTAATGATATACTTTGTTTGTGAAGCTGCAGGAAATAGGCACTCTCAAACACAGGATTACAAATTGGTGCAATTTAATGGAAGAAAATTTGGCAGTAGCTAACAAAAATAGATAGCCATTTACCTTTATCCCAGAAATCCCACATCTAAAAAGTTACACTGAAGATATGCTCTACTAACATAAAACAATGTATTCACAAGAGTACTCACTGTGGAATTATTTGTAAAAGTAAAATCTTGGAAATAGTCTACATGCTCATGTATAAGACTTCTGTTTTGGGCCAAATGAAAAAGCTAGGGCTGAATTAGCATCCTACCTGAAACAAAAATGTTCAATTAAATTAAAAATCATCAGACCAAATACATAAACTACAGTTTTCAATACACTAACTTTTGGGCAACAAAGGACAGTGATTCCTGAGAGACAGTATATTAGTCAGGGTTCTCCAGAAAGAGAGTTCAGTGCACACATTCTGACCATCTTTCTCCATACCCAGTCTTATGCATCTTGCACTAGGCTCACTTTCATGTCAGCTTGGATGAATTTATCTTACTCAACCTCACTGTTGTGCCAGGGCCAGGATTTTCACATGAACTCTTCTGCCTTATCCCAGCAACTGTTTGATCAATTCATGGACCGACATCTTATCTAACTTCTTATCTAATATTGAATCTAATACTGAGAATAGAAAACTGAATAAAACTCAATACAGTGTTTGTATCTAGTGAGCATTCAGTTAATGGGTTTGAATTTAATGTATGTTAGCTAAGCTTTTTTGTGGTTTCCACAATACCAAGTGTGTTCATTTTTGTGGCTAGAAATTGGATGGTCCTACTTGTAAGAACACAGATCTTTACTCAAGTACTGAGATGGCACTATATTTCTTTTAGCTGGCCTACAGCTGACTGCATGAGACGTATACACAATCATAGAAGTGGCAGTAACTTTAAACAAACGCAAGTGGAAATCCAAAATGAAATGGGAACCACAAAGTAAGAGGTCTTTGCAGACAAATAATTCACTCCCAGCAGGATTCATATTGGTTATATGACATTGGTGTGTATCAAGCAGGGTTCCTGAAAACACGTCACACTCCAGCTATCTATCATACATGCCAATAGCCCAAGTCAGAAGAAGGGGTGGGAGAGGAAGGGAAAATAAGGTTGTCCCTAAAACAGATTCTTATAAAGTCTCTGGTTCTTATGACAAGAATTATTTTCATAACAAAAATTTCTGTAACGTTAATCATGCTTTGCTTTGCCTTCTTATCAGAAAAGGGAGCAGACAGATATCTCTTCTCACTGTTTTCTGAGAATTCAGAAAGAAGGAATGATATATGAAAACATGAATACAGACTGTAGACCACTTCTCTTCAGCATTTATTATTTTGTGCCTATATCAAAGACATCTACGTGATTTTTATGATTTTAGGTGCTGACATCAGAAAGATGAATGCCTTTGAGCGGCCTAGGCATAGAGGAAAGACTGCACTGGAAGCTTATTTGTTTTCAATTAAAAAAAGTGTAAGGGATCGGTTTTAATATTTTTGTTTGTATATTCTTAAAACACTGGGCAAAACTACATCTAAGGTAGAAATTACCTCAGGCAACTGTGATCCCACAAGCATTTTTCTTTAAACTCAGCAGGACTCATTTCTAAAATGCATAGCTTTTGAAAGGAATCAATTATACCACAGGTCAAAACAAGTCTTTCAAACACAAGGATGATAGAATTTCTCACTCAGACATAAGAAATTAATCATGCAACATGAATGCTAAATATGTAGAGAGAGAGTCCTAAATAGTTGAGGTTCCTCCTCCCAACAGATGACATGGTGACATGGCTACTGCAGTTATTACTTATATAGGACACACGGTATCTACTCAATCAATACTTGATGACTGACTACTGACTATTGCTATCTAGAGAATTCTCTACTTCTGCTCCAAGACAAATCCATGGAATAGTCTGGAATATACTTTATATATCTGGGCAGAAAATATCTTTTATTAATTGTTCTTAAACTTAGCTATACTTGAAAGTCACCAAACTTCAACCAGACCCTGGCATCAGCACCAAGGAAACACTAAAGTGGTTGCTCGATGTAGGCAGTTGTTTAAACACTAGTGCACGTCAGAATTGCCTGGAGAGGACTGCTGGGCCAAACTCGGCCCTACCTCAGGGTTTCTGATTAGTCAGGTATTACAGATCGAGTGTGTCCCTCTCAAATTTATATTAAGGAGTTGAAGACCTAACCCACAATTTGATGGTATTTGGAGCTGGGGTCTTTGGGAAGTAATTAGGTTTCAATGTGGTCCTGAGTGTGGGGCCTAGCCTGGTGTGGAATTATGTGGGAATAGTGCCCTTATGAAAGGAAATACCAGATAGTTCCCCCACACAGCACGAAGAAGATCAGTTATGCGAGCACTTGAAGAGATGGCAGCCACCGCAAGCCAAGAGAAAAGGCCTCAGGCTAATGTCTACTTTGCTGGCAGCTTGATCTTGGACTTTCTAGTCTCTGGAAATGCAAGAAACAAAATCCTGTTACTTCAAACACCCAGTCGATGGTGGTACTTCATTACACCATCTAAGTAGATTGATACTGTAGGTCTGGAAATTTGCATTTCTTAACATATTTCCAAATAATGCCGCTGTTGCTGGTCCAGCAGTCACATTTGGCAACCACTGACCATAGAGCACTGCCTCAAACATTAACGTAAACACAAGTCACCTGGGGATCATGTTAAGGTTCAGATTTTGATCCAGTAGTTGAAGTGTATGCAGGACCCAAGATTTTCCATTTTTTAACAAGTTCCCAGGTAATGCTAATGGATTATATTTTGAGTTGTTAGACTAGAGAGACTCTGAGAGCTCAGGTGTTATCTCTGAGTTCTAGAGCAAGGCCTAAAATAATCACATCAACTCCTCCCAGGGTTGTCTCTCAGAGATTCCACCTACTTCAAGACCTACCAGAAGCTTCACCTCCTATAAAATCCTTCCATGAGCAACAAAGTCAGAAATAAATTCTCTTTTAAATTGTAACCATTACAGATTTGCCTCTCAGTTATTGTTCTATTGTCCTTGCTACTTTTTCTTGAATACTTGCTAGATTCAGGTACCACACAAAATGTTTTAAAAATCTTTTGTTTAATCCTCAGAACAGCACTATGAAATTTTGTTAACCCCAATTTAAAGTGAAGAAAAGAAAAAAAAAAAAAGAGGCTCAGAGAATTTAAACACTCGTCCTGAGGACACTAAATAGAGTATGATGACCTGGGGTGGGGAAGGGGCTAATTAGGTCCTAGAAATGCCAAGTAACCATGACTATGTCTTTAATCACAAAACTGAGCACCCTTCATTTGAAGAGTAATGTAGAAACAGTTTGATATTAAAACCGTGACCCTGGGCAGCGCCTGGGTGGCTCAGTGGTTTAGGCTTCTGCCTTCAGCTCAGGTCAGGATCCCAGAGTCCCGGGATCAAGCTCCTCTTGGGTTCTGTGCTCAGCCAGGAATCTGCTTCTCCCTTTCCCTCTCCCCCTCCCCCTGCTCATGCTCATTTGTGTGAGTGCATGCTCTCTCTTTCATAAATTTTTTAAAAATCTCAAAATAAAAAAAACTTTCAAAGATAAATAAAAAAAAGACCCCATATGCTATATGCTATGATAACAAATTAGAGACAAGAAGAGTTGTCACAGAGTTTACAATGTAGTAGAAGAGATGGATATTGATTATATAATTGCATTAATTAATTTATAGTCCCAAAATAAGGTAAGTGCTCTGAAAGAAATAAATACCATTGTTTGAGACAGTATAAGAAAAAATCTGGGGTGGGGAGTAGGAAAGGGGGCTCTGGGTCAAGGGAAGTGTCCAGGAACCTGAGATGCCTCTGTTAAGAGTCTAAGGATGATATGTTTAGAGATGAGTGGGTAGTTCCTTCTAGACAGATGAAATCACAAATACCCTATCATAAGAAAAAAATCTGGCATTTTTCCAGAAACTAAAACAAGACAACTGTGGCTTTACTGCAAAGAACTGGGAAAAGGGGTAAAAGTTATGCTTATTGTGGCATTACTATTATAATTATTATTTGATTACACATAACTTTGTTCTTAACAACTGAGAGTTTTACCTTCTTTTTCTTTGTGTTAGGGTTGCCAGATAAAACTATAGGATATGCAGCTTAATTTTAATTTCAGATAAACAACAAAAAAATTTTTTAGTGTATCATATTTTTGGGATATACACTTAAAAATATTTGCTATCTGAAAAAAAATTAGCTGGTTGTCTTGTATTTTTGCTAAATCTGGCAACCAACTCTATACAGGAATCTTTTCTGAGTTTTCTCTTAGTTGTTTCTGAGCAGTAGCTTGGGATACTCACTGGCTCAACACATCTTAGAATGCCTCTATCACACACACCTATACATGGAACACACACATGCGCACGCGCACACATACTCATTATTATGGAACATATACTGCATATTATGCATGTTCTAACTGCTGGGGATATAATTTAAGTGAATAAGCTAACTTTCTTTTCTTGTACATATACTTACATGGCACACACCAAACACATAAAAATCCTGCATGGATCAACAGCCAGGGAAGGTGCTGTACATACATCAAATCACTTAATCCCAATAGAGTTACTATTATTACTCACATATATTACTTCAAGATAATAAGAATTAGGTCTTATTAACCTCATTGTTACTCTGGTTCAAAAGTGGAGGAAACTGTGGCTTAGGGAAGGCAAATGAGTTGACTGTTTTAACATAGCAATTAAGTGGCTGAGTCAAGGATCAATGCATGTGTGTGGCTTGGGAGCTATAGCATATGCTTCTATGTACTACTGGCCACCCGCTAAGAAGGCAAACCCTGCACATTTTCTCAATTATGGTTTGCATATTAACTTTATTTTTTATGTCGCTTTGTTTTTGGTTTGCTTTGCTACTTTTAAATTAAAAAAAAAACAGAACTTCCTTAAAATGCAATTATATAATTATTATTAATTGTTCATTTGTTATTCTAATGGTTCAAGGTATCTTGTAAAGGGCTCTGTTTCAATATTAGTTTTATATTTAACCCCATATCAATCAGCCATAAGACGACATTCTATATTATGGTTTTCAGATCATGAGATTTCTCCAGTGTCAGATGGAAGCATTAGAACCTTCCCTCCCCACGAAGAGATATTGTCATGCTTTAAAAAAAAAAAAAAGGGCGCCTGGGTGGCTCAGATGGTTAAGCGTCTGCCTTCGGCTCAGGTCATGATCCCAGAGTCCTGGAATCGAGTCCTGCATCGGGCTCCCTGCTCAGTGGGGAGCCTGCTTCTCCCTCTGCCTCTCTCTCTCTCTGTCTCTCATGAATAAATAAAAATCTTTTAAAAATATTTTTAAAAAACTCTTAAAAATGAGTATGTCTTCAAGGTAATGCTTATAAGATAATTTCTGAAGAATTTATGGTCTTATAGTTCTACTAAGTCCCAAACCACAACATTTTATAATAGAAGTAGAAAGAGTAGAGTTTCCCTATTCTTCATACTTTTATCATTAATTTGTTGCAGTACTTTCCAATTCTTGAATTGTAGCTGTTTAACAAAAAAAGCTGTGAAACTTTGAGGTTATTTATTGTTGGGTGACAGCCTGTAACATAGCTCGATAAACTGTAGTTTTACCAGTGCTTTGGATTTAAATGTAGCATTAGAGCTCCCTGACTCCAACATTTAACTTGATTTATGGTTTGTGATGTAAAAATACTAGGGCTCAGATGGCTTTAAGTGACTCTGAAAATTAAGTAAAGAAGAAAACATAACGACTAATCTAAACTTGCTGTGAAATATTAATTATGCATTTCAAGTAAAGGAAGTAAGCAAGCAATAATTTAATCTGTGACACAAAATAAATCCCAAACTGTACTCTTGCTGAAGGTATTTTCTAAATAAACACTTGATTTTTAAGTCACAAAGGAACTGAAGTAGAAACCATTAGTTACTGTATTCTGAGCTGTTTATTAAACATTTTCCCCCAGATATATGTTAAAAAAAAATCCAGTTTGAAAGGTGAGTTAAGGTAGAAAAACAGCTCTAACCTAAAGGAACAGAGGATCTCAGGTGAAGCTTCTTAATGATCCATGACAGTGTAAGATGACAGCTGCAACTGCTGAGTCAGTGTAGAAGAAAATCTAAATGTAGGAGCAATTGTGGCCTTTATTAATGACAGCTAGGAATGTGGGCAAACTGCCAGGTCCAGACATGCAGCAATACTTCTCTGATAACTGAGCATTCCAAATCTCCTAGATATACATTTCTTCAAACTCCCTAAACCAGAAATAATATCCTCAGCATTTTGAATTAGGCAAGACACACAGGCATGTTATCCATATTATATTAATCTTCGAGATGTATTGCCCAAGGAGGAGACATGAAAGAGAACAGATTATCTCTACTGGGGAATTAACGCTTGAAAAGAAAAAGGTTTTAAAAAAAAAAAAAACGCATCAGAGGCAAACACAACACATCTTGAATCTGCAAATTTGCAGAAATTTGCTTTTCCCAGCTGGATGCACAAAAACACTGTGATAACACAAATATTTTGCCATACCTGTTACAAGAGCTGCTTTTGTTCCTGAGATCTCAAAGTTATGGTAAATGTATCCCTCAGAATTTGGATGGCAGGAAATACCATTTCTCTTCTGTCAAGATGAAGAAAGTTGAGTTACCCCAACATGTCTAATGGACATACAAGGAGGCTTTAGTTTATCAATTTTTAAAATAAAATATCAGCAACTTTGAATTAATATTAAGTCAAGCTCTTGGACGCCTGGGTGGCCCAGTCAGTTAAGTGTCTGCCTTCAGCTCAGGTTATGATCTCAGGGTCTGGAGGTAGAGCCCAGGAGTCAGCTCGGAGCCCCAGGTCAGCCTCCCTATAACTTCCCCACCACCACCCAATCCCCCATCCCTGCTCATGCACATGCTCTCTCTCCCTCGAATAAATGAAAGAAAAGAAAAGAAAAGAAAAGAAAGAAAGAAAAAAGAAAGAAAAGAAAGAAAGAAAGAAAGAAAGAAAAGAAAGAAAGAAGAAAGAAAAGAAAGAAAAGAAAAGAAAGAAAGAAAGAAAGAAAGAAAGAAAGAAAGAAAGAAAGAAAGAAAGAAAGAAAGAAAAAGAAAGAAAGAAAGAAAGAAAAAGAAAGAAAGAAAGAAAGAAAGAAAGAAAGAAAGAAAGAAAGAAAGAAAGAAAGTAAGTAAGTCAAGCTCTTGGGCTAAATCAATTTTGGTGAAGTTGAATAATTCCAGGAAGTATTTGGAAATTTCTATTCAAAGATGGGTATTTATAAAGCCAGCATCAAATGTAAACTACTTCTATGTAATGGGTTGTTGAGACAGAGAAAAACTCAGGAATAAGAAAAAGAATGTTTTTTTCCTAAAATGGTTCTAAAAGTGTGGCTCACTCATTGGAAGCACAAACATTACCTGGCAGTGTTAGAAATGCAAATAACCAGGAACCCCCCCCTCCGCCCCGCAACCTATTGAACCTAGCCAATAAGAACTTCAAGGTGGGGCCATGCAGAGAGTTTAACTATCTAAATAGGTGATTCCAATGCAGCTAAGTTTAGGAACACTTCATTGCTAAACTTCTAATTTGATCTGACGTAAAAATACCCAGTTTTCATTTCTGCAAACATGAAAAAGTCACCTGAAATGAGGGGGAAATAGACAGTTTTTACATTTATGCAAATAAACATATGAAAATTCACCTGAAACGGTGTCACCCTTCTTTAGCCCAAGACAAAGTTCTTTAAGGGTGAGATAAAAGTAATTATAAAAAAGGAAATGGTGTCATGGTCCAGAAGAGCTTTTGAAAAAGACTATAGAGGGGCGCCTAGGTGGCTCAGTCGCTAGGCGTCTGCCTTCGGCTCAGGTCATGATCCCAGGATCCTGGGATCAAGCCCCACATCGGGCTCCCTGCTCAGTGGGAGGCCTGCTTCTCCCTCTGCCACTCCCCCTGCTTGTGTTCACTCTCTCACTGTCTCTCTCTCTGTCAAATAAATAAAATCTTAAAAAAAAAAACTAAAAAAAAAAGAAAAGGACTATAGAATAAGGCCACACAAAAAGCAACATTTAAAAGTACATTTTTCTGGGGCACTGGGTGGCTCAGTCTTTAAGCGTCTGCCTTCGGCTCACATCATGATCCCAGGGTCCTGGGATCGAGCCCCACATCAGGCTCCCTGCTAGGCAGGAAGCCTGCTTCTCCCTCTCCCACTCGCCCTCCTTGTGTTCCCTCTCTTTACTCTGTCTCTCTCTGTCAAATAAATAAATAAAATCTTTAAAAAAATAAAGTACATTTTTCTGATTCTATATATTGTTAGAGAAAAAGAATAAACAGTATGACAGTCTTTGATATACCTACACACATATATACACATACATATACACTCATCCTTATTAGTATTTAGATTACTTGGAAATATCTAGAAGAAAATTAATCTAACCATTTACAGTGATTAACTTTGGTTGGCAAGACTATAATTAACTTAATTTTGATGGTTTTTATGTTTACTATGTGCTACATTAAATATGTATAACTTCTATCACCTTTGAATTACAATATTGCTATTTAGTTTAGTGAATATCCTCTAATATATATATATCCAAGTTGCTTAGAACCTCTATTGAGAAGTTGGCATGGAAACCTATTATTAAATTCTAAAATGATTGTGGGTGGTTCCCAAACCTGTCTGCAGAATAGATTCACCCGATCACAGCCCCAGAGATTGTGACTTAATTTTCTGAGACTGTAACCTGTGCTTTAGAAGTGTTAAAAGATCCCCAGGTGATTCTAATCTGCAGACCTGTTTGGGAAGCAGTAGTCTACACAGTTTTAAATATATTTGTTTACAGTGTTACCATCAAAAAGTAGAATTTGGGTCATTAGATAATGACTCCTGAGATGCCTATCAGAGTATAGAAGGACAAAATTCTGATTTTACCTTCTTTTGATACCCCAGACAAATTTTCAGAGCCCCGCCCTCATTTGTAATAATTAGTGCTGACATAATCTGAGCAGCATTCATCAGAATTATGTATTCATCAGAAAGACGAAACTCTTTGGTGCCATGGGAGACATAAAGACATCAGGGTCAGATGTGTTCTAACAGGGTTTATTTCTTACACCTAAATCTGGACTCACTATATCTTGCTGCACATATCAAAATTCACTTCATCCTGGCCAACTTGCACTCTGTATGTAACCACATCTGTGAACATAGATTCTGCTACTCTGCATACCTCAAAATTCTAGATTTTCCTTGCTAATGTCTGAATGCTTGAGACCAATGCCAGAAGTGTGTAGAGTTAGAAGGCATAGATATTAAGAATCATTCCTTAGCTATCATACAAGGACACTACCTCCCACGTGGAGATTTCCAATCATCTCAGGTTTTTTTGTTTTTTTATTTCCTCATCACTGTTTAGAGATTCACAGGATAAAATAAACAGGCAAAGTTCATAATTATTAGATTATGGTGCATTGGGACACTTGGGTGGCTCAGTGGGTTAAGTGGCTGCCTTTGGCT
This sequence comes from Eumetopias jubatus, assembly GCF_037043125.1. NCBI lineage: Eukaryota > Metazoa > Chordata > Mammalia > Carnivora > Otariidae > Eumetopias > Eumetopias jubatus. Next base: position 56,915,044 of record NW_028274812.1, on the reverse strand, counting down.
AAGGTCATGATCCCTGGGTCCTAGGATGGAGTCCCACATCCGGCTCCTTGTTTAGCAGGGTGCCTGCTTCTCCCTCTGCCTCAGCTTCCCTTGCTTGTGCTCTCTCTCTCTCTCTGACAAATAAATAAAATCTTAAAAAAAAAATTATGGTGCAGAGTCTTTGTTTTGTTTTACTTTTCTATGATTTATTTATGTAACTTATTTTAGAGAGAGAGAAAGCAGAGAAGAGGGAGAGAGAAACACAAGCAGACTCCACGCCAAGCGCCAAGCCCGACTGGGGGCTCAATCTAAAGACCCTGAGATCATGACCTGAGCCGAAACCAGGAGTCCAACACTTAACCAACTGGGCCACCCAGGCACCCCATGCATAGTCTTTGTTCTATACAATATTTTCATGCACATGATACAACTTATATTGTACATATTTTACAGCCTAACATAAAACTAATTTTAAGACAGAAATGTACTTTAAAAACAAAAAGAAACAAACAAACAAAAAACTTGGGCTATTGCCATTATTATAAAAAGAGATCCTGAGTCCTGCCATTTATTTTAACACTTCTTCTTTAATCCATTCTGAGTGAGAGTTCATCCTGACATTGCAAGCTACAAATCAGAAGATTGGCAAAGTAAGATTATTTAAATTTGCTTCAGCCCCCATTAAACAGAGACAGTTATAAGGCCAGTGACATAAATGTTTATGGGAAATTAATACAAATTTCACTTGGAACACAAGAATGAATGGAAGAAAACCTTACCATCAACTGACAGATACCCATACCACTTGTTTTTCTGCAGGAATAACCAGGCATCTACCTCATTATTTCTTGTTTTCTTTGTTTAAAATACATATTTTGTTTTTGCTGTGGGGCAAGTGAAAAGGCATCCAATAAACTTGATTTCTTTTTCAGGTATGGAGTGAAATAATTACAAAGAATAGCATCTAAAGTGTTAAGGTAATACTAGCTTCTATAGCAGATAAACTCCTAAATTTTAGTGGTTTAACACAACTATTCCCCTTCTTCCCTCACTAACCGAGCAGTAGAATTAGAGTGCTCTTGGTTGAACAGCTTTTCTAGGTAGCTTTCTTTTCAGAAGTGATTTAGGGAAAAGGTCCTTCCATTTTATGGCAACACTTGGCCCTCAAGTCTACCATGAAGCCCCCTTCATTCTAGGCAGCAAGAAAAGATCAAGAAGGATCTAATGTGGGAGATTTATATAGGCCAAGCCTCAAAGTGAGCCACACTGTGCGCTGGATGAGTAGGCCTCAAGATACTAAGTCCTCAAAGGAAGCTGGGAAATTTAATCTAGCTAAATTCCCAAACAGAAGAAATGAAACGATGGTCAGTTAGCACTCTCTTTGAAGATATCCAATCATCTGGGTTTGTTTTAAAAAGACTGAGTAATATCATCATAATGGAATCTGCACAACCTGAGCATTTGAGTTAAAATTCATGCAAACCTTATTTTCATTTTTAAGTAGTATTTTTTTCCTGTATTATACAACACAATATTGTATAGCACACACAGGTTAACATTATTGGAAATTATTATTGGGAACCTTAAATGCTATTAAAATTTCATGTGATACTGCTCTTTTAACTACCAAGCACAACCAAAATAAATTTTATACAACTGAAAAAACTCATAAAACCATCTCTCCTGAACAATATCAAAACATTATGATAAATAATTATCAGAATGCATATCTTTCTCTTATTCTCAATTAAGCACTGGATTAATGAATTAGCAAAAAAAAAAAATCATGGTCTTGCAAAAAAAATTAAATTATTGCCCTTTTTTAGTATTAGTTTTTTGTGTCTGATTATTTTATTTTGTTTTTTCATAGCTTTGTTGAAATATAATTGACATACAAAAAAAGCCTATATTTAATGTATATAATTTGATGGATTTGGGTATATGCATACAACCATGAAACCATCACCAAAAGTAATAAATATATCACCTCCCTTAGTAGTGATTTGAATACACTACTGATGAAAGAAGTATACTTGATAATGTGTATATTCTTATGTATGAGAAATACTGTTGATCAAAGTTTGGAAACTATTACTGATGCTGACGATTATTTGAGGCTGTGTTACATACACACACACACACACACACACACACACACACGAATTAGGGTAAAAACTAATTATATTCTCAAAAATCTGGATTCAAAATTTTAAAAATTGATTAAACAAAGAAAAATTACACTTTTATTGGGATACTTTGCACCATTTGCTACTTAAGCACTGGCTTCTAAGTTGCTGCAAGCGGATCTCATAGAATACTTCAATTTCAACCATTAGATGGTCAATTACATAAAAAATGAGTCAAAATCAAGTAACTTTCATTGCCTTGTGAACATTTTAATGTTGATTATAAAATCCTTCTATTGCATAGTATTGTTTGTTCATTGACAGAAATATGTATCCACAGATTTATGAGCAGAGAGATGCTGTTGCCCTATTTTTGGAGCATCAGGGAAAAAAACCAATTGCTTCAGACTTTTATTTTTTTTTTAAGATTTTTTATTTATTCATTTGTCAGAGAGAGAGAGAGAGAGAGCACAAGCAGAGGGAGAAGCAGGCTCCCTGCTGAGCAAGGAGCCCGATGCGGGACTCGATCCCAGGACCCGAGGATCATGACCTGAGCCGAAGGCAGACACTTAACCGACTGAGCCACCCAGGCGTCCCATGCTTCAGACTTTTAAAAAGATAAATTTCAGGGGAGCTTGGCATATCTGGCAGATACAGTTAAAACTTTGAATACAATGAATCCAAAACTTCAAGGACCAAGAGCAACATCATTTTTATTATATTGTACTTCAAGAACTTAGAGCTAAAATACAGTTATGAGTAGAGTGAGCTAGTACTAAAAATATCTCTTCAATTTTTGACTTAGTGATGCACTCAAAGAAAAGATTCATAGAAACGATTTCAAGAAAATATCTAAAATTGCATCTAGTTTGTTCCACAGGATGAATTCATGTGATAGATTCCTGATGTGATAGCTAAAAGTCCCTCTCAGAGACCTATGAGGAGAAAGTTTCTATCTGGCATCTCATCTTCACCTCGAGACAGTTAAGAAAAATATTTGAAACCCAAGGTTGATCAGGTTACTGAATAACTAAGGAAATCTCTTTGGAAAAATCTGGGGGTAGAAGGGAGGAAGAAATATTTCCCACAAGTCAGTCTCTATTCCATTTTTATACACTTGTGAAGTTGGTTGTTTTTTTTTTTTTTTTTCTTCTCTCAACTTCCACTCTGAAAGCAAGTGTACAACAAGTCTGGTATTCAACATGCTTTCTATTCCCACCACATAGAAAAACCTTGCACAAAGAGTCAGTAATCACACTGACATCAGAAAACCCAAGGTGTGGGGAGGCTGTCTCAAATCCAAATGACCTACTTTCTAAAATTGCCATTGCTTTCTTTTTAGTTTTATTTAATTCATTTCAAAAGTCCAGATAGTAGTAAAGAAGGGCATGAGGTAGCTATGTTTATCAAAATAGTTTATCACTGCACTGGATGGTGTTAAGCACTTCTAAACAGGACCAAGGATTTCTAACACTGAAAGGGTGTTTTCCTTAGTAGGAAAGAGATGTTTCATCAGCATTCATATTAGATTTTGATAGGACTCCAATGTTTTCCGCCCAATAATCTAATTCTATCCTCAACAAAACAATCCTAGTTATTAATTAAACTTATGCTTGTTCTGGCAATTGAGAAAGAAGATACCCTGAATTATGGATTATAAAAATTCGATCAATGGAAAGGGGTATCCAACATTGTAAATTCAACATGTTAGCATTCGGCAATGAGAGAAAGCCAAGGCCTTGAAATAATTCAGATTTGCATCCAGTCTCTGCCAGGTTGCTTCCTAAAGCCACCTGAGCAGGTTAATGAACACTCAAATTCATTCCCTTCATTGACTAGCCTCCAAACCTATTTTTAAATGCTATAGTGAGGACTGCATGAGATAACATAAGTATTTGGTTTGGTAAATTTGACATATCATAAATATAAAATAAATGGTAATTATTAAATCAATCCTTTTTCATACTTGTTAACTTGAGCTAGTCCTTAGTATAAGGAGTATCTCTTGAATTATTGACCACTGATTTTTTTTTGCCTCAAATAACTAAAGGCAAACTCCTGTTAAATGTTACTGAGCCTTTGAGGCTAATATTCTATCCATCGATGGATGGCAATCTCCTAGTGAATGAGATTGCAGCCACCTTCTCTTAGAACCTGACTAGGCCACCCAACATTGAAATGCAGCATTTGCTCTAAGTTTCCTTCAACCCCAGCTCTTCCAGTGGTACCCATCCTGTCTCCTGTTATGGAAGACAGAATAACAGCCACCCAAGCATGCCCAAGTCCTAATCCCTGAACCCTATGAATGTTTCCTGACTGGCAAAAAGACCTCTCAGATGTGATTATGTTAAAGATCTTGAGATGGAGAAAGGTGGGGGAGAGGACAGTTACCCTAGGTTATTCAGGTGGGCTCAGTGTAATCACAAGGATCCTAACAAGGGATAGAGGCAGGCATGAGCAGCAGAATCAGAAAAAAAAGATATGATGACTTAAGCAGAGGTTAGACTGTCTCACTCTAAAAATGGAAGAAGTAGCCATTAACCAAGGAACACAGGTAGGCTCTGGAAGGTGTTTAAAGGGAAGGAAAAAGATTCTTTCCTGGAGCCTCCAGAAGAAATATAAGTTAGCCTACACCTTCATTCTAGACCTGTGAGACTCATTTTGGACTTCTGATTTCCAGAACTGTTAGATAATAAATTCGTGTTATTTAAAGCCACTACTTTTGTGATAATTTGTTACAGTAGCATTAGGAAATCAATGACCTGTTCTCCTTCTCATTTTAATGATTCATCAGGCTTTACCCTATCTACCAAGTATGCTTTATCCCATGCATGTGGCCAAGCCCTTGCAAAGTCCAGCTCCCTGATCCAGTTGTCTGCTAATCAGAACTTCCCTAGGCCTTGGGTAAACTTGCACTCAACACACCTTATTCCAATGTTTCTGCTTAATTCTTGGGCTGCAGTCATATGGTATTCTCCCCTAGGTAGCCTCTGAATGGTGACTCGTACCTTAAATCTTACCCATATTCAACATTTGCCTGACAAGCTAAGTTTTGATCTCCATTTTGTATCAGACCTTATTTTTTCTTATATGCCCTTTCCTAAAAAAAAAAAAAAAAAAAAAAAATTGACCAAGGACTATGATCTCAAATTTTTAAATAAAGAAATGTAGGTTTTCAATGTATAAAATATAAATAATGTACTACATTGACTTTCCTACAGTGGGTGACAAAAATCAGGAAATACTTGTAGTCTCTAAATTCTATAGTAAAGGGGTGCCTGGGTGGCTCAGTTGGTTAAGCAACTGCCTTCGGCCCACGTCATGATCCTGGAGTCCCTGGATCGAGTCCCACATTGGGCTCCCTGCTCAGCAGGGGGGTCTGCTTCTCCCTCTGACCCTCTTCCCTCTCGTGCTCTCTGTCTCTCATTCTCTCTCTCAAATAAATAAATAAATTCTTTAAAAAATAAATAAATAAATTCTATAGTAAAGGATTAACTCAGCAGGGCTGAGCTGCCCCAAACCTGCACATTCCAAAGTTTTCAGGACAGGTTCTTGAGCTACTCTTAGGGGATAACCTCTAAGCCTTTCAAATAACCTGCCCGATACCTTGGGCCTTGGATCACACACCAGTGATTTATGATAAATACTTTTTTTTGCTCAATTGGGCTATCATTTTGACCTTTGGGAGGGGGTACTGGCTGAGTAGCTAAAATCAGTCATGTAGGCATTCCATATCTATGTGATTGATCTTCAGTAAAAACCAAGGGTATCAAGGCTTGGCTGAGCTTCCTTGGCCAGCAACACATTGCATGTGTTGTCACACATTATTGCTAGGAGAAATAAACACTGTCCATGTGTCTCCACTGGGAAACAACAACTGGAAGCTTGCACCTGTTCTCTCTTGAACTCTGTCCTATGCACGCTTTTCCTTGTGGATTTTAATCTGTTTCCTTTTGCTGCAGTAAACCATAAACATGAATATAGCAGCTTATCTGAATTTTGTAAGCTACTCCAGCAAATCATCAAACCTGAGGGTGGTAAAAGGGCCTTCCAACACAAGATCACAGACTTTCTCCTAAAGCTTAAATGATTCAGACAGATGAATAAAATCAGCTATTCATAAACTTGCTAAATTAGTTTAGAATTTCATGATCCAATAATTTCATCTCCAAACCTGACTTCCCACTCCCCCCATACACACACTTATGTACAACTTCATGTGTGAGTACAAATACAAACATTATAATGCCTTAAATAAGAAGACTCTTAACTCTACATTTGCTATGTCTCTTCCCTGATGAAAAACAAATCTAGTCAGCCTCACACAGCATACTCTATTTGAACATCTCATGCACAAGCACTTTTATCTCTTCCTTTGGTGGATTGCTATGTCTGTATTGTCTCTTTTCAAATACTTTGAATAGGAAATAAGCTAACATATAAAAATGGATATCACAGTGACTATCAGAGTGATATTCATTAAAGGTTCTTTTCTTCCTTTCTTCCTTTCTCTTTTCCTTCTTTCCATCTTGGGACCACGGGAAATTTTTTCCCATAGAGCCCTCAGTTACAATGTCTGGAAACCATGTCTAATATAAAGATATTTCTGAATATTGAATCTATTGAATTGGAAGCACAATGTCATGTCAATATGCTCTTGGAGAACTTAAGAGGTAATGCAGAATTCAACTTCCTTCTCATGCCTGTCACCAATTGGAGCAGCATATTCTCACATCATCATACAATGGCTTTACACCAGCCTGTAGAACTGGAACCAAGTTAAATGGATGAAGTATATAATCTCCACATTGGACAGATTGTTTACAGTGCAACAAAACATGGATGTTTGTTTTTCCATATACTAACACCTATATGAAGTCTACAGATGACATGTACTTTTGCAGGGTCATGTTTTCTGCAAAAATTTAGCAGTGTATTATTTGAAACGGGATGTTTCCCAAAGAAATAAAAACACTCAACTTGTATCCTTTGGAAACTTGTTTTAGTTTATAATTTAAAAATATGATAAACCAAGGCTTCCCATTGGTTTGAGTTATAATATAGCCTTTTAAATATGATTTTAACTCTCAAATGTGTACCCGCTCTGTCAATATAATTGGTGACACCTAAAATATTATTAGTATAGTCACATGAAAACTATAACCATTTCTGCAGTATTTCTAATTGGACTTACTATACTATAATAGTGATAAAAGTCTTTTTATAAATTATACTTTACAAAAAAATTGAAGACAGCATGAAGTATGGTTGCAGTAAGGAAAACAAATGATCAAAATGACTTAAATAAATGCATGCATTTAATATTATGAGTCTTTTTCATGTAAACAGAACTGATCATGACAGTGTACTCAAAATGCTAAACAATTAATTTGTGACTTTATAAAAAACAGATTTATTAAAGTCATGCTTGTCTTCGTTTTAAGTGTAGTATTTGTCCTTCAGTTGGAAGTGTCATAAATCAATTTTAAAGCAAAGCACATGACCCCCTGCAGTGTTTTAAATGAAATCCTTCCTACTAGGACAACAAAACATCTCAGGACATCAAGTACTTCTAGAAATCAAGAGTATTTTGTTTGTATTTGCCAATGTAACACTCAACTCCTTCTGTTTTGTTGCTAATTTTCAAAAGGCTGGAAAAAGATGGAAATATTCCCTTAGAATATGCTTGTTTAAATAGGTGTATTTTCTTACTAAGAAGTTAAAAGCTTTTTATATATTTTTATTTGAGAGTCATTTTAGTCATCTCTTTATTGAATATAAACAGACTTCCTTTAATAATCCTAAATCATTATAATAATTGCTCAAAGCTACAGACAGGAAACTAATAAACATCTGTAGCTATTCATCTGGGTGGAGATTTTGACTTCTACACAGCAAGCAGAAAGAGTCCGGGACTTAAAGCCACAACAGATTTAGTTTTCAGTCTTGGACTGGCTTCTTCACTTGGCTGCCAGCATGACTTCGATGAAATTATTCATTTTTATCCCATCTGATCTAATACATGAAGAGTCTATATTTCTAATGAATTTTAAACCTGATGGCCATAAAGACAACAGACTGGAAAATAACTACTAGCATAGTGAAGGAGAAAAACAATGCCAGCAGGCTGAGTCTTGACTTCTATAGGTTTCCCCCATTCTCATCCTCAAACTGGAAAAAAGCTCCCAATCAAACCTTAAAAATAATTTCAACAACAGACAAGTTGGTCATGGTAATGACACATAGTATGTGTCGATTCATTATTTACAATACAACATCTCAGGATGATGAAAGAATCAAGATGAATTTTTTTAGTCCTATTTTGTGGTGGCCCCCAATCTGTGTTATGTTTTGAGAAAGACTGTATATGTATATTAGAATAAAACATGTTACATGAGAAGTCTTTGTATTTTTGTAATTTAGAAATGAGACTCATTCTTCGAAAGCAGAAATCCTAAGAAATATTTTACTATAAAATATTAGATTTCAACAAATTGGATTTGGAACTATGATCAAGGTTTAAATTGTATCCTACTGAATAAATATTGCTGTAACCATTTCTATTAACATTGCAATTACTGTCACAATGAATATCCTACATTCTTTATATCATGTGTACTTGTGAAATAACTGTTTCATCTTTTTACTCATGATTTCAAAAATCAATATTTCAAAAGAGAAGGAAACTAAAAGTATAAAAGTACCCCAGTAACACAACATATTAAAGAGTATTCCTACTATCATAAAACTTCGACAATTTTTTAAAAATCTTGTTCAATAAAGAGGCAAGAGCAACATATTCTAAAGAAGTCATTAAGTTTGGTTTATTTTGTTTAATAAATACAATGTATTTTCTCTTTAAGAACATCTTAGAGCTCACTATATTGTTTGTGACTTTTAAAAGTTAATTGAAATGCCAAAGTTTTGAGCATGAAGCATAAATTTTATTTGACCTTTCAAGAAAAATTGTTCTTGTATATTCTTCAGAAGATGAATTTGTCTTTTCCACCAATCACATTAGAATGAGCCAGGTGGCAGATTACCCAAATATCTCGCCTTTCACCTCTGGAGACTGCGGTTTAAATGTGGCTTAAAAGAAATACCCAGGAGTGATTTGTGTATGTCTCAAAGCCCATGCAATTGGGCTTAAGTAGCAATTACTTGCAGCTGTGGAGATGCTCATTCAAAAAACATCAGAAATGTCATAGGACAAGATTGCAGGGTTTCAATAAAGGTATAAAGGCCATCCAGACAATCCAAATGGGATAAAGCTTATCAAAATAATGAACCTAAAGGTCTAGAACCTTCCTGGTCAATGAAAACTACCAAATGAACCTGTTGGTCTTAAAAAAAAAAAAAAAGCAACAAAGAAAGAAAAATGAGTAATCTCAAAACAGATCAGATTAAGCAGCGAAAGCATCCCTAAAGACATGCAAATTATAATGGTGAATGAAAATAAATAAATAAATAAAAGTATAGCTTACTAGTGCCCTCTAGTGTACCTTCTCTCCTGTTTTACGTGTAGATTTTTTTTTTTTTCCTACAGTGTTAAGTAGGGGTTTGGATATAAATTCTAGAACTGAAAGCTAAAAAGAGAATTAATAGCTGCAAATTTTTAAAAACCAAATATTAACGTCATTGGGAAAAATAAGAAGAGCCAACCTAACACTATTATTACATTGTATTAGTGTCAACAAACTGACATTGGTGGCAAATTAAAGAAAGCCTGACAGCAGAACAGTATCATTTCCCCCTCCCCATGCTTGGGCAGAACAGCCTTTTCTCTGGAAAATGTTTTGCTTCACAGTCACTCTGTTTTGCATCCTAGTTGTATCATGTGCCAACAAAACAGATTGTTTGCTAATTGATATCATAAAGCAAGACAGCCCAGTGAAGGATGATAATTCTGACTCCAGCTAGCAGCAGCTGATGTGGAGCTTGACAGAAATGCTGTCATTTTCAACACAAACTGCTTAGAATTGACTTTTCACTGTAAATATAGAGACATGACAGAAGCCTCATACACCCACCTTTATTTTTAAAAAAATGAAATAATTCTTCTACAATATATCTGTTACCAGTTCTAGTTTAGCTGGTGGCATCTTAAAGAAAATAACTGTAACGGTATCGTTCAGCTGCTGTACAGAGCCTTTACAGACAAGCCAAAACTTTTTGTGCATAGTTAGATGTAAGCTCAAGAAGAATATGTTTGTTTATAGATTTTTAGAAGGTAAAATGGCCAGTGCATGACCTATCTCTATAGTGAAAATCTGCAAGATGTAAATAAATTAGAATAGTAAAAGGGTGTATGTTACTTCAAGTATTTGTAAATTCAACCATGGCACATTTGAAAAATAAAAATTATTGTCATTTTCAGGCATCTTTCATAGCAAAATGCTACATTTCCCAATGAAACTCAGGCTGTCAGCATAGAAGAGTAGTTCTTAAATGAAGCATTTTCGTGTGTGTGTGTATGTGTGTGTAAACTGCTATTACTAGGGATTAATAAGTGTCTGTGGTGAAATCAAATGTGATTCCACACAGAATAGTCTTTGGAATCTAGGTTCCTAAAGAACAATACCTATATGATGCAAATAATTCAGGCAATGAGAAATGAGAAATAAAGGCATTTAGAGAAAGAAGGAATCAGGATGAAGGGATTGGGAGATATCCCACTTACCTCCCAAGGAGGAAAATTGAGGGAGAGGTAACATACTACATGTCATAATATACAGCAGTCAATTATTTGTGGCTTAAGAAACTCACTTGTCCTTTCTAGTTATTTGCACTTCATTAAATGGTTTCATCTCATTTCAACCTTAACTATTTTGTTTTGCAGAGTAACATCTGATTAATAAAAATAAATGGATTAGACTCAGAAAATTTTCGAGTAGAAAGGAACCTCAGAGATCATCTAGTTTACCCACCCCCAGATCCCATCTCTTAGCAAATGAGGAAACTGAGGGACAGATAGGTAAAATCAGATGTGCTTAAAATCATGCAGCAAGTTAGTAGCAGAGGTAGAGGTAAAAGAAGTCTCCAGTATTCTATCTATAGTTTTTGATGAAATGCAAAATCTTTTTAAAAGAACTTTAAATAGCTCAATTTTCTAGGTTTTTAAGCTTAAGTTTTACAATTTAGTTTTTAAAGTGGGCAGAGGAACAGACCCAAGGGAACAAACTACAGAATGAATTGAAATCCCATCAGAGTTGATGGTAAATTGTTTTGCAATCTGAAGTTAATCCTGAGGTAGCACTTGATGGACTTTTAATTAAGTAACAAACATCTATACATTTGTGAGTCTATCAATTTATACTTTGGACACTAATTTGAAAAACATTAATTGACAATCTAAGAGTCTGATTATGAGTAACACTATACTTCCATTTATTTTTCTTATTACTAGAACTCTCTCCTCTTTACCCTAACATGTAAAAGAAATTTGTGAAGATAGTCATTTGTATTTATTATCACTATTAAATACAGTCTAACATTATTCATTCCAAGTGCTTTTTCATGTACTTTTATATATTTTTACACTTTATTTAAAGTTTTTGCCTTATTTTCAGACTATCCTGATTGAATGGTCTGCCTGAGGTAGGAATAGGACTTAGTATCCTGGGCACATGTGACGGCACCAAAGTTGGATCTTTCGTGAGCATCAACAACAAATGCAGAAAGGGAGGAAGATCTAGATCATAATATGGAAAATAATACAGTGACTGAAAGTAGTGTTCAAACCTCCTTCTCCTTCTCACCCTTAAAAGGACATGCTCAACATCAGAAGAGAGTACAGAATAAAGTACACAGACCAAAAACAGAAAGGGAGGTGGAATTTGAGTTCAAAGTGTTCAACATCCAATTTCCTTTCATTTCGAAGTTATAATCGCTGTGACTTTGTTTTCCCTCTCTAGTGAGCATTAGTGCCACTGTGGCATATGCCACTGTTTGGAGCCATGTCTCCCTTAGTTATCCTTTAATTGGCTTGACCTATGGGAAGGATGGCTTACATCCAAGCTAATTACATAAATCCACTCCAGGCTCTATGAATTCCACTATAGACAACCCTTTTGGGAAAATAAAAAGGAGGCAACAATTTATCCGAAGGTTCAAACTTCATACATTTCATATACCAAAAGCAGGCATTTTATAGCATGATAAAAGGTAACAATAATTTCCTTTGCTTATAATTGGAATTTTCTTCCTCCCATATAGGTAACACATAATTAAGATTTAAAATTGTACTAATATATGAAAAGCACAATTTAAACAAAGTCAAAATTATAGTTAGAAAACTAATTTTTGGTTACCAATGTGAATTCAAGAAACTCTGATAAACGATTGGATGCTAGAGTCTCTTAAAATATTAGCTAAGTAAAAATAGTGCAGAAAAAGTTGAATTACGAAACACCTCATTTTATAGCTCTATAAATGCAGACTGTTAGACTATTATATAAAATAGTTACACATCAGAAAAAAAGAAAACTTGCCAAAATGATACATACAGAAGAACTACTTGGAAGTTGTACTTAAGACCATAAAAATCATGTGTCCTCTTGCAATCTGGGCATGTTTTTCACTGATACGTTTTTATTGATACATCTGTCACATACATTTTATAGATTAATGATTGAATTTAACATACCTTTGAGACATACTGAACGGTATCTCTTAAATTTTTAAACTGTGAAAATGTTTAAATAGACCCATCCTAGACGGGAATTTAAAGCATTGATGATACTCCTAATTTTAGCACAATAAAGATAACTACTGAAATATTAAGAAGCACTATGCATGTGTTTTATAAAAGAAAATCTTAATTATATTTAGGAACTCATCTGTGTCCTCTAAAATCTCTGTTGGGAATAACTAAAGGGTAACTTTCAGATGACCTGTTTAATCCAAGCACTTACGGGGGAAAAGACAAAAACAACTCTAGCAGTATCGCATTACTAGAAAATAATTAAATCTTTATTTTCAAAACCATCAGCCTTATTTATTGCTACTCTTTGATACTGCTTCAGTGTTTTGGCTAAATATGGTCCTATTTGTATTATGTCAAATGTTGATTTGCCTCATCTAACGGAGCCATCTTTTGAAAGAAGGGATTATCTTCTGATATAATTTTGCAAAAATCTAACAAGAGCAACAAAAGGTTATGCACATGACATTCAAAGTTCTCACTTTATTTTAAGGAACTATCAACCTGGTGTCATTACATCCAAAGAGTACAACTATTTGGAAACATTTCCATGAGGTATCTGAACAATAGTGAATGAACAATTAATTGCTTATGAAAGTACTATCATACTAAAGGATTTGATAACTGAATTAAAATTTTGCTATGTAGCTATAGGAAGCTAAATTTTGATGAAAGTAAAATGGATTTGCTCCAAATGAAAGACTAATAAACATTTAATGAAAATGATGATAGATTTTTGGGTGAGCCTGCTAATAGAATTGAAAAAAAAAAAAAACATGGCATTTTCATTAGCACATACTTCCATGCTTCGCACTTCATGGAAATATAGACTCCCAAATGGAAAGGGACCCCAAATACCTTCTAGACTAATGCAAGCCTAATAGAGATAAGATGGCAAAGAGATGATCATTCATCCTACTGATGAGAAGTTTGTTAGTTCATAAAGCAGAAACATGTTTTTATCTTTCTTTGAAATTTTAAGTATATGATCATTTTTCCCTTTTATTTAGGAAGTGGATACCAATATCACATTACAGATCAGGACACCAAATCTTAAAGATTCAGCAATTTGGGCAACATCACACAGACAGTAATTGGCAAAGCTAGAGTTTAAGTCAAATGTTTCTGAATTCAAATCTTGCTATTTTAACTCGTATTATCTTTTAAAATGACTCTAAGTTATATATTCCAGCGACAACTATTCTGTGGTGGATGACAGGGTTTCCAAATGACTTACAATCAAAACTGAATGCCTATAAACTAGTATATTATGCTAAGTGAAATAAGTCAGTCAGAGAAAGACAAATACTGTATGATTTCACTTATGTGTAGAATTTAAGAAACAAAACAGATGAACATAGGGAAAGGGAAAGAAAAATAAGATAAAAACAGAGAAGGAGGCAAACCATAAGAGACTCTTAACTATAGAAAACAAAATGAGGATTACTGGAGGGGAGGTGGGTGGAGGGATGGGCTAAATAGGTGATGGGCATTAAGGAGGGCATGTGTTGTGATGAGCACTGGGTGTTCTGTGTAAGTGATGGATCACTAAATTCTACCCCTGAAACCAATACTAACTACACTATATATTTACTACCTTGAATTTAAATAAAATCTTGGAAGAAAAAAAATAGAAAGCAGTGACCTTTGCATTCTGCCAAATACGTCCTTGGGATAAATTGCATTTTTACTGTATTATATTATATTACACCACTACAATTATATGAGACTCTTATTGGAATTTTGATTGCTTCTATCATTTTAAATATGCATGTATATTATATTATGGCAATTTGAGTGTTCTATAAGCAAAATTCATCATATAAAAATGTATAGAAATATGTTGCAAAATAATAGGATATAAAAGAAATTATAAAAAGTAAGTACCTACAGCAAGTAACACCATAATACTGGGGCTTAGACAAAGGACCACTTTTGCTTAATGTATCAATATTCCAAGAGAAAAATAAAAAGAAGAAATTCTCAAAGTGAAAAAAAATGCTGACTGCCTATACACACAGAAATTTTCCAAAACCCACCCAAAAAGTGATACAAATAAATGAGACTTTAAGTAAAATATGACCTACGATAAAATAAAAAGGGATATTTTGTTTTTGTGTACTCAATTAACATTAGATTTATAAGCATCCAAATCACTGTAGTTATTGTAGATTCATAACAAATTTGTAATAAATTACAATCCTGGGTATTTCCTTTTCATACAAAATAATTGTGGCTAGCTTAACTGACCCCCCTTCTAAATTTAAACAAATATATTTTGACCTTCAATATTAGACTTCAATGAAGATAATTTATATTCCTGATAAATTTCATAATTTTAGTTATGTATACAAGTAGGAAGAATACTTTAGCTAGTCTTCTCAAATTTTCAATATGTATTAACTTTATTAAATATCTCTGATATGACTTCATTCAAGGAACTGATCAAAATGTTGAAGAATACATGATCAAGAATAGCTCATTACAGCAATAGTTGCTTTAATACAGGAACTTATACTATACACACCATAATAATAAATAACACTTTTGAATATTCAGTTCTGGTAAGTACACTGCTATTAATATGCATTCCCTTAATTACTACTTACAACACCCTATAAAGTTAGTCCTATCATCATCTTATGGTGACAATACTTAAAGGGAATTGAGTTACTCACCTGAGGTGATTCAGCCTGTAGAAGCAGAACCAGGGACTGAACACAGTTCTCACTGTGGGTCCCCAGGATTTTTCAATCTAAATCTGAAAGCAAGTTCCTTTCCATTGTGATCACAAGAGTGAGGACTTGAGCTTAGGAGTTTCAGCTTTGTGGTAACTGTCAGGTAGAGAAAGGGAAACCAAAATGGAAGATGGGGAGAGAATATAAGCAAAAAGGATACAAAAGAAAAGTTAAGTACTAATGAAATTTGGAAAAGGAAGGGCTAATGATATTGGAGTTCCAGATTCCAGACCTATTTCAGCCATCACCCTGAGGGATTGGCATCCCCTTTGGTGATACTAGATAAACTTCCTACTAAAATGTCTGTAATAGAAAAAGAATATATGGGAGAGGGAAAAATAGAGAGAAGGGAGAAAGGAAAGGGGAGAGAATTCTCTGAGACAAAAAATGGGAGAAGAAAACAGCCTATCAGCACCTGAGAAAAAGAGGAAAGGCTTGGTTCTACATCAAACCCAAGGGCCAGGGGAGCATGTAAGAAGTAGACATTGTGAAAATAAAGGAAACGTCATTAACAATGGAGTTAGGAAGCCCTGAAGGGGGAGCTCTTATACAGGACCACTTGCCATAAGAAGCATACCTCACATTACCCAACAGGAAGAAGCCTATGCTTTACTACTCCAGATGGAAGAAGGAAGGGTTTTTCCTTGCCCAGCAACAGTCCAGTCCAGGAGTAATCATCACACTCAGTCAATGAGAAGCTGTAACAGCCATGCTCTTTCCTTTTTCCCCTACAAAAGCAAGGCCCTCTCCTGTGTTCTATGGACTTGCCTACAATTCACCAAAGTTTGCCTGTCCCAAATTGTAGTTTTCAGCTATTCCTAAATAAAATCATTTTGCTGGCAAACAGCTGCCTCTGGAATTTTTTTTTTCTGCCTCTTGATTTGTCAGGTCAACATCATCCAGCAGGCTAAGTAGAAAGAAATAACGGCAAAAAACAATTGCTCAACCATATTTATTTTAAGGCATTTGACAGTTCTTCTGATCCCTCTTTGGACATTATAGAAACATACATTTTGAGTAGTTGCATTTAAATAGAGTTTAATACTTATGTTTATCCAACCTAAAAGTGTCTTTAATGAGCACCTGTATCTTGGAAGAACACTCAACTTTCCGTATCAAAGGTTCATTTTTCTACATGACCATGGTTTATCTTGTTCTTCATTACCCTCTTTGTTTTCACTGTCACTGATTTTGTTCACTTTGTTTTAAACATTTAGCAGTTTCAGCTTATCTGAAACTGAGAAGGGAGATAATTTGGAGATATACAGATAGAACAGTTTTTATGCTTGTTACTTATGTTGGAAGACAGCCCATGATGTGCACCAAGGCTGAACTATGACCCTACAATATGCAAGACTTGGCAAAAGTCCAAAACAGAGAGAGAACGGAATACCTCCAGTGGATCATGTGGGCTTATTTGAGTCTGTGCACTGAGAGGCATACTTGCACACAATATCCTATGGCATACCTATTTTTCTCAATATTAAACCACCTTTTTATTCTCATTCATTCATTTTGTTATAAATCCCATTGTTTGGATAACAATATTGCCATTACTGTTTACCTATTTCTATTCTTTGTTCTATTTTCAATTATTTTTAAATGATATCTCTAAATTGTGTATTAATTCAATCTGAAAATGGACTTTAGTGGCATTATTTTGCCCTTGCACATCTTTTATAATCAGTTTTATTTTGTCTTATTCCTGACGCAATTTATTTTACTTCATTTCAATGGAACATACATATGCTTCTTGTTTATTCTTTCTTTCCTATTTTTTCATGAAGAATTAAGTATTGCTTATTGTCTCCCTCTCCCACTAACTTCTGGTGGTTTAGAATTACTGCAACTGATTTACACTAGTGTAAAAAGCTGACATTACTTATTTCTTCATCAAATGAAGTTATAGCTAAGCATTGTCTATAACTTCTGACTCACAAAAAGCATATTTTAATCAATATTATAAATTAGCAGTATAAATATGATAGCACACACACACATTTTTATCATGCTCATTCTCCCTCTATAGCACTCCATACTGGCCGAGATTTTATTGAAATCAGTAGTAATCTTGGTTTAAAGTAGATATTATTTTTAAATAATCTCTGTATTTTGTTTCCTAATAATTTATTAAAGTTTCACTATGTTAACAATGGCTTTTAAAACCACCTTATATTTATTATTATCAATTATTTTGTATGTTTTCTTCCTTATTTAGTTTGATTATGATTTTTTTCTGAGTACTTTTTTTAGTGATTTTCTTTTTTGAGAAAAAAAGAGCATATGAGATACATTTCAATTTCCTAAATGACCCAAAAAGTCTTTATCTCATGCTCATATGTAAAGGGTAATTCTGTCACACATTGGTTTCATTTTTAACTTTAGAACTCTATATTGTTAAGCTATCTATGAGAAGTCTAACAGTCTGAGTTTCATTCTTTTGTAGTTGTAGTAAGTTTTTTTTTTAATTTAGGATTGTCTCTCTTTCCCTTGAATTTAAATATGTGTGTGTACATGTGTATATATATGGTTACGTGTATGTCCAGGTACTACATATGTAGATGTGTGTATGTGCATCATGTCTGTGTATTCCCTTGAACATGAGTGCTTTCATATAATGCCATAAATGTGTTGTTTTATTTGGTGGCTAGATGGGAAGAGTCATTAATCTCTATGAATTGAGTGACATGATATAAAACTATGTAAAATCATAATATAAATTTGAACAAGTCATAAGTATAAAGGGAGATCTTTCATCTTTGTCGTATATTGCTAAATTTACTCCTAAAACCTGTCTTTCTTTTTTGTAGTTATAATGTTTAAATTGAAAATATGGTTAACCAGCTAGAGACATTATTTTCCAGCTTCCTTTGCAAGTAGATATGGTCAAGTGACTAAGTCCCCAACAATGTAGGGTAAGTAGAAGGAAGTGCTTTCCAGGTCTTGACTGTAAAACACTAATAGGGTCAACATACTTCAACAGAAATATAGGAACTTGGGAGCTTGGGTCACCTGAGTGGCTCAGTTGGTTAAGTGACGGACTCTTGGTTTCAGCTCGTCATGATCTCATGGGTGGTGAGACTGAGCCCCATGTGGGCTTTACCCTCAGTGGGGAGTCAGCTTGAAGATTCTCTCCCTCTTGCCCTCCCCTCACTCATGTGCACACACTCATGCTCTCTCTCTCAAATAATGAAATTATTCAGCAAACTAGAAATAAAAAAAAATATTAAACAATAAGTACTTGGAAATGTTAGAAAATAATCATTACATTGCACTGAAAACTTATGAGCTGAAACTAAACTCTATTCAGGGGAAAATTCAAAGCAAATTCAATAGGTCAGAAAAAGAAAAACCAAGTCTGCCTCACTATGCACAGGTACTCAGAATTTACCACACAGTGGGAATTTTCTTGCAATTGACTCTCCTTAGTCTATTATTTCCTCAGGCCCCTATAGTTCTAAAAGCAGATGCTAGTGGAATCCGTTCCAGTAAACCTACATAAATAACTCCTCAGGTAAACTTCTCTTACACTGTACAAAAATGAATTATGGGCTAATATCTGCATTATAACTTGCAGATACCCCTTAAAATGGTCCATTTTTAACTGCAATTTTTTTTCACAATAGATATCATGCACACAGGTAACAATGATTGCCCCAAAACTGCAAAAGACAAAACAAAACAAAAATAGGCAAAGGTTTAATGTAGGTAAATGATACAGTTACATGGAATAGATTCAGTAGCAATATCATCACCAGATCAGCAAGCTTTCCTACAAATACCCAAAAAGATATCTGAGAATAATTAGTTCCTATCCTCTACCCCTAAAAAAATAAATCTGTTAACACTCATGCTTCTAAAAATTCACTAATCCCTAACTTCTCACTTCACCAAAACCTACATTACATTCGAACTCTGCCTAAAAAGACTAGGAGCTTCCTTTCCCTAGCAAGAAATATATTTAGTTTCGGGTTTTGTTTTGTTTTGTTTTTTTCCAGATTTGAGTAATGGCCTCTTGTTTGACACACCCAGTGATACCCCAGACAAAGGTTAAGGATGCCACCAATTCCTTGAGAAGGCCTCTTTGTGCCATTCATAATTTATAATACCCTCCTCTCTGAACACACTAGAACAGGGATATATCCTCTAAGAGTTGAAAATAACTGGTAACAGCTTCAAATCACCCCTTACTTAACTGTGAATGGAATAAAAAGTTAACTTTCTCAAGCCATTTTCACAGGTATAACATACTTGAGTAGAAATTTGGGTCTAGGAGTACTCAATGATTTAACTTAAATCACTATTTTTTAAAAACCTACTTTTGAAACTCAAAGTGAAAAAGAAAAAAGGAAAGAAACCACAGAATTAGAAGAAAAATCAATTGGATATTTATGGAATTTTATATAAAGAAATGCACATGAATAAAAAGGAAGATATTGTTCAAAAACAGTTTAACCTCATAAACTTCTGTAGTTAAAATGTAAATATTAAAAACGAGAATAACAGAAAAAAACACTTGACAAAACGTTCATATAAATATTTTTAAAAATAAAAACCAATAGAAAATCGTTGTCCTACTTATAAAAATAGTCAAAGGACAAAATTAGAATATTTATAAGTGATAAAAAGTAAATATCTGATAAATTAATTCAATCTCCATTATTCTCAAAGATATACATATGTGATCAACAAAATTCATTTCATCTGCACTATAACAGATTTTTTTTTGAAGAAGCAGGATGACTGCTTTGTTTTTAAAGTGAATATCTAAAGCTGGTAGGTTGTATGAGGAAATGGACACATATAGTTGGACACATATAGTTGCAATAATGTATAAAGATGTTAACTTTACTAAAATGTTACCCAAAAGATAAAAATGTATATAATTTTAATAATCCAATTCTGCAATATATTCTAAAATATTTCTAGGATATTTCCTAAGAAAATTCAGGGGAACACTAAAATTTAATTATGTAGAATATTAATGTATTATTGGTATACAAGGAGAAATAATGTTGAGAATACAGTGTAAGTTTGATTAAAATAAATTAATCTATGCAATGAAATTCTATTGCACCATTTAACTGTAATTCTGTAAAAATAATTTAATTTCTTGCCAAATGTGATTTTGATTTGAAATAGCTTTGGACTTAAGCACGAAAAATCCAAAATCAAATCATACGTCAATTAACCATGATATAGTATTAAGTGGTATGTGAAAAAGCTAAGTGGCTGCACAAGCATTTTGCTGAGGGTTTCAATGATAAAACACATATAAAAGGCATAAAACATCAACCAATAAGGACTGTTTCCAAATATGTTTAAAGAAGTAGCAGCTGGAGAGAACTGGTAGGAAAAACAGCCTGAAACCATCAAGGGTTTCAAAGAAGGTGACTGAAGAAAAAGATTAGGAGCTGTGGAAGGTTTGTAATACCAAGGACCAGATTGTGCTATGAAGGTTGTTGCCTTGCAGAGCTGTGTTTTATTTTAAAATAATCATGCATATATACACTTTTGTCATTAAATTTTCTAACATCCTCTTTTCTCCGAAAGTTTGGTCTTGTCAACTCTAATTCCTCTACTTTTATATTTCCAACTTGAAAAAAGCAGAGAAAAACAAAAAGCATTATATAAAGCAATCCAAATGAGAGAAATCCCGTCTGTGTTGCCTCCTACTAGAAAAGGCTCAGCTGGCATGTGGGGTTCAATACTGAGTTCCACTGCGTATTTTTCAGTCTCTGCCATCAGCATCTCCAAGAGCTCCATGCTGTGGTGGGTGATGGAGCCAAGAAGATCTCTGCTGAGATATTATGCTGCTTGAGACTGTTATTTTAATTATAACCATTAATTACATACACTAAGGATTTGTTTCATCGTAAATATATTTTGCCTTGTTAGAATTATTTCAATAAAAATATTTCTAGTACATTCTATCTCAATAGATCACAATGATCCATCCAAGGTCTGCTCCAAGAGACAGCTGTGATTCTTGTTTGATATTTTAACCTTACTAGTATTTTGGTTAAGTGACCTCATCATGTAGCCTAAAACCTTCTAGTATGGTCTATTCTTACACTCCTTATCAATTCATAGAAAAAAAATGAAAGGAAAATATTAGATTACTGGTAGATTGTCTTTATTTAAAGACTTTACAGTTTACAGTTCACAGCAAAACTGAGTGGAAAGTATAGAGATTTCCCATATACTTCTGCCCTAGCATGCACACTGCCTCCCCAACTACCAACATCCCCCACCAGAGTTGTATATTTGTTACAACTGATGAACCTACATTGACACGTCAGTATCACCCAGAATCCATAGTTTACATAGAGTTCTCTCTTGGTTTGTAAATTCCTTGGGTTTGGACATGTACCCATAATATCATACAGAGTAGTTTCACTGCCTTAAAATTCCTCTGTACTTTGGCTATTCATTCCTCCCTCCCCCCAGCATGTGGCAACCAGTGATCTTTTAATTGTCTCTCCAGTTTTTCCTTTTCCAGAAGGTCATATAGTTGGAATCATACACTATGTAGCCTCCTCAGAGTGGCTTTATTACTAAAATATATCCATGTCTTTTCACAGTAGCTCATTTCTCTTTCATAATGAATAATAGTTCATTGTCTGGTTGTAACACAGTGTATTTATCCATTCACCTACTGAAGGACATTTTGGTTGCTGCCACATTTTGGCAATTATAAATAAAACTGCTATAAACATCCATGTACAGTTCTTTTTTTATGTGAACAGGAGTTTTCATCTCCTTTGGTAAATACCAAAGAGTATGACTGCTAAATGTTATGGTAAGAGTCTGTTCACTTGTGTGAGAAATTCCCAAACTGTCCTCCAAAGTGGCTGTATCACTTTGCATTCCTAGCAATAACAAATGAGAGTTTGTTGCTCCACATCCTCACCCGTATTTGGTATTGTCAGTATTCTGGATTTTGGCCATAATTACAGGGGTGTGGTGGTATCTCATTGTTGTTTTAATTCGCATTTCCTCTCTCAGTCTTTTTCTCTATGGCTAAAATCATGGATTCAGATACAGAAAATCAATACAAATTCTTATATATTTTATAAACCCAGCAGCCGAGCATATTAAAAAAGAAGATGATTGGGGATGATGTTTTAGAATTAAAATATAATTTTAAGAAGTCCTTACTCTGGC
Source organism: Eumetopias jubatus (assembly GCF_037043125.1). Classification (NCBI taxonomy): domain Eukaryota; kingdom Metazoa; phylum Chordata; class Mammalia; order Carnivora; family Otariidae; genus Eumetopias; species Eumetopias jubatus. The sequence goes on along the minus strand of NW_028274812.1, from coordinate 56,892,332 downwards.
CTCCTTTCTTTTTATCTTCTATCTAAATAAACTGAAGCTAATTTGGATGACTTGGAATTTGTGCACTATGGCAATGTAGTCTAAAAAGGGAGGTACTTTTCTTTATTATAATCAAATGTTATATTTTTATGAATGAACTTTATCCTTGAAAAACAGTAAATAACTTTCATACATTATCATTAAAAAATAGTGTAAAGTTTCAATTTATTTGGCTGTCTTTTGCTACCAACTCCCCCTTCCTTACCTCCACCAAAGTCACTGATTTGTCTCCCTGTAGAGAGTTCCAATATTTAGAAATAATTTATTTACTTTTGGAAATTCACTGGAAAACTATTTTAGAAATCACATTATTTTAAGGATGCATTATTTGAATTTAGCAAGGACTACAGTGGAAACTGGCAAAAACTGGGAATATTATATTCAATCATTCATTCAACAGAGATATATTGAGTACCTACTAAATACCAGGCATTATTTCAGAAACAAAAGTCAACAAAATAGACAAAAATCCCTGCTTTCAGAGAGCTAAGGTAGTAAGTGATAAGAATTCTATACCCTGTATATGAGATGGGGAACAAAAATTCATTGCCAATACAGAAGACCTCCCAATCCTTTGACGAGTGCCATCTGAAACACCAAGTCTCCCTTTCCATTTTCCCAGACATCGCTGAGACTACTTTCTTCCCTTTAATGTCTTCCACATATAACCAAGTTCTCTTAATTTCATTTTTCAAGTTTTCTTTTACTATTGTGATCACATTCAGTTCTGCCTTGATATGAATTCTGTTCAGGGAAACATTTCTTGTAGAAGTGGGGTACTCACACATTTATAACATTGGAGTTCCCATTTAAAACTCATGATTATGGAGGGAAGGGCAAGATGGCAGAGGAGTAGGAAACCTAAATTTCGTCTGGTCCCAGGAATTCAGCTAGATACGGATCAAACCATTCTGAACACCTACAAACTCAACAGGAGAGAGAAGAAAAGAATAGCAACAACTCTCTGGACAGAAAAGCGACCACTTTCTGGAAGGTAGAACGTGTGGAGAAGTGAATCCGAGGCGAATTCAGGAGGATAGACGGTGGGGGGAGGGAGCCTCTGTCAGCCACTTCTGACAAGTGATAGAGCAGCAGAGCACAAAACCAGAAATTTTTGAAGTCAGCTCAGCTGACGGATGTCGCTCCAGGGGCTAAGCGGGTGGTGCAATCCTCGATGGGATAGTGTGGTCTCAGGACCCTCGGGGTCACAGAAAGACCGGGGGTGCCTGAGTGTGGCAGAGCTCCCAGGAACGGGGAAGCCGGCTGCAAAGACGAGGCCAAGGAGTAGGCTCTTAGCTCGGGGTTGCCTTAAACTGTGATCCGCGGCACAGTCGGGCCACTGCTCTTCCAGCAGGGACTCAACAAGTGGCAGATCCGGGGAGACTCCCCTTCCTCCCCCGGGAGGAGCAGCATGGGGGCACACCACAGGGATCTGCTGGGTTTGGAGACTACACCCGGGGTCGGGTGCCAGAGACAGAAACGCTCAGTCACAGGCCGGGTGAGCACGGAGTGCGGCCAGAGACCAGGGAGACGGGGTTGACTGACTGCTTTTCTCTGGGGGCACACTGAGGAGTGGAGCCCCGAGTTCTCCGCTCCTCCAGGGTGGAGATTGGGAGGCTGCCATTTTCATGCTCGTCCTCCAAAGCTGTATGGAAAGCTTGCAGGGAACAAAAGCTCCCAAGAGCAAACCCCAGCAGATTACTTAGAACGGCCCGGCAAGGGTGGGGCAATGCCGCCTCCAGCAAAGACATTTGGGAACCACGGCAACAGGCCCCTCCCCCAGAAGATCGGCAAGAACAGTCAGCCAAGACCAAGTTTACTGATAATGAGAGCGGCAGAACTCCAGCACTAGGGGAATACTGCACATAGAATTCATGGCTTTTTTTCCCATGATTCATTAGTCTTTCAAAGTTAATTTCTCTTTTTTTTAACTTTTTCTTTTGAATTTTTCTTTTTCCCTTTTTTAACCAACATCTTATCAATCCCTTTCTTAAAAAATCTTTTTTCTTTTTCATTTTTAGAGTCATATTCTATCCCTTCATAGTAGTTAACCTTATTTTTCGTATATATATACATATATAAGTTGTTCTCTCTTTAAAATTTTGAGATACAGTTTCTTCTAACAGACCAAAATATACCCTAAATCTCTAGTGTATGGCTTTGTTCTAATCTCCTGCCTGATCACATTTTCTCCCTTTTTCTTTTTCTTTTGTAAATCCTCTTCTTTCTTTTTTCAACCAACTTATCAATTCCTTTTATAAAATCTTTTGTAATTTTCATCTTTGCAGTCATATTACATCCCTTCATCGTATCTACCCTTATTTTTGTACATATATAAGTTTTTCTTTCTTTAAAAATTTTGGGAGGCACTTTCTTCTAACAGACCAAAATACGCCCAAAATATAGTCTGTGGCACTGATCTATGCACCGGCCTGATCATATTTGATCATATTCTGTTTTGTTTGTTTGTTTTTATCTTTTACTTTTTTTTTTTTTTTCTTCTTTCTTTCCCTCTCTTTTCCCCCAGTTTCAGGTCTCTTCTGATTTGTTTAGTGTATCTTTTTCTGGGGTCGTTGTTACCCTGTTAGCATTTTGTTCTCTCATTCATCTATTCTCCTCTGGACAAAATGACAAGACGGAAAAAAATCACCTCAAAAAAAAGAACGAGAGGCAGTACCAAATGCCAGGGACCTAATCAATACAGCCATTAGTAAGATGTCAGAACCAGAGTTCAGAATGACGATTTTAAAGATACTAGCTGGGCTTGAAAAAAGCATGGAAGTTATTAGAGAAGCCCTTTCTGGAGAAATAAAAGAACTAAAATCTAACCAAGTCAAAATCAAAAAGGCTGTTAGTGAGGTGCAATCAAAAATGGAGGCTCTAACTGCTACGATAAATGAGGCAGAAGAGAGAATTAGTGATAGAGAAGACCAAATGATGGAAAATAAAGAAGCTGAGAAAAAGAGAGATAAACAACTACTGGATCACAAGGGCACAATTCGAGAGATAACTGATACCATAAGACAAAACAAGAATAATTGGGATCCAGAAGAAGAAGAAAGAGAGAGAGGGGCAGAAGGTATATTGGAGCAAATTATAGCAGAGAACTTCCCTAATTTGGGGAAAGAAACAGGCATCAAAATCCATAAGGCACAGAGAACCCTCCTCAAAATCAATAAAAATAGGTCAACACACTAACATCTAATAGTAAAACTTACAAGTCTCAGAGACAAAGAGAAAATCCTGAAGGCAGCTCGGGACAAGAGATCTGTAACCTAAAATGGGAGAAACATTAGACTGAAAACAGATCTATCCACAGAGACCTGGCAGGCCAGAAAGGACTGGCACGATATCTTCAGAGCACTAAATGAAAAAATATATAGCCAAGAATACTATATCCAGCTAGGCTGTCACTGAAAATAGGAGAGAGAAAACGCTTCCAGGACAAACAAAAACTAAAAGAATTTGCAAACATGAAACCAGCACTACAAGAAATATTGAAAGGGGTCCTCTAAGCAAAGAGAGAGCCTAAAAGTAACAAAGACCAGAAAGGAACACAGACAATATACAGTAACAGTCACCTTACAGGCAATACAATGGCACTAAATTCTTATCTTTCAATAGTTACCCTGAATGTAAATGGGCTAAATGCCCCAATCAAAAGACACAGACTATCAGATTGGATAAAAAAACAAGACCCATCGATATGCTCTCTGCAAAAGACTCATTTTTGACCCAAAGACACCCCCAGATTGAAAGTGAGGGGATGGAAAACCATTTACCATGCTAATGGACACCAAAAGAAAGCTGGGGTGGCAATCCTTATATCAGACAAATTAGATTTTAAACCAAAGACTATAATAAGAGATGAGGAAGGACACTATATCCTACTTAAAGGGTCTATCCAACAAGAAGATCTAACAATTGTAAATATCTATGCCCCTAACATGGGAGCAGCCAATTATATAAGCCAATTAATAACAAAAGCAAAGAAACTCATCGACAACAATACAATAATAGTGAGGGACTTTAACTCCCTCACTGAAATGGACATATCATCTAAGCAAAAGATCAACAAGGAAATAAAAACTTTAAATGAAACACTGGACCAAATGGACTTCACAGATATATTCAGAACATTCCATCCCAAAGCAACAGACACACATTCTTTTCTAGTGTCCATGGAACATTCTCCAGAATAGACCACATCCTAGGTCACAAATCAGGTCTCAACCGGTACCAAAAGATTGGGATCATTCTCTGCATATTTTCAGATCACAATGCTTTGAAACTAGAACTCAATCACAAGAGGAAAGTCAGAAAGAACTCAAATACATGGAGGCTAAAGAGCATCCCACTAAAGAATGAATGGGTCAACCAGGAAATTAAAGAAGAATTTAAAAAATTCATGGAAACAAATGAAAATGAAAACACAACTGTTCAAAATCTTTGGGATGCAGCAAAGGCAGTCCTAAGAGAAAAGTATACAGCAATACAAGCTTTTCTCAAGAAACAAGAAAGGTCTCAAATACACAACCTAACCCTACACCTAAGGAGCTGGAGAAAGAACAGCAAATAAAGCCTAAACCCAGCAGGAGAAGAGAAATAATAAAGATCAGAGCAGAAATCAATGAAATTAACTTTGAAAGACTAAAGAATCAGGGGGAAAAAAGCCAGGAATTCTATGTGCTGTATTTCCCTAGTGCTGGAGTTCGGCTGTTCTCATTGATTGGTAAACTTGGTATTGGCTGGCTGTTCTTACTGATCTTCTGGGGGAGGGGCCTATTGCCTTGACTCCCAAGTATCTTTGCCAGAGACAGAATTGCCCTGCTTTTGCCAGGGCTGGGCTAAGTAATCTGCTCGGGTTTGCTCTTGGGAGCTTTTGTTCCCTGCAAGCTTTCCATACGGCTTTGGAGGACGATAGTGAAAATGGCGGCCTCCCAATCTCTACCCTGGAGGAGCCGAGAACTCGGGGCCCCGCTCCTCAGTGAGCCCCCAGGGAGAAGTAGTCAATCACTCCCGTCTCCCTGGTCTCCGGCCGCACTCCGTGCTCACCCAGCCTGTAACTGAGCATTTCTATCTCTGGCACCTGACCCCATTTGGAGTCTCCTAACTCAGCTGATTCCTGTGGTGCGCCCCCGCGCTGCTCCTCCCGGGGGAACAAGGGGAGTCTCCCCGGATCTGCCGCTTGTTGGGTCCCTGCTGGAAGAGCAGTGGCCCGACTGTGCCGCGGATCACAGTTTATGGCAACCCTGAGCTAAGAGCCTACTCCTTGGCTCCGTCTTTGCAGCCGGCTTCCCCGTTCCGATCCCTGGGAGCTCTGCTGCACTCAGGCACCCCCGGTATTTCTGTGACCCCAAGGGTCCTGAGACCACACTGTCCTAAAGAGGGTTCCACCCCCCACTTAGCCACTGGAGTGATGTCCCTCAGTGTAGCGGACTTCTAAAAGTTCCAATTTTGTGCTCCGCGGCTCTATCACTCGTCAATAGTGGCTGACGGAGGCTCCCTCCCTCCGCCGTCTATCTTCCCGAATATTGCCTCGTATTCACTTCACACGTCCTACCTTCCAGAAAGTGGTCGCTTTTCTGTTCAGAGAGTTGTTGCTATTCTTTTCTTTGATCTCCTGTTGAGTTTGTAGGTGTTCAGAATGGTTTGATCCCTATCTAGCTGAATTCCTGAGACTAGATGAAATTTATGTCTCCTACTCCTCCACCATCTTGCTCCTCCCCTCTACCATTTCTTTATCCATTCATCCATCAACAGATACTCCTGTTTCCATTATCTTGCCTATTTTTTTTAATTTTCTATTGTTATGTTAATCACCATATATTACATCATTAGTTTTTGATGTAGTGTTCCATGATTCATTGTTTGTGCATAACACCCAGTGCTCCACGCAGAATGTGCCCTCTTTAATACCCATCACCAGGCATATCTTGGCTATTTTTAATAATGCTGCTATGAAAATGGAGCTGCAGATATTTTTCAAGTTAAGTTTTTCATTTCCATTGGATATATTCCCAGAAGTGGAACTGCTGGGATCATATGGTAGTTTGACTTTTTTTTTTTTACTTTTACTTTTTTGAGGACCCTTCATACTGTATAAATTTATAATCCCACCAACAGTGCACAAGTGTTCCCTTTTCTCCACATCCATACAAGCATTTATTATCTTTTGTCTTTTTGATAATAGCTTTTCTAACAGACATGAGGTGATCTCTCATTATGTTTTTTTCATTTCCCTAATGACTACTGATGTTGAGCATATTTTCATCTTTTCTTTCATATATCTTCTTTGAAGAAATATCTACTCAGTTCCCTTGCCCACTTTTAAATTGGGTTATTTGGTTTTTTGCTTTGAGTTGTATGAGTTTTTTATATATTCTGGATATTAAGCCTTTATCAGATATATGGTTTGCCAAATTTTTTTCCATTGCACAGGTTACCTTTTCATGTTGTTGATGGTTTCCTCTGCTGTACAGAAGGTTTTCTTATGATGTAGTCCCAGTTCTTTAATTTTGGTGCTTGTGTTTTAGGTGTCATATCCAAAATATCACTACCAAGACCCACGTCAAGGAGCTTTATTTCTATGTTTTCTTCTAGAAGTTTCATGATTTCAGGTCCTACATTTTAAGGTTTTTTTTAATCCATTTTGAGTTAATTATTATTAATTATTGAGTTAATAATTATATAATTATTAATTATGAGTCATGTAAGATATAAATCCAGTTTCATTCCTTAAATCTGAATACCCAATTATCCCAGTACCATTCATGGAAAAGACTGTCTTTTCTCCACTGAATATTCTTGGCTCCTTTTTCAAGTATTAGTTGATTGTATATGCTTGGATTTATTTCTGGGCTCTCAACTGTCTTCCATTGGTCTATTTGTCTCTTTTTATGCCAGTGCCATACTCTTTTGATGACGACAGCTGCACAGTACAGCTTGAAATTAAGAAGTGTGATGCCTCCTGCTTTGTTCTATTTCTCAGGATTTCTTTGGCTACTCAGTATCTTTGGTGGTTCGATTTAAATTTTAGTTTTTTCTACTTTTGTAAAAATGCCATTTGAATCTTGATAGGGATTGTATTGAATCTATAGATGCCTTTTGGTAGTATTTACATTTTAAAAATACTAAGTTTTCCAATCCATGAACACAGAATAGCTTTCCATTTATTGTGTCTTCTTGATTTCTCTCATTAATGTCTTATATAGTTTTCAGAGTAAGAATCTTTCACTTCTTTAGTTAAATTTATTCCTATTTTCGTTTTGATGCTGTTGTAAGTAGGATCAATTCCTTTATTTCTTTTTCAGAAAATTCTTCGTTAGTGTATAGAAATGCTATTGATTTTTGCATGTGAAATTTGTATCTTGCAACATTACTGAATTTATTGATTAGATCCAACAGTTTCTGGTCTTTAGACATTTTCATATGTAAAATCATGTCATTTGCAAATAAAGACAATTTTACTTCTTCATTTCCAATTCTGATACTTTTAATTTCTGTTTTCTTGCCTAACTGCTCTAGCTAAGACTTCTAATGTTATTGAATAAAAGGAATGACAGTGGGCACCTCTCCTTGTTTCTGATCTTCGAGGAAAATCTTTCAACATTGAGTATGATGTTAGCTGTGGGCTTATCATATATGGGCTTTAGTATGTTGAGATATGTTCTCTCTATACCTAATTTGTTAGTAATTTTTATCATGAACAAATACTGAATTTTGTGAAATGCTTTTCCTGCATCTATTCAGATGATCATATGATTCTTTTCTTTCATTCTATTGTGATGTATCACATTGACTGACTTGCATATGTTGAATCAACCTTACACATCAAGAGATAAATCCCACTTGATCATGATGTATGATCATTTCAGTGTGCTGCTGAATTTGGTTTGGTAATATTTTATTAAGAATTTTTGCATCTATAATCATCATGGATACTGGCTTATGGTTTTCTTTTTTAGTATTGTCCTTTTCTGGTTTTGGTATCAGGATAATATTGATCTGGTAAAATGCATTTGGGAGTGTTCCCTCATCTTTGATTTTTTTGGAAGAGTTTGAGGAGGATTGATGTTAATTCTTCTTTAAATGTTTGGTAAAATTCACCAATGAAGTCATTTGGTGGGCTTTTCTTCATTGGGAGTTTTCTATTACTAATTCAATCTCCTTACTGGTCATTAATCTACTCAGATTTTCTATTTCTTCCTGATCCAGTCTTGGTAAGTTGTATATTTCTAAGAATTTTTGTATTTCCTCTAGGTTGTCCAGTTTTTTGGCATGTAGTTGTTCACAGTAGCCTCTTAGGATCCCTTGAATTTCTGTGGTATCATTTGTAATGTCTCCTTTTTTATTCATAATCATGTTGATTTGGGTCCCTTCACTTTTTTCCTCGGTAAGTCTAGCTGAGCATTTGTCAATTATCTTTTAGGGGAACCAACTCTTAGTTTGGCTAATATTTTCTATTGTGTTTCTGTGCTCTATTTCATTTATTTCTGCTCTAATTGTTATTATTTCCTTTCTCTGCTACCTTTTTTTTTTTTATTTCCATTCTTTAAGGCATAGAGTTAGGTTGTTTATTTGGGATCTTTCTTGCTTCTTAACATAGATGCTTATTGCTATGAGCTTCCCTCTTATAACTGCTTTTCTGCTTTCCACAAGTTCTGGTATGCTGTTTCCACTTTCATTTGTCTCAAGAAACTTTTATTTCCCCTTTAATTTCTTTTTTGATCCACTGGCTGTCCAAGAAAAACCTCTAATTTTGAAAATTAACAAGACTTACATCCTGAGATCCACAAGACACTGAAATCTGAAAAAGGCCTTTTAAAAAGGTCACATCCTCAGACTTATCTGCTCCTGGGCCCAGCTCAGAAACAGCACCCAGACTTAAAGTGAAGAAGGTTTATCTGCTTATATTAAAACCTTGGCCTGAGGGGCAGGCATCTAATTTAACTTACATCTCTGGGAGCCTGCTGGAGCACTCCCATTTGGGACACTGACAGGTCTTAGCACATCCTCAACTATAGGGAGCTGTTAAAAATATAATAGGCTACTTGGACCAGCACAGAGATTTGAGAGACAACCAAGAACTGGGGCAGGGATAAAGAAAAAGTTTTATCTTATATACAAGACCATTTCTTCAAGACTGTAAGAGATGGTTGTTTAATCTATTATATAATAGAAACCAACACAGACAACTGAGCAAAATGAAGAGACAGAGAAATATGTTCCATTTGAAAGAATAAGCTAAAACTGGAGGAAAAAAAACCTTAATGTAATGAAGTAATTTACCTGATAAAAAGTTCAAAGTAATGATGCTCACTTAACTGGGAAGAAGAATAAATGAACACACCAACATCAACAATAAGATTAAAAATATAAGTAAGTACCAAACAGAAGTCACAGAGTTGAAGAATATAATAACTGAACTGAAAAATACACTACAGGGGTTGAAGAGCAGACTAGAGAAGCAGAAAAAAGGGTCAGTCAACTCAAAGTAAAGGCAATAGAACTCACCCAATCAGAGCAGTGAAAAGAAAAAAGAAAAAAAGAAGTGAATATAACCTAAATAACTTATAGGTAACACCAAATGGGTTCAAATCATTTTACAGCTCCCAGAAGGACAGAAAAGAGAAAAATAGGCAGAAATCTTATTTGAAAAAATAATGGCCAAAAACTTCCTTGAAAGAAAAAACACATCCAGATCCAGGCGCTAGAGAATTCCAAAAAAGATGAACACAAAGAGACCCACAAGACATATTACATATTACATTAAAATGTCAGATGTTAAGGACAAGGAGAGAATCTTAAAAGCAGCAAGAGAAAAACAATTTGTTATGTACAAGGGAATCTCTGTAAGACTACAAGCAGATTTTTCAGCACAAACATTGCAAGCCAGGAGAAAGTGGCATGATATATTCAAAGAGCTGAAAGAAACGAAAAAAAAAAAACAAAAACAAAAAAACAACTTCCAACCAATAATACTTTACCTGGCAAAATTATCATTCAGAATTGAAGGAAAGATAAAGAGTTTTTCAGATAAGCAAAAGCTAAAGGGGTTCATCACCAGTAAATTGGCCTTACAAAAGAATGTTAAAGGGACTTCTTTAATCTGGAAAGAAAAGATACTGATCAGTAATAAGAATACATATGAAATACATATGAAAGAATAAATCTCACTGAAAAAGTAAATGCATAGTAAAGGTAGTGGATTAATTACTTTTAAAACTGGTATGAAGGTTAAAAAAAAGTAGTATGATTACAATAACTACTTAATGGATACACACAAGATAAAAGTTGTAAAATGTGACATCAAAACATAAAACATGGTGAAGTAAAATGACAAGTTTTAGAATGAGATCAAATTTATGTTGTTTTCAACTTAAAATAGACTATTATAGGTAAGTTATTATATATAAGCCTCATGGTAATCACAACACAAAAACCTATAGTAAATACACAAAAGATAAAGAGAGGGGCGCCTGGGTGGCTCAGTCGTTAAGCGTCTGCCTTCAGCTCAGGTCATGGTCCCAGGGTCCTGGGATCGAGCCCCACACTGGGCTCCCTGCTCTGCAGGAAGCCTGCTTCTCCCTCTCCCACTCCCCTTGCTTGTGTTCCCTCTCTCGCTGTGTCTCTCCCGGTCAAATAAATAAAATCTTTAAAAAATAAATAAATAAAGAGAAAAAAATCTAAGTTTACCACCACAGTAAGTCATCAAACTATAAAGGAAGAGAACAAGGGAAGAAGAAAGGAACAGAGCGAACTACAAAAACAACTAGAAAACAATTAACAAAATGGGAATAACCACACACCAATCAATAAAATTACTTTACATATGAATAGACTAATTCCTGCATTCAAAAGACATAGAATAGCTGAATGGATAAAAAAACAAGACCCATCTATATGCTGCTGAGGAGAGTTACACTTTAGATTAAGAACATATACAGACTGAAAGTGAAGGGGCAGAAAACAGATCTTTCATGGAAATGGAAACCAATAGAATGCTAGAGTTGCTATACTTATATCAGCCAAACTAGACTTTAAAACAAAGACTGTAAAAAGAGATAAATAAGAGTGTTACATAATAATAAAGGAGTTAAGCCAACAGGAGAATATAACATTTGTAAATATTTATGCACCCAATATAGGAGCCCCTAAATACAAAAAGCAAGTATTAACAGACCAGAAAGAGAAATAGATAGAAATATAATAAAAGGGGATTTTAATACTCCATTTACATCAATTAATAATTCAGACGGAAAATCAATAAGGAAACATCAGTCTTAAATGACAAGTTAGACCAGAGGGATTTAACAGATATTTACGTAACATTCTATTCAAAAGCAACAGAATATACAATTTTGTCAAGTGTACATGGAATATTTTTCAAGAAATTTTAAATTACTAAAATTTTAAATATTAAAAATTTTAAGAGGAGGGACACCTGGGTGGCTCAACTGGTTGACCCTCTGACTCTTGATTTCAGCTCAGGTCCTGATCTCGCAGGATCAAGCCCCGTGTTGGGCTCCGTGCTCAGTGGGGAGTCTGCTTGAGATTCTCTCTCTCCTCTCCCTCTGCCCCGCCCCCTGCCCACGCTCTCTCTCTCAAATACAAATAAATCTTCAAAAAAATATAAGAGGATTTAATTATATCAAGCATCTTTTTGGAGCACAATGGTATAAAGCTAGAAATTACACAAAGAAAACTAAAAAATTCACAAAAATCTGTGGAGATTCAACAATATGTTATGGAACATCCAATGGGTCAAAGAAGAAATCAGAGATATTTAAAAATACCTAGAGATAAATGAAAATGGAAATGTAATATACCAAAATCTATGGGATGTAGCAAAAGCAATCTTAAGAGGGAAGTTAATTCCTACTTAAGAAACAAGAAAAGTCCCAAACAACTTAACTTTACAACCCAAAAAACTAGTAAAAGAAAAAAAAAAGAAAAAATAATAGAAGGAAGTAAATAACAAAGATTACAGCAGAAATAAATGAAATAGTGATTTAAAAAAAAATAGAAAAGGTTTGGGGCACTTCGGTGGCCCAGTTGGTGAAGTGTCTGACTCCTGATTTCAGCTCAGGTCATGATTTCAGGGTCATAAGATCGAGCCCCATGTCAGGCTCAGCATTCAGTGCAGTCTGCTTGAGATTCTCTCTCTCCTTCTCCTTCTACCCCTCCCCCAGCTCACATGCTCACTCTCCCTCTCTCAAATAAATAAATATCTTTAAAAAAAATAGAAAAGGTCAATGAAACTAAGAGCCGGTTCTTTGAAAAGATAAACAAAATTAATAAACCTTTAGTAAACTACCAAGAAAAAAAAGAGAAGGCTCAAATAAATTAGAAGATGTTATGCTACAACTACACCAAATAAATATAAAGGATAAACAATTATGTGCCAACAAATTGGACAACTTAGAAGAAATGGATAAATTCCTGGAAACATACAACCCTCCAAGATTGAAACACAATGAAATAAAAAATCTGAACAAATTACAGGTTCTCATTCTTTTATTCTACTTCCCTCAGGTACTCTCTATACCTTTTAAATGGATTAAACTCGTTTTTTTTTTTTAACACTTCAATATACATCTATAATTGGTCTCATGTTTCCACTACTCTATGTAGGGAAAGCAGTTGGCTGGACCTAAGGGTACTCTTCATCCTTCATCTTTCTTACAATTTATATTTTGCCAAAAATTAAAGCCTATAGTTACAAAATGATCCTGGTTTTGTCTACACTTTTTTTAAAGATTCATTCATTCATTTCAGAGAGAGACAGGAAGAGAGAGTGCATGAGTGGGAGGAGGGTCAGAGGGAGAGGGAGAGGGAAAGCAGGCTCCCTGCTGAGCAGGAAGCCTAAAGTGGGGTATGATCCCACGACCCAAGATCACGGCCCTGAAACCAAGAGTCAGACACTTAACCAAATGAGGCACTCCACTGTCTACATTTTTTTAAAAAGATTTTATCTGTTTATTCCAGAGAGAAAGAGTGGCGAGGGGGAGGGAGCAGAGGGAAAGGGACAAGCAGACTCTGAGCTGAGTGCAGAACCCCACTCGGGGCTCCATCTCAGGACCCTGAGATCATGACCTGAGCTGAAACCAAGAGTCAGATACTTAACCAACTGAGCCACCCAGGCGTGCCCCACTGTCTACACTTCTGGTGTTATACTTCTAAAGCCTGAAAACAGTTCTCTATTCAGATACGAAATTTGGGATCATTCTCATCCTCTATGGACCAAGCATATTTTCTAGAGAGAATGTATTCTATGCAGCCTCTTTTCTCTTTTTTGCCCTCAACACCTGATATTATAAAAAATTTACTTTATTATATTTTCTATTCATCAACTCAGTAGGTTGACACACCTCCACCTATATAGTATAAACATCCATTAGTCTGGTTTTTTGGTTTTTGGTGTTTTTTTTTTTTAATGAACTATATCTGATTCACTCATAGTTGAACTCAAACTTTGGTCTCCAAAATACATTACCAAAAAAATCAAGTTTAAATAATAGTCCGTCAGTACTAAGGAAGATAATTTGGAGGAAAAGAATGTGTAACACCACCAAGCCTAATATCTGCATATTGAAACACTATATTATGGATACAGCTGAGCCCTGAACATGGACATGAATCTTTTACCCACAACTGTCTCATTCTGACTACCTGGTCATTGTTAAGTGTAAGAATATGGCTTTTACCAGTAAACTTTACTCCAAACAAATATGGTTGATCTAAAACTTAAAGGTTCTAAAAAAGCTTCTCCCAAATCCTGGTACTCTAGATATCTGCTCATTTAGAAAACACACACACACATATGTATAAAACTATGCCTTAATCAGGTACATCTCGGTGGCTCAGTTGGTTAAGCATCTGCCTTCAGCTCAGGTCATGATCCCAGGGTCCGGGGATTGAGTCCCATATCGCGCTCCTTGCTCAGTAGGGAGCCTGCTTCTCCCTCCCCCTGCTTGTGCTCTTTCTCTCTGACAAATAAATAAAATCTTAAAATATATATATGTCTTAATCAATTTGGGCTGCTATAATGGAATACCAGAGATGACTGTGTGGTTTTATACACACACACACACACACACACATACATATATATATACACACTTTATATATATACACTTTATACACTTTATATATAAAGTGTGTGTGTGTGTGTGTGTGTATATATATATACACAAAACTTTCTTTTCTCTGGTACCACTGCATTAGTAAGTATTTCTATGGAGAAACTGTAAAGTCAGATCTTAGTTACAGCATTAACCCATATGTCATATGTAGACTTGCAGGTCCCATGAGAGTGATTATGTTTATCAAGAATTTTTGGATAAAGTTTTCAATCTGTTTATTCCCTAGATATTCTATGTTTTAATTTTGGTTTAGACAATACCAACAAATGGAGAAAATAAAACTTATTGGTGAGAAATATTTTTCTGAAGAAACTCATTTTGTCTTCCTCAACTACTTCCTTGACCTTGTTTTTCTATTCTATTAGTATTTTCCCATGCCCTTGATAGATTTATTTTTTCAGTTTCATTTGAATTTATATACAATACTAAGACAACTCAAACATTTATGGAAAACAGAGTGCTTATATCTAATTAAATCATTTTTTTATTTTTATGTTCCTACCATCTTACAAACCATTAAATAATAATAATCTCTGCAGCAAATCCTGATTTCTGTATAGCTCTGACATTTACCAGTTAGTAACTTAACATTTGAGATTTAGTGTGAGTGTTTATAATTTGTTGATATTAACCTCATTGTGGATACTGATATAACTATTAAAAGTGTTTGCTCATTATATTTTACACATTTGACATTAATCATCATTTGTCTCATTTTTCCCCACTAAACACCATCTTTAATTCCTTTAATCTGTCTTCTGTAAGAACAACATATACTATTTTCCTGGGTGCAGGAGCATCTCTAAAATCAAGTTCTCAATGGGGCTTTGGGACCCTCTCATTATTCATGTCACACATTTTCTGGCCTTTTCCCTATGCTCTGTAAATACCTCCTAACCATTAATATAGTTCCTTCTTCCATCCTGCTACTTCTACTACTAAATGTAGTAAGTCAGAAATTACTTGGGAATTGCCAAAGTTTTAACCTGAATTTTTTTTCTTTCTCAAGCATAAAATTAGCTTGGCACTAAAATCAATTAGAGCAAGACTATGCTACTACTGATAAAATGCCAAAAGGCATTTCATTATCCTAAACATTTAACATATTTGACAATACTTTCAGTCTTGCATATAGTTGGGCAGAAAAAAACTGAACTATCTGACCACATCCCTATTTATTTCCTCCATGTGTTGAGAACCCAATTAAGGTGGCATCAAAATTAATGATTAATCAGTAATTTTTAAAGATGGCTATTACAAATGGCTTCTTACTATTTTAAGATTTTCACACTATAAAATACATCATAAACTCAAAAAAGTACATATATTTTATGGTCTCCATAACAATGATAATATTTGATAAAAGCACACATGTACTAACCAACCACCTCAAGAATTAAAAGATAACCAATACCTTTGAGATCCTGTGTGTCCCTTCCCAATCAAAGTGAACCCCTCCCTGAAGAATTAACTTTCACTATTCTAAATTTTCTGGTATTTATTTTTTTAAAAAATTTGAGAGAGAGAGAGAGAGAGAAAGACAGAGGAAGAGAGAGAGGGGGGAGAGGCAGAGGGAGAGAATCTTCAGACTCCCCAAGGAGCGCAGAGCCCAATGTGGGGCTCAATCTCACCACAATCCATGAGATCATGACTTGCACCAAAACCAAAAGTCAGATGCTTAACCAACTGAGCCACCCAGGCGCCCCTCTGGTATTTATTTTTAAAATAATAACATGTTCCATGTCTGTTTCCCTCTAGTCCTTAACCCAGGAAAAATGGTTATGAATTCTCAGGACATTTTTTTTGTGTTGTTGTTTTTGTTTTTTTTCTGAAGCCACCCAGGGACAAAGATTTCTTAATATTTCACACCAAAAGGCAGGTTTGTCTTCTCATTTCAGCCACAGAAAGGGTCACCTTTTGAGGGTTCTGTCTTAATTATGAACCTCTCATCTACCTCTCCACTATGTATGTTCTAATATTTGTCACTCACATGTGACCCTAAAACTGAAGCTCTGGATCAGCCCTAGTCAATTGGCAGATCTCCGAAGGCAACATCCATCTTCAAACTTGCTGATTTTTCTAGATCTAAGCTTTCTGGTTATAGCTTCTGAGGACTTCTTTACTATCTTGCTGTTGAAAAATTAATTTTAAATGTTTTCTTCCAACTTAGGTGGTTCTCTACCACAAAGGCTGGGCAATATCACATTGTCTTTTGTCTGTTAAGTAGAATCATTTAAGTGGCAAGCTGAAAAATGTAGTCCTTAGTATAAGATACATGAAGTTGAATTGCAGTATGAGTGGTTTATCTCCAAAGACTGAGTTCACACCCCAGTAGGTGCAGAGAATATTTTTTTCATGCCACATTCCTTTGTTTTCCCTAAGTTTTTATTTAAATTTCTGGTAGTTAACATACAGTGTAAATTTAGTTTCAGGTATAGAATTTAGTGATTCAACACTTACATACAACACCCAGTGCTCATCACAAGTGCCCTCTTTAATCCCCATCACCTATTTTACTCACTCCCTTGCCCACTGTCCTCTGGTAACCATCAGTTTGTTCTCTACAGTTAAGAGTCTGTTTTTTCTCTCTTCTTTCTCCCCATGTTCATTTGTTTTGTTTCTTAAATTCCATATATGAGTGAAATCATATGGTATTTGTCTTTCCCTGACTTATTTTGCTTAGCATAATACTCTCTAGCTCCGTCCACATCTTTGCAAATGGCTAGATTTCATTCTTTTTTATGGCTGAGTAATATTCCACTGTATATATAAACCACATCTTTATCCATTCATCAGTCAATGGACTTTTGGGCTCTTTCCATAATTTTGCATGCCACGTTTCTAAGAGTCCCAATTTAGGCACCAGGGCTTATGCACAAATATTGGATTTTAGATATCTTTTGGTTTCACTCCATTTATGTAGTTTCAACACATTACTGAGCATTGTATCTGGCACCAGGCACATGGGAAGGCCTAATTGTCTCAGCAGTGGAGGCGGTTTAGTTGTCTATCTTTGTCAATCCAAGCATATGAGCAAATCAAATTAACTAGACATGACAATCAGACTCTTGAAAGAGAAGCATATTTGTTTGAGTTGAACTGATAAAGAAGGAAGCAAATCAAATAATTTGACTGTAGAGTTCATGCTTTTATCATTGAACTATAATTCCCCAAATTGCTACTTCAGAAATGGAACTTGATTCCTAATTGGTACTTTCATAAGAGTATGAATACCTACTCATTAAAAGCACAGGTTCATATTTAACTGAAAAAGGCACATTAGTTAGTAAAGCTGACTCTAAAAGCAACTCTAATATGTAATAATTTTTGAGATTACTAACAATAATTTTTGAGATTACTATCTACTAATAAGCACAAGCTTATCTCTAATATATATGTTTAAAATTATATGATAATCCAAAATGTATTTAGTACCTACACCTAAATTATTTATTGTGCTTTCACCTTGAGAAAAGAAAATCACAATTCTATTTTTTTGAATATCCTTAATACAATGACCACCAAAAATTTAAGGCAAAACTCAGAAAAAAGAAGGTCTGTGAGTTCTGGTTAATTTGGCATTGATCCAGAACGATTTAAAAATTTTACTCACCCTCTCTTTATACTTTAAGTTTTATATATATTCTTAATTGAACACTTTAAGGAACACTGCAAAATCTAGGGCTTCCCAAAGATATGGACAAGGAGAACAAATGTGATGTAAACATAAAGATGACAAAAAGTATGTTTAGTCTACGTCATCCAAGTAGCAATCTTCAAAGTCACAATAAATTTAGAGGAAGCTGGATTCTAGAATAACAAAGGTCATCTTTTAAAAGTTTTGCTATCCCAAAATGAAATTTATATCCTTAACAAATAATGAGCTTTCCTTCCTCAGAAGAATCCACAAAGAGACTGGTTACATCTCTGAAATGCTATACCAAGTGACCCAGGGCTGTGAGTCTAGGTTGTCTTTCATAGAATCCCACTAAGTCGGCCTCCTTTGTGGTCTTTAGTTCTTCTCATTGATATTTATAGGTTTGAATGCTTAAGATTTCATTTATGGAGTCTCTGCCCTAAAAATGCATTTGTTCCAACAAGCATTTTGAGCAAAAAATAGCTTCTAACCATTCAGACATGGCCTGTGGGACTCAGTGGATCAAGCAGGAGATGATAGATGCAACTGGTTTGTAGAAATTTTCAAGTCTTAAGAGAAAGATCTCCTAGGAAAAGTGGCACATCTGCTGCTGCTTTTTAAGTGACAGAGCAATAGATCTTGGGTTGCCTCAAGAATCTATAGACCCTCTTTAAAGACCCACTGATGCCTCATGAAAGGCATCCAAAACATTTTACTTAGAATATCCATCTTATTTCCTTCTGAACAGTGTAACTCCCCTATGGGTAACAAATTGAGAAAACCTTGATTTGTCTGTTTTAAAGGATACCTGTTTTAATAGAGGACATAGAGAGGTAATTTGGAAATTCTCCTTTTGAAGGGAGTCCTCAACTATGTTTAAATGAAAAGTGTGTCCATTACGAAAACTTAATGAAAATATTTTGGAGTTATTCAAACAAAGACTCTCAGTAATACCTTCTAAAAAATTGGTATATGAAAAGCCTTCATCATTACTTTTATTATTATTTAATTCAAAAATCTAAAATTTACAACTTCTTTATAAGACAGAGCAAACCATTACTAAGTAATCACATGTTAGTTGACTGTCACTCATTCCATGAATACATAAACTGAGGTTTTCAATTTATTAAGGGTTTTGCTAAGGCCTCCCCATTGGAAAATGGGAATAATATCTTCCTCAAAAGTTATTAATATTAAATTATCTAAATGCAGTCATACATAAATTCTTGATACATTATATGTCAATATTATTTTCTTACTGAAATATTCTTTGTATTTATGAAAGTTTATCTTATATTCTTTGGGTATGACCATAAAATATCCAGTCAAAATTGCTAAATATAATTTCCTATAAACTGTATATGAATCTAAAAGTTTCATAATCCCTATTCTTGGCATCAGTTTGAAATTTATTCACAAAACTTATTTGAGCTGTCTCCAAAGAATTTGCAACTGCTTTCTCATGATAAGTTTTGTGATAATGGTAGTGGAGAATCAGTAGTTTTTTTTTTTTTAATTTAAAACATAAGTTTACACAAAGTAAAAAGGCAAAGCAATGTAGAGAAAAAAGACAAGTAATTAAACAGAATGAATAACATGAACAATTTTGAGATGGGGAAGGGAAAATAGGCTGTAGAGATCTAAAATTCATATACATTAATACTTACAAAGCCATGTATAGGTTTTATCACCTAAAGCACAGAATGTAAAATTGGGATTTTAAAAGAATATAGGACACATGGGTGTGTGTAAACATGATGTTTTCTTTAAGTACCTCCCAAAACAACAAAAAAGGCAAGCCCTATAAATACATCCCTTTCGTGTAAAGCACTAAATTTCCTT